>NC_090727.1:96492728-96497581 GCF_036898095.1 Palaemon carinicauda | reverse complement strand
TAGCATGGAATAACTGTTACACAAAAAGCTGGAAATGATTTAATTTAGAAGGTCAAGGTCAAAGGTCAAAGTCAAAGGTCAAGGTCACGGTCAAGCAAAATGTCCAATTCACGTAATCAGCCATAAGTTTGACATGTCACAGAGACTTCAAACTTGGTTCATATTTGAATGTATAAAAATCAACGCCAATTAATACATGTTAAGGTCAAAGGTCAAGATTAAGGTCACGCAAAAGGAGAAGAAAAAAATATGATAACAAAAACAAGAACATGGTTTACTTACTCAACTGGTCAATTATATATAAAAAATACGTAACAGGCAAATATAAATATAAAACAGGTACTTCCAGAATAATAACTAAGAATACATGTTTATCTATCGTGGAGAGAGAGAGAGAGAGAGAGAGAGAGAGAGAGAGAGAGAGAGATTCCATATGAAAGCTGTTACTAAAAAGAATGCCACTTTAGAATATGTTTTCGTTAAAAGAGAGAGAGAGAGAGAGAGGAGAGAGAGAGAGAGAGAGAGAGAGAGAGAGAGAGAGAGAGAGATTCCTTATGAAAGCTGTTACTAAAAAGAATGCCACTTTAGAATGTGCACACACAGAGAGAGAGAGAGAGAGAGAGGAGAGAGAGAGAGAGAGAGAGAGAGAGAGAGAGAATGCTTTCGCAATGAAAACAACCAAGAAATAGATAACATAGTCCTTACTTCCTAATAAATGCTCGAGCACACATAACACACACACACACACACACACACACACACACACACACGCACACGCACACACACACCCGTTATCCTCGACTATATCCAATGAGATTAGACTTCTGAATGCGAGTCCCAACACTTCAATTAAGGTCATTCACCGTTAAAGCGTGACTGACATCCCCAGTCCACATTAACAAAGGGCATCTTGAACGCTTCGTGCGGGCGTCCCACTGCCCTGAAGAAAACCTTCAACTACTATCATTATTATTACCCTCTCCAAAATCGAAAATTTTGAGAAGGATATGTATTCACGCCTGTCTGTTTCTTAGTTTATTTATTTGTCTGTGAGCAACTTTACATGAAAACTACTGTACCGATTTTAACCAAACTATGTAGTCATGTTGGGTATGACCCAAGGATTAATCTGTAACATTTATATATATTACATCAAAGTACAAGTATGCAGTAGTGCTTTGAAAATGATCGCAGAAATGAGTAAATGGCAAACACATTGTTATGTTTACTTTTTGTTTAAGATCATTACGCAAAAAACTACAGAACCATTTTCAACAAATCTTGGTGGACATGTGAGGTATTACTTGCTTAGCTTCGACCCTAGTTGAAAAAGCAGGATGCTATAAGCCCGGGGGCTCCAACAGGGAAAATATCCCAGTGAGGAAAGTAAGGAAGGATAATAAAATATTTTAGGAAGAGTAACAACATTAA
This sequence comes from Palaemon carinicauda, assembly GCF_036898095.1. Lineage (NCBI taxonomy): Eukaryota > Metazoa > Arthropoda > Malacostraca > Decapoda > Palaemonidae > Palaemon > Palaemon carinicauda. Next base: position 96,496,150 of record NC_090727.1, on the reverse strand, counting down.
AATGAATATGTCTATATAAACAATAAAAAAAAACTTTAACAAAACAAGAGGAAAAAAATAAGATAGAAGAGGGTGCTCGAGTGTACCCTCAAGCAAAAGTATGCAGTGAAGTTAAGAGCAAAATAAGATTGCTTGTCGTGGCGAAGGCATGCTCTCTACTGAGTGCCACTCTAGTTATTATTGTTATTTTCTTGCAAAACTTTCTTTTATACAGCAAATAGAATATCCATATATAGAATTATACAAACAAAAATACAGGTACATAAAAACAGGTTAGTCGAAATCCCATCTCACAGGTGTTTTCGACCACTTGGGTGTATTAACATTGATGAACCAGGAAATCTAGTTGAAAATCGTTGTAATTCCTAAGTCAGCACGAGAGACAAGATTGAAAAGTCTTTCGAATGCTTTATCATAATAAGAGACAAGGTTGAAAAAGTCTTAATACTTTCAGAAGAAGGGACAAGATTGGGTACAATTTTAATACTGTCAGAATGGAAAACTATATTGAAAATCTATCTAATATCATGTCAGAATGGAAACTATATTGATAATCTTTCTAATACTATGTCAGAATGAGAAACGAAATTGAATATCATCCTAACACTATGTCATATCGCAAGATATAATATCAAACATACTCCTATTACTTTATCATAAGAGACAAGATTAAAAATCATCATATGTCAGCAAGCGAAGTCAGACTGAAAAGCATCCAATTACTTTGTCACTAAGAGAGATATGATTTGTCAAAAGATAAGCAAGAGTTATCTATGCTCTGATACCCTTCCTTGGTGACATGGGGAAGGCTATGCCCTTGGCAACTGAACCGTTTGAACGGTCTCCGAGTATCATGAACTTAACAGTATTTGCACCCAGTAGTATAGCAAATAGTATACTACCTTCGATATAAAGCTATCACAAAAAATGCCTAACTTTTCCAGATGTATACCTAACTAGTTTCAAGGTTTGAAGGCCACTCATGAATGGCAGAGGCAAGAGACAGTGACATTGCCCTATCAAGCAGGACAATGCCCTAGAGACTGACCATATTACATATGATTGGCGCCCAAGCCCACTCTCCACCAAAGATAGGGCCAAGGAAGGCCAGGAAATGGCTGCTGATGACTCAGCAGGTAGAAACTATAGGCTCCCCCAAAACCACCATCCTTAGCTCACAAGGATGTTGAGGCTGCAGCGACCAAAGGAACTAACGAGTTTGCGTGGTACTCAAACCCCAGTCTGGCAATCAACAGGCATGGACGTTACCACCAGGCTACCACTAAAACTACAAGAGACTTCATATTTAGTCAAAGCCAAACCAAATATATAACCAGTTACTAACAAAACAACAACAACAACAACAACAGCAACAACAACAGCAAATGCAGCCGTTTCTAGTCCACTGCAGGCCAAAGACCTCAGATTTATCCTTATTCATCTCTGGGATTTGGCCATTATCATCACCACGATGGCCAGTGCGGATTGGTGATGGTGGGAGATTTTTGATGATCGCTCAGAGCAAACCAACCTAGTTTTGGATGTCCCTGACTAGTAGAGCTTTGCTGATCATGGTCATACTCAAACCCTTTCACCGAGTTAAGGTATCCACACTCAGAAACAAAACCAAAGGGGTATAGTTATTACCTAAAAACCATCATTCGTCACTCTATAGTAAGTCTCACCTCCCGCCTACGATCTAGTGAAAATCCCCTAATTCAAAATGTGCTTGCAAGTGCAGCGAGAATAAAATCCAAAATGTGGGAAACCTGGAATACGGAAGCGTCAGTACAAAGAATTGTATTCACTAATATTTGATAGTGTGGCTATGCCAAATCTTCATCACTAAATAACTTTGGGATGATACCCAGTAATGTTATGATAACGTGTTTTATTATGTTACATCTTTGTTGTCTGGATGTCCTGTATTTCCTTCACACCACCTGCTCAGTGACTTATGTGTAGGGTGTAGGGTGTAATGGTGTAGCATAAAGTTTGTTGGCCTAAGGCTTATGTGTAGGGTGTAGGGTGTAGAGCGTGAGTGCTTACAAGGCAAGGTATGGCTCTGTCTAAACAGTAGGGAGTATACAAACGTGAGATGGATAATTTCTGGTTATTTTCAGAGAGAGAGAGAGAGAGAGAGAGAGAGAGAGAGAGAGAGAGAGAGAGAGAGATTTCCAGTAAAAAAAAATAATGCGGCCATGATCTTGAACGGGCGAGATGGGAATATACAACATTTTAAATGTCAAACAAGAGATGAGAAACTAGAGGGGCACTCAGTAGAGCACAGACCTCCGCCGCGGTAGCTTATTTCTCGACCTATTGCTCAACATTGACCTTTGACCTTAACCTGTATTAATTGGCATGGATTATCATACACTCAAATATGAACCAAGTTTGAAATCTGTGACAGCCATGTCCAAACTTAAGGCTGATTACGTGAAATGGGCATTTTGCCTGACCATGACCTTTGACCTTCTAAAATCTCATCATTTCCAGCCTTTTATATAACAGTTAATCCATGCAAGTTTCATTACTCTACTTTAAACATTGTGGCCAGGAAGCTGTTCCCAAACACACTCATAAACATAAACAAACACACAAACAAGGGGTACAACATTAACTCCTTCCAACTTCGTTGGCGGAGGTAATAATCATGCCCCCTTTTATATAAAATTACCACAAAATATGCCTAACATTTCCAGACATATACCTAACTACTTACTAACAAAACAACAACGTTTTTAGTCCACTGCAAGGGAAACTGGGTTAAAATCATGAAAAGAAAGTATGTACAGATTTCCAATTCAAAAATTCGGCCATGACCTTGAACGGGAGAGAGGGATACACTACATTTTAAAGTCAAGCAAGAGATGAGAAACAATATAAGAAATCAAAGATAAGATACACGCACAGACAAAATTAACTAAAAAATAAAAATAAAAAAACTGGGCGGTAGCCTATTCTGACCTTTTTGGGTCACCGTGACCTTGACCTTGACCCTATGGGATCCAAATTTTAATGGGGCCTATTGTGCGTCATAGTGTATCTCTCCTGAAATTTTGAAGTAAATCGGTCCATTAGTTTTTCCGTAAAGTGCCAACAAAGAAACAAACAGACAAATGCAATACCGACACAAACACGGTAACACACAAAGTAGGGAAGTGGACTGTTAAATATTTCAGTTAGCAGCGTTAGTCTGACACGCAAGTCTTCTTTAACTAGATTGTTTATTCATCGACCCAAAAATTTATAAATTTTCCAAATTTCCATTCCTTGTAAAAACAGAATTGAAATAGATTTTTAAAATCGAAAAAGAATAAATTTATATATCCTCATCTACCGGGAGGAACCTGGCATCATATTTCGCCACTCGCCCCGGGTGGAAAGGGACTACGAGTTGCCAGCTATTGTATTTCTTT
>NC_090727.1:96477728-96485228 GCF_036898095.1 Palaemon carinicauda | reverse complement strand
AGGCAAGACGACTTATTCTTGCAGTGTGGTCACCACGGAAATGGGTATGTAGTGACAGATAAAGGCGATATTACAAGTTGTGTGTACATGCGTAAGTGGTATACGCCGTTTTTTGTGTATAGTACTTAGGAATCTGTTTATATAATGACTCTTTCACATTGATAACTTTAAATGAAGCGGACTAAGAATAAGGAAAAGATTTAAAAATGCGGTTTTTATAAGATTATGGCGCTCGTTAGCCTCTCCAGAGTTGTAGATTTGGTCTAGGGATCTGGGGACTGTTGCAAGGTACGGGTTGATTGCTGCAAAGGAAAGAAAGAATATTATTATTTAAATATAGATATATAATACTTTAAGCTTCTTATATATTACAAATATTATTTAATTAGATAACGTATAAATAAGCAACATGTGTGTATGTATATACATACATACATACATATACCAAGGCCCTTCCTCCAATTTTGGGGGGTAGCCGACATCAACAAATGAAACAAAAACAAAAAAGGGGACCTCTACTCTCTACGTTCCTCCCAGCCTAACAAGGGACTCAGCCGGGTTCCTTGTTAGACTGGGAGGAACGTACGTATAAGAAAATCTATAATGAAAGAGCAATACTTTTCAAGAAGGGATTACTTACAATCTGCTGTTGCCCTGCATGAAGGCCAGAGGCTGGACTTGGTCGAGGTTATCGGCATTGTCGCAAAGGATTCGGGCCCAAGAGCTGCGTCTGACTTCTTGAAGTTGTGCTACAGGAGATAACAAAGATAATATTATTAACCAAAAGAACTTGTTCACTTTTGAGAATGAAATTAATAACTGTTTATGATGTGTGGAAATTTAAATATTATTAATTGATGAAGCTGTATAGCAGTTTCAAAGCTTCATCCAGCCTGGAGGACTGTTTAAGCAGATGTGCTAAGGCTGCAGTCACACTGTTCAATGATGCATTTACATAAACAAAATACATTGTTGATCATGATAAAGGGCTGGCTGGTGATTACATTGAATATAGACATTAGGATTTTCTATTTAGAATCTAAATGTAACCTTTCAAATTGTATCAGAAGCAGACGTTTTGAATTTCAATTTGAAATATAAAGAATATAAATCTGAGTGCATATATTCCTTGGTAAGATTAGAAGAGACTCTTCAGCTATGGTAAGCAGCTCTTAGGAAAAGGGCACTACAAAATCAAACCATTGTTCTCTGGTCTTAGGTAGTATCATAACCTCTGTAAAAATAGGTTAGAGTTCCCTTGCTTCAGGGTGCACTCAGGCACACTATTCTATCTGTTTCCTTATTTCTTGCCTCACTGGGCTATTTTTCCTGTTGGAGCCCTTGGGCTAATATCCTTCTGCTTTTCCACTAGAGCTGTAGCTTAGCTAGGAATAATTATAATCATAATAATATCAATGAGATGACTTACGTTCACTGAAAGATCCTGGTTGACCACCCAGATCGTAGAAGAACCGATCTCCCTTCTTGATACGAGCGAACTGGTCCCCAACAACACAGAGGAAGGTCCAGCCCAAAAGGCCGCCTGAAACGGGTCTCTCAGTGATGCCACCCACGAAGAAGTCGATGTCATCGACGCTGTTGTAGACGCGAGCGAGGTTGGCAGCAATCTGCAATGGGACAAAATGTATTAAATGAATAAACTGAAATGTAAGTAAAAAGGTGTCAGGTTATGTATGCCCCATACATAACCTGTTAAGTTCAAGATAATAAGTTACGGAATATGTATAATACGAGGGCAATGCAAGTTAGAATTAGACAGCTTACGTATGAAATGGGTCTGAAGCTTATTGAGTTTAAGATAATAGGTTATGAAATATGTATGATATGTGGGAAATGTCAATTAAGATTAACAGGCTACATATCAAATGTGTTTGAAGGATTTTAGTTTTAAAATAATAAGTCACATAACATGTATGATACGTATAGACTGGATGTTAAATTGATAGCCTACAAAGCATGAAGGCAAAGTTATGAGAGCTGCAAATGGCAGTGATTTTGCATAACTGATTAGCCTTTCCAAATATACTTCTACAACTTTTAGAAATGATCGTCAAAAAATAATCTACCTGAGATGGAATCTGATCAGTGATGTCCTGGAAGTTGCTGGCCCTTGGCAGACCGCAGATCTGCCTCATGTCATTGTAGGTGGCGATGCCATGATCTCTGCCTCGGTGGATGTTCAGACTCATCAAGTCCATACCAAAGTTGAATCTTGGGGTCTGATGGAGAGAAATAGGTAAGGTGATCTCCGTTTTAATGATGGGATATTAATTATAAGAATTTTTGTTAAGAAGGGATGTGCCATTGGTGATTAATAACCTAAAGTAATGTAACCTAACCTAGCCTAACCCAACCTTTAAAGAGACAGTTGAATAATAACAGCTGCGAACTTAAAGAAAAGAATGTATTATAAGACTCATCACCTCCATACCTAAGTTGAATCTTGGAGCCTAATGGCAAGTGATATATAATACAATCTTGTTTAATAAAATACAGTAGGAAAATAAGTAAAAACACAGAAAATAGAAAAATTGGAAACTATGAGGTGGTCATAGGGAAACAGAGGATGGTGAAGTGTCAAAAACTAAATTTACTATAAAAAACGAGTATTGTGTAATTGTGATTAAATAATTTGTATATAATTTGATATCATATGGTAAGACAGTGATACATACATCCACGATCTATGTAAATATTGCATCATTTTGATGAAATGAGCAAACAACAAGATTCTGAGTGAAAACTTTCTGAAATGGTCAGAGGTAAAATAATCCTAATTGAATCTTAAACAAGAGGATTAATCTGTAAAATGCTATTATAAAGTATTGAAGGGAAGCTGTGTCCTATGATAATGAAGTTGAATGTATAAAGAAGTGTTTCATATCATGTAAAATCAAACGAAAGAAATATATCTAAAACGACTTAATTCTGTACTGTATGAGTAAAAAAAACTATAACCAAAAAACAACTTAACGATAAATATAATATCTTACCTGGAAAAGATGGTTGGTAAGCTCCTGGGTGATGAATGGATCGAATTGCTGGATTGCCAGACGAGCAAAACTCCTAATAATCATGTCCAGAGCTTGAGGGTTCTGTTGGAGCAAGTGGGGGGAGTTGAAATGATCTCTGAGTTGGATGTTACTGGCCTGACCACTGGCTGAGAAGAGCCTGGAATAGATAAAATATATATATATATATATTATTATTTTTATTTTACATTAAAAGAAGAGTATGAAATTGGGAGAATAGCCTGGAATATTTAAGAAATATATTACTAATTTTGTTTTAGATTAAAAGTGTGTGAAAGATAAAAAAGAATATATTATTATTCTCATTTTACATTAAAAGAAGAGTGTGAAATTGGGAGAATAGCCTGGAATATTTAAGAAATATATTACTAATTTTGTTTTAGATTAAAAGTGTGTGAAATTATTGAAATTTGCCATAGAGTTTACTAAGCTGTTGCAACTGTGATGGCATAATGGGAATAAGATAATGTCAAATCTGGATCAAATTGCAGGCTAAATATTATTTTCTTTCTTGTAAATACACAAAACAAACATATGGATATACATAAATTTGTTTTGTATGTGCATGACATCTATACATATGAGCTTTCACACAGGGAAATGTTAAAAATAAAAGCTCAAGAGTAGACTCGAATCGCATAAATGTCCAAAAAAAATGACTGGTGTTTACTTGTCGTTCCTACCTAAGGGTTCCTTGGACCAATGTGTGGCCGAATCGGAATGCAGCTGTAGCAAATTCATTGTTCATACTGGGGTTGAAGTTGGGGTTGTAATCAAAGCTGTAGCCATTTGTGCGGGTGCTGATGCCAAAGGACTGCATGAAGTTGGGCCCTGTGAAGAGAAGTGACCAGATTAGTGAAAGAAACAAAATAGTTATTCCACATTTTTACAGCTACTTTTATAAACTTTATTTCTCCTTTAACACACTACTAATTCTATTTTCTCCTCTTATCTCTCTCTCTCTCTCTCTCTCTCTCTCTCTCTCTCTCTCTCTCTCTCTCTCTCTCTCTCTCTCTCTCTCTCTGATTTCAGTTTTGTTATGGAAATGCAATTCATATATTTGATATCATAGCTAAAACGTTACTTGACGCAGGCCTAGTAATTGATAGTTATATGAGATGAACACTCTTCCTGGCATAAATAAATTGAATAATAAGAAAAATATACTGATATTCAAATGCCACAAAATATAAAAGACTAAAGGTACTAATAAGGTAATCTTAAACATTCTTCATAGTTCTCTTTTTCAAGAACTGTTTTTTCTTTTATATCAATGTCAAAATGTGCACAAAACTATATCGAATACCCTACTGTAACGTTATAGTACTGTAACAGTACTTAAGACTCACAGGCAGAAACTGAAATTATCAGATGACAACACACTAACTAAACTTAGACCTTCTTATAAGTGAAATGAAAATCAAAACGAAAAATGGTCATTGGATCTTACCAACAATGATAGGCAGCCACTCGTTGTATGTGATGTGTTGGAGTTCAGCCACAACAAACCTTCTTGCTTCCTGGAAAACTTGTTCATCTGACCAACTGGGGTTCAAGTTCTGGAGTTCTCGGGCAACGCGGTTGTGTTCTCTCAGCCATACGATGTGGATGACGGTCAGACCTGGCTGTTCGTTAGATCTGGAATCACCTGAAAGATATAATGTATTTAAAGAAAAGGCTAATAACTAGGTTTTAAGGAATTATGAAACCCTTGAGTGCTAATGACTGTAACAAGTGGATATCATGACAGGATTTTCCCATATTTTAAAGTCTATTTGCTGTTTTGTTTACTCTCTAATTCATCAAGTCAAAGTAGCCAAGTAATGACAACCAGGAATCTATCACCCAACAGTTCTATCTTTTGGCTTAAAGGCAAAATTGCAAATTTCTTTCCATGCGACCATATTCCTGGTCAGCTGCAAAATATTATTTTTCTAGCTTGTAATGATTAACTATGTTAGTATAGTTCATCCTTCATTTCCAATGAAGACCACATAAGCCTTTATTTTCGAAACACCAATTAAAGCTAAGGTGACCAGTCTATAGCTAATTTTCCATAAAGAGCATAGAAGTCCTAGTTTTTAATGATGGAAAGAAAGTTAAGTCTGCGTTAATAGGGAGGGCTGAAGCTTTACTCTAAGATACACAGGCTGAGATTTTGGCATAGAAACCAATAAATTTCCAATTTAAGCTTCAGCTCACTCCTATCCACACCCATTAATTAAGCAACTGAGTGGAAACAGTCTGAAACCCTTCAAATATGCCTGAAAAATGTAAAAAGATTCTTACCAGCCAAGTAGCACTGTGCATTCCTCAGGCCAGCTTCACAATCTCCTCCTTGATTGGGACTGATGGGGAGGTAATTGTTTCCAGAAGTCCTCATGAGGCCATTTCTGCCTGTTCTCAGAGCTCTCTGTTCCTCATCGCTAGATCCATAGACCATGGAACCGTCCAACCAGTGCGTAAGCTGATTCACCTGGGTAAAGTTAAAGGTGTCATCAATATACACATATAATTGATCTTAATAAACAATATAATCACGGAGAATTACCAAAGCTAATGGAAACATGAGTGATGCTCAAAGCATTCACAAACTTGTAGGTAGTACAACAAGTAATAGCTACTGATAATAAATTTAGAATTATCTTCTTGTTACTCTAGCAAACTTGTATAGATTAACTATTACTATCTTCTCTTACCTGTTCTGCATAGCCGAAGGTACAATCACTTCCAGTACCCACAGCCACCATACTCCTGATGAAATTCATGCAAGTCTGTCCTCTAGGCCTATAGAATGGATCCTGAGAGACATCGATGGGCCAGCACCTTGGATGGCGTTGATTGGCTGGAGCAATTTGACCATTTGGACAGCATTCGATACCTTCGCCATTCTCTGGAAGCGGAGAGACGTTATTTAAAAGGTATTCTAATTATGATTGTACCTATGAATTTCACATATGAAAAGTGCAAATCAGTCTTTTTATATTTCCTTTTGTTCTTACCCAATGAAGGGAATGGAGCGTGTGTAAGGTCGTGGTCAAGGAACTGAGCCCACTGCATAACGGATGAAGTGAAGCTCTGGTCGGGGTTATCGACGTCCACAAGGATGTTACTTCCAATGGTACGTACGTTTGGCAAAGGAGAGCCGTTTGTTCCACGAATCCTTGCCGCCATTAGACCTGTTGTCAAAGAGCATGAATATAATCAAATTAACATATAAAACTGTCAGTAAGCAGAATATGGATCATAATTAAAGCATATATCTATGAATAATTAATGTTATTAATTTAAATAAGTAGTTACTAGTGACAGGCGTTTGGCGGGTGTGGAGGACATGGGATGGGATACCTAACCTAATTAATCTCATGAAGGGGGACACATAACCTAATCAACTTAATGGAATGGGATACCAAACCAAACCTAACCTAATGTAATTTATTAGGATACCTAACATAATTAACCAAATGGAGTGGGATACCTTACTTAACCTATTCTAATGAGATGGGATACCTAATCCAACCTCATGGGATGGGATACATAACCTAACCTAACCTAACCAATGACATGGGATACCTAGCCTAATTAACCCCATAAAGTGGGATAATTAAACTAATTAACCTAATGGAATGGGATACCTAACCTAACCTAACCTAATGGTGTGGGATACCTAACCTAACCTTACCTAACCTAATGAAGTACGTCTCCCAGTACACTTAGCTTGTTGTGGAGATCTTCTGATTGGGAACGTTATTTCAAAATCCACTTCAATGAACAGTATAGCTTCCATCCACTAGAGTAACTTTCCAGCAACTATCTTGGAGGCCAATGTATCTACTTTGTGCAACCAAACACAAAATGATTTTCAGTATTCTCCAGCAACTATCTTGGAGGCCAATGTATCTACTTTGTGCAACCAAACACAAAATGATTTTCAGTATTCTCCAGCAACTACCTTGGAGGCCAATGTATCTACTTTGTGCAACCAAAGCCAAAATAGCTTTTAGTATTCTCCAGCAACTATCTTGCAGGCCTAGTTATCTACTCTGTGCAACCAAGCCAAAAATAACTTATAGTATTCTTACCGTCATCATAGGTAGGAGGAAGGATTCTCTGTAGAGGAGTGCCACTCATTCCCCATGAGGGATTCCTTTGATTGTTGCAGGAGCCGTCAGCAGTGCGGTACTTGCTATTGGTGCAAGCTGGAGTCCTAGGGCATCTGTCAGACAAGACGGTATTGGAAACCTGCACGTTTCTTAAGCCATGGCCGCCTTGTTGGGGAGTAAGGGAGAAGCTGGAAGAATAAAAAAGTGATGGTTCTTTATTTTAAAATTATTAGGGCTAAACGAAACTATAAGAGAGATTACTCGAGTGCCATATGTGAATGAGATCATGGTGAAGGGTAGATGGAGAGGGTTTGGTCATGCTCTTTGCACTCAACAAGAGAGAT
>NC_090727.1:96470228-96472728 GCF_036898095.1 Palaemon carinicauda | reverse complement strand
CCTCACCCAGCTATTTTCACTGTTGGAGCCTTTGGGCTTATAACGCCCTGCTTCTCCAACTAGGGTTGTAGCTTAGCTAGCAATAATAATAATAATAATAATAATAATAATAATAATAATAATAATAATAAAACTTGAATTCAGACGTAATAATAATAATAATTATAATAATAATATTTGAGTTCAGACGTAATAATAATAATAATAATAATAATAATAATAATAATAATAATAATAATACTTGATTTCAGACGTAATAATAATAATAATAATAATAATAATAATAATAATAAGAATAATAATAATAATAATAATAATAATAATAATAATAATACTTGATTTCAGACGTAATAATAATAATAATAATAATAATAATAATAATAATAATAATAATAATACTTGATCTCAGACGTAATAATAATAATAATAATAATAATAATAATAATAATAATACTTGAGTTCTGACGTAATAATAATAATAATAATAATAGTAATAATAATAATAATAATAATAATAATAATAAAACTGCGCCTTCTGTGTTTCTCACCTGTTTCAATTCGGCTGCGCAGGTTACCAAAGGTGCGCAGTTGCAGCCCCCACCTGCCGCAACTGGTCCTCCACCTTGACCTAATAGATAAGAAAATAGATAGATTAGTAAATAAATAGATAACTAAACAATTAAATAAACGAATGATAATTATATAGGTAATTTGGATTCAAATTGGGGGTAAGCCATTTTGTATAGGATCGATATTTATTAATTGTGTGAACAAATTATAAATATACATGAAATATATATATATATATATATATGTGAGTGTGTGAGTATATATATATATATATATATAGATAGATATGTATATATACATATATATATATATATATATATAGATATGTATATATACATATATATATATATAGTCAGATAGATAGATACATTGATTGATATAGATAGATAGATAAATAGATATAGATTATATATGCATATATATATATATATATATGTGAGTATATATAGGTATATATATATATATATATATGTATATATATATATATATGTATATTTATACATATATATAAACAGAGAGATAGATAGATAGATAGATGTATAAATAGATGTAGATTATATAAGTATATACATATTTATATATGTGTGTGTGGCCTTATATATATATATATATATATATACATATATATATACATATATATATACATATATTATATATATGTATATATATACACTCTACATAGGCACATAGTAAATGGAGCTTTTAAATTAACCTAAAGCCCAATGAAAATGCATAATAAAACTATATTTCCACTATACAAAAAAATAAAACTGCAGAAAATCAAGTTCGCTAGAGACCAGAGGAGCGCCAAGGTTCGCATCCTTGGAAATTCCCGAGTCATGTACCTCAAAGTGGCTACGTCACTAATGCAGTCCGCGGACTCTCTCTCTCTCTCTCTCTCTCTCTCTCTCTCTCTCCTCCTTAGCATAGTACACACACAGCACCTGTAACATTTCCACACACCACATGCAACATTCTCTCTCTCTCTCTCTCTCTCTCTCTCTCTCTCTCTCTCTCTCTCATCTCTTGTTAGCATAGAGTCCAAATAAAAATTGCATTTACTCTAATACTTGTGCATATCTCTCTCTCTCTCTCTCTCTCTCTCTCTCTCTCTCTCTCTCATTTTAGCCATTAGGAGTGGTACCTACAACTCTCTCTCTCTCTCTCTCTCTCTCTCTCTCTCTCTCATTTTAGCCATTAGGAGTGGTACCTACAACTCTCTCTCTCTCTCTCTCTCTCACTCTCTCTCTCTCTCCTTAGCATAGTACACACACACAACATGCAACATTAGCACACACAACATACAACATTATCTCTCTCTCTCTCTCTCTCTCTCTCTCTCTCTCTCTCTCTCTCTCTTGTTAGCATAGTGTCCAAATAAAAATTGCATTTACTCTAATACTTGTGCATATCTCTCTCTCTCTCTCTCTCTCTCTCTCTCTCTCTCTCTCTCTCTGCAGAATTCTGTTGTAACTAAAACTCCCTTTTAGGGAAAAGATAAAGAATGACCTCGTAATAATAATTAATAATTAATTGCCAGCTATCGATGGATGATAAGCAATTATCTGACTTAATAATTGCCAACTGATATCAACGAATACTATAATTGTTATAGTGACGAAGTATTAAATATATCACTATCACGTATTACCTTCTTTATCTAGGAATAATTCACAATAACGAACCAGGCTTGAATTTAAAAGTATTGCTACAATCATGTAAGAATATGACGACAACACCAACAACAATAACAACAGCAACAACAACAATAACACCCATTTCTAGTTCACTACAGGACAAAGGCCTCAAATATGTCCTTAGTCATGGCTCATGTTTTGGCCAGTATTCATCACCGAGCCGGCCACTGCGGATTGGTGATGGTGGGAGGCTTTCGTCTGGTCACTCACATGCAAACCAACATAGTATGGGT
>NC_090727.1:96441609-96454109 GCF_036898095.1 Palaemon carinicauda | reverse complement strand
CTCATAGCCTTGTCTTTCTGCCAAGTCCACAAATGCACTGATTTCAGCAGCAGTCATTTTGCTAAGTTTTTGTGGAGACAGTGACAAGAAAAACTTAACAACACAAGGTACGATGTTGACCGTGCCAGAAATTACACGGAGGGGAAAGACGCTCTAGCCTTATGCAAGAGTCTCATGGAAGGAAGGATGAAGATGGAGCTGGGCAAAATGCACAATGGCTGAGAAAAATGCCTTTCGCAAAAGAAATATCACCAAATAGCAAGCCTTGCAAGTAATTGAACAAGAGCCTAACTTGAAAACCAGGGCCACGACAATGGGTGAGCTTAGGCTGTTTGGTTGTAATTCGTCCAAACAAGTAACGATATATATGACAACTGTACTACACAATAAAAACGGAATCACAACTATACAATAGGTGACCCTCTGGGGTAGTCAGGGAAAAAATGAGATCACAACTATGGGTGAACCTTTATACTAGTCATAAAAGAAATGGAATCACCACAATGGGTGAATCTCTATGCTAGTACAAAAAAGGAAAAAAATGGAATCACAACAATAGGTGAATCTCTATGCTAGTCATAAAAAAACGGAATCACAACAATGAGTGAATCTCTATGCTAGTCTTTAAACAATTGGAATCACAACAATGGGTGAATCTCTATGCTAGTCATAAAAAAACGGAATCACAACAATGGGTGAATCTCTATGCTAGTCATATAAAAATGGAATCACAAAAATGGGTGAATCTCTATGCTAGTCTTTAAAAAAACGGAATCACAACAATGGGTGAATCTCTATGCTAGTCATATAAAAATGGAATCACAACAATGGTTGAATCTCTATGCTAGTCTTTAAAAAATTGGAATCACAACAATGGGTGAATCTCTATGCTAGTCTTTAAGAAATTGGAATCACAACAATGGGTGAATCTCTATGCTAGTCATATAAAAATGGAATCACAATAATGAATGACCCTCTATGCTAGTCATATAAAAATGGAATCACAACAATGAATGACCCTCTATGCTAGTCATATAAAAATGGAATCACAACAATGAATGACCCTCTATGCTAGTCATATAAAAATGGAATCACAACAATGAATGACCCTCTATGCTAGTCATAAATAAATGGAATCACAACAATGAATGACCCTCTGTGCTAGTCTTAAGGAAAAAAAATGGAATCTCCACGAGGTGTGACCCTCCTATGCTAGTCTTAAGGAAAAAAAATGGAATCTCCACGATGTGTGACCCTCCTATACTAGTCTTAAGGAAAAAATTGGAATCTCCACGATGTGTGACCCTCCTATGCTAGTCTTAAGGAAAAAATTGGAATCTCCACGATGTGTGACCCTCCTATGCTAGTCTTAAGGAAAAAAAATGGAATCTCCACGATGTGTGACCCTCCTATACTAGTCTTAAGGAAAAAATTGGAATCTCCACGATGTGTGACCCTCCTATGCTAGTCTTAAGGAAAAAATTGGAATCTCCACGATGTGTGACCCTCCTATGCTAGTCTTAAGGAAAAAAAATGGAATCTCCACGATGTGTGACCCTCCTATGCTAGTCTTAAGGAAAAAAAATGGAATCTCCACGATGTGTGACCCTCCTATACTAGTCTTAAGGAAAAAATTGGAATCTCCACGATGTGTGACCCTCCTATGCTAGTCTTAAGGAAAAAATTGGAATCTCCACGATGTGTGACCCTCCTATGCTAGTCTTAAGGAAAAAAAATGGAATCTCCACGATGTGTGACCCTCCTATACTAGTCTTAAGGAAAAAATTGGAATCTCCACGATGTGTGACCCTCCTATGCTAGTCTTAAGGAAAAAAAATGGAATCTCCACGATGTGTGACCCTCCTATACTAGTCTTAAGGAAAAAATTGGAATCTCCACGATGTGTGACCCTCCTATGCTAGTCTTAAGGAAAAAATTGGAATCTCCACGATGTGTGACCCTCCTATGCTAGTCTTAAGGAAAAAAAATGGAATCTCCACGATGTGTGACCCTCCTATACTAGTCTTAAGGAAAAAATGGGAATCTCCACGATGTGTGACCCTCCTATGCTAGTCTTAAGGAAAAAAAATGGAATCTCCACGATGTGTGACCCTCCTATACTAGTCTTAAGGAAAAAATTGGAATCTCCACGATGTGTGACCCTCCTATGCTAGTCTTAAGGAAAAAAAATGGAATCTCCACGATGTGTGACCCTCCTATACTAGTCTTAAGGAAAAAATTGGAATCTCCACGATGTGTGACCCTCCTATGCTAGTCTTAAGGAAAAAATTGGAATCTCCACGATGTGTGACCCTCCTATGCTAGTCTTAAGGAAAAAAAATGGAATCTCCACGATGTGTGACCCTCCTATACTAGTCTTAAGGAAAAAATTGGAATCTCCACGATGTGTGACCCTCCTATGCTAGTCTTAAGGAAAAAAAATGGAATCTCCACGATGTGTGACCCTCCTATACTAGTCTTAAGGAAAAAATGGGAATCTCCACGATGTGTGACCCTCCTATGCTAGTCTTAAGGAAAAAAAATGGAATCTCCACGATGTGTGACCCTCCTATACTAGTCTTAAGGAAAAAATTGGAATCTCCACGATGTGTGACCCTCCTATGCTAGTCTTAAGGAAAAAAAATGGAATCTCCACGATGTGTGACCCTCCTATACTAGTCTTAAGGAAAAAAATTGGAATCTCCACGATGTGTGACCCTCCTATGCTAGTCTTAAGGAAAAAAAATGGAATCTCCACGATGTGTGACCCTCCTATACTAGTCTTAAGGAAAAAATTGGAATCTCCACGATGTGTGACCCTCCTATGCTAGTCTTAAGGAAAAAAAATGGAATCTCCACGATGTGTGACCCTCCTATACTAGTCTTAAGGAAAAAATTGGAATCTCCACGATGTGTGACCCTCCTATGCTAGTCTTAAGGAAAAAATTGGAATCTCCACGATGTGTGACCCTCCTATGCTAGTCTTAAGGAAAAAAAATGGAATCTCCACGATGTGTGACCCTCCTATACTAGTCTTAAGGAAAAAATTGGAATCTCCACGATGTGTGACCCTCCTATGCTAGTCTTAAGGAAAAAAAATGGAATCTCCACGATGTGTGACCCTCCTATACTAGTCTTAAGGAAAAAATTGGAATCTCCACGATGTGTGACCCTCCTATGCTAGTCTTAAGGAAAAAAAATGGAATCTCCACGATGTGTGACCCTCCTATACTAGTCTTAAGGAAAAAATTGGAATCTCCACGATGTGTGACCCTCCTATGCTAGTCTTAAGGAAAAAATTGGAATCTCCACGATGTGTGACCCTCCTATGCTAGTCTTAAGGAAAAAAAATGGAATCTCCACGATGTGTGACCCTCCTATACTAGTCTTAAGGAAAAAATTGGAATCTCCACGATGTGTGACCCTCCTATGCTAGTCTTAAGGAAAAAAAATGGAATCTCCACGATGTGTGACCCTCCTATACTAGTCTTAAGGAAAAAATTGGAATCTCCACGATGTGTGACCCTCCTATGCTAGTCTTAAGGAAAAAAAATGGAATCTCCACGATGTGTGACCTTCCTATACTAGTCTTAAGGAAAAAATTGGAATCTCCATGATGTGTGACCCTCCTATGCTAGTCTTAAGGAAAAAATTGGAATCTCCACGATGTGTGACCCTCCTATGCTAGTCTTAAGGAAAAAAAATGGAATCTCCACGATGTGTGACCCTCCTATACTAGTCTTAAGGAAAAAATTGGAATCTCCACGATGTGTGACCCTCCTATGCTAGTCTTAAGGAAAAAATTGGAATCTCCACGATGTGTGACCCTCCTATGCTAGTCTTAAGGAAAAAAAATGGAATCTCCACGATGTGTGACCCTCCTATACTAGTCTTAAGGAAAAAATTGGAATCTCCACGATGTGTGACCCTCCTATGCTAGTCTTAAGGAAAAAAAATGGAATCTCCACGATGTGTGACCCTCCTATACTAGTCTTAAGGAAAAAATTGGAATCTCCACGATGTGTGACCCTCCTATGCTAGTCTTAAGGAAAAAATTGGAATCTCCACGATGTGTGACCCTCCTATGCTAGTCTTAAGGAAAAAAAATGGAATCTCCACGATGTGTGACTCTCCTATGCTAGTCTTAAGGAAAAAAAATGGAATCTCCACGATGTGTGACCCTCCTATGCTAGTCTTAAGGAAAAAAATGGAATCTCCACGATGTGTGACCCTCCTATGCTAGTCTTAAGGAAAAAAAAATGGAGTCTCCACGATGTGTGACCCTCCTATGCTAGTCTTAAGGAAAAAAAATGGAGTCTCCACGATGTGTGACCCTCCTATGCTAGTCTTAAGGAAAAAAAATGGAGTCTCCACGATGTGTGACCCTCCTATGCTAGTCTTAAGGAAAAAAATGGAGTCTCCACGATGTGTGACCCTCCTATGCTAGTCTTAAGGAAAAAAAATGGAATCTCCACGATGTGTGACCCTCCTATGCTAGTCTTAAGGAAAAAAAAATGGAGTCTCCACGATGTGTGACCCTCTTATGCTAGTCTTAAGGGAAAAAAATGGAGTCTCCACGATGTGTGACCCTCTTATGCTAGTCTTAAGGAAAAAAAATGGAGTCTCCACGATGTGTGACCCTCCTATGCTAGTCTTAAGGAAAAAAAATGGAGTCTCCACGATGTGTGACCCTCCTATGCTAGTCTTAAGGAAAAAAAATGGAATCTCCACGATGTGTGACCCTCCTATGCTAGTCTTAAGGAAAAAAAATGGAATCTCCACGATGTGTGACCCTCCTATGCTAGTCTTAAGGAAAAAAATTGGATTTGTAAAAATGTGTGGGTGTGTTCTTGCAACACCACCACTTGCAACTCTGTGACTTTAAAGCAAGTTTGTATTTATACTTAAAGTATAACAAATTAAAATAAAACAGACAATGTCACTGAGATTGCTTAATGCTTCGTTAAAACATCAGCCCCTTTACATACTTTCCCTTTAGAAGAAAAATGAATTTAATAAATTACACTCCCAAATATTTTATCTTAATGACCCTATACCCTGACTGAAAAAATTTAAATTAAATGTGACATCATAAGTCCTTTATCTTTAGGTTAACCATATTACACAGTCTAACGAAAATTATCCCCTTCAAAAAAATGTACATAAAAATAATATCCCGCGAGAAAGTAATAAAAAGAAATTACATACCCTTACTTGTCAAAAGGAAAAATTGAAAAAATGAAAGCCACGTGTGCTTACGGTTACTAACACAGGAAATTAACACGTGTTTTAGTCTACCACGGTTTCTTCCTAAAATTTCGTAAATTTCAATAAACTTAGTTTTAACACGAAATTAAACAATCACTAACTGCACAATATATATGAATGAAAAATTTATCCCTATCAATAATGTACATGAAAATATCCCACGAAAGTAATAAAATGAAATTACAAACACTTGCTATCAAAAGAAAAAAAAAATAGAAATGAGGAACGCCACGTGGTCTTACCGTTACTTTACAGAATTATGCCTCACGTCCGTAAAACGTTTACGTGAATCGTAAGCCAAAGGTTCCGATATGAGACTAGCCTGTATCCTAGCACTAAAGATAAATGATAATATATTCCATGCACAAAATTAAACGATTGATGTGCGTGAATACAACGAAATTAGACTAAAATCTCGGGTCTGCATAGAATTGGTAAACAATTAACAAAGATAATAATAACAGACAATATACCTTGGCTTCGTTCGGAAACACGGCGGCGGGCTGAGTTATACCAGGTTGGCCATGTTTTGAAATGAACACGTGCTCAGCTTGCCACGCTTTTTGTCCTAAAATATCGTAAGTTTCACTTCACTTATTTTCTTTTTTAAACACAAAATAACACAATAAGACATTCACCTAATGCAAAATGTTTTAATAAATGGAAAATTTTAACCACTGTGACAATAAACATTCAGAAAAAGAACACAAATTCTTCTCACGCGGTTGGCTTTCCTGCTACACAATAGGACTAGACTTCTTCCACGTGGGTTTAAAAACAAAAAGGTTCGCGGCACGAACACACACACTAATAAACACAAAACTTTAACAATGAGAATAGAAGGCTTTTGCTGTTTTCTTCCACGGTTCCAACTCCAGTGATAATATAATTTACTTGAAATGAAATTGAGGTTCGTCAAGTCGCTAAAGACAGAAAAAGGGGGGAATTTGACTTTAATAAAATTAATTTGAAATTACTGTCTTAACGAATCCTGGCATTTGGTCGCCAATATGTTACGGGCCACTGGTTCGAGTCCGGCCTTGCTTAAGGGACTCAAGGGCCATAACAAAACAAATAATAATGGTAGGTCGCCAGTCAGCAATGATACAAGGAATACTGACAAATATATGTATTTACAATAATATTTAAATAAAAATTAATAAAAGAAAAGGGGAGCACAACAGCTAATTATTTATATTGTAATTTATGCCACGAGGAGCTTCGGGTGGAGTTTGGGGGGGACCGTGGATGAAACTCCAGCACAGCAATCACGTTCCCTTTAGTAAAAAGGACTCTCGTTCCTTCCCTTATGGAAGAATATGTAAACAGAGGTCCTGCCTCCCTGATGTCTTGAGGGTGAAGAGCGATGGTATTTCCCTCAAAGACGTTGAGTGAAGAAAAGGAGATGTTCTCCTTATGGAAGCTGAGTCACGAAAAGGATCTCCAGTTTTCCCTGGGTAGATGAACCCCACTTGACCCCCAATTGAGGGGGGCGGGTAGGGGGGATTGGCCTGACCGGTGTCCTATTGGTCAGGCTTGGTCACGTGTCTCGTAGAAGGTAGCTGAAATTGAGATCTCAGGGGGAGTACACTGGTATAGGATGGTGGGAGGGGGGTGAGACTCTGGGTAGGGTCCCAAAACTCGTGGCATTTCGACCCATGCTTGCTGGCGGGGTCTTTTGTTATTTGAAAAAAGGTGGCGTAATGACCGCCATTACTAACAATATATATATATATATATATATATATGTATGTATGTATGTATATATATGTATAAATATGTATATATATATATATATATATATATATATATATATATATAAATATATATATATATATATATATATATATATATATATATATATATATATACATATATATATATATACATACCCAAGCTTGTATGGATTAAATAAAGAACCAACCTTATAAATAGTTAATAAATAAGGTCACTACCTGAACTTCATCCAGTTGACAATAAAACTTAAAAAATGAGTTTCTTAGCGGTTAAGCAGGCGCCTGGAACACCTCTTCCCTATTTATATGTAAATGGATTAGGAGGAATAAAAAGGGGGTGGGAGGGGGAAGGGTGGGGGGGGTTCTGGGGGAGAATGGCTAAGGATCAGGAGTTCGCCGAAGTTGAGGAAGAGGAAAAGTATTTTGGAGTTTTGCGAAGAGAATTGGGAGGAATAGAAGAACATATTACAGAATAGTGGCTGGGGATGGGAAAGCATGATGTTGGCACAGAAAAAAAAAAAAAAAAAAAAAAAATAAAGGTAACCTAGGGTATAGGATTAGGACAAGGAGAAAGTACCATTTGTACGCTGAGGGACAACTAGAAATTACAAACCTCCGACAAAGTAATTAATATAGTTAACAGCTTAAACTGCATCTTACGTTTTCTGTTCCATTCACAACTACGTAATTGCCGCCGATGGTAAAATAATCTGCGGTATATACGTTTGATAACATGTAAGAAGAGATATGTTAGTTTCATACAATAGCTGACGTCAACAATAACATATAGAAATAATTTTGATAATTTTTATAAAATTAATTTTTAACAAATTTCATTAATTCTAACAATTTTAATAAATCTAATAACAATAATTTTAATAATAGAAATAATCTTAATAACTTTAATAATACCCGGAGGTTGATTATCGTCAGAGTGCAGTCATTTGTTCTCAAAGAAACAATGAATAATTACAAAATCGCATAAAACACGTTAACAGCCTAATCTCCTCACTACTATGCATCTATGGCAAAAAGTAGTGTGGTTTTCTATATTATCTCCCATACTAATTACTTGATCAGAATGGTACTTTGACACAGCACTCTATAGACCTCCCCTAATTTTTCATAGTATAATGCATTCTCAAATCTCGTTAATTAAGGTGTTTATTTTTTACCTCAGAAAGCCTAAGCCAAGTGAATAGGGTAAGTAGGTAAAGCAATTCAAATACTTACACTCCCTCGGTCCTCCCCTCTCCTTCCCTCCCTGTCTTGAACCTTCCCCTATCTCTCCAGTAACCCCTTTTGGGTTTTTGAGTGTGCCAGAAATGCATAGTAGGTGTTTAAAACTAGGAAATGAGGTTAAGTGATGAAGAGGATGAAAAATGTCAAAAATACCTAGTCTTTAACTAATAATTAACTCCAGATAAGTTATTAATTGCTAAGAGTCAAAGAACGAGAATCGTTTCGTAATGAAGACTTGGAATACTAACTTTCCTACCTGTAGGCTACATTATATTTTCTTTAAAAAAAAAAAATAAAAAAAATAACACTCACCTAAATGCGATGACTCTTTCCTTGTTTCCTATGGAGGGAATAAAATAAATGGGATTAGAATGAGGTAATGTGATTCAAGAGAAAATGTATGAAAGTTTTAGTAAATTGAAATATTAAAAATTTTAAATATAGATTATTATCAACAGAAGAATATAAACGAATTGAGCCATATTTGTATAGAAACTTGCACACATACCCACTTATTATATATATATATATATATATATATATATATATATATATATATATATATATATATATATATATATATATATGTGTGTGTGTGTGTGTGTGTGTGTGTTTGTGTGTGTGTATCTGTTTGGTCATGATAAAACAGATAAGAAGAAAATTAGTAAATGTGTTGATAGTGTATTTGAGCCAAGAATTGACAAGAATGTTGGTGAAAGTTAAGATTTTGGGAATCCGATTTGATATATTCACTTGAAAATAAAAAACCATTGCTTAAAAATACGCATATTTGTTCAGAATAAACATATCCTATTTGAAAATAAGTATATTCTTAAAAAAAACTAGGGCTGGAAATAGGATATACTTTAACACCTGTAAGAATTGGAATTATATAGCTTAGTAGTATCATATTTTTGCTACTATTCTAGCAGTACTTTTAGATTTATTCCAGAAGGAAGTATTCTGAAAGCTATTGGAATTCTATAAGGACATCTTCGCTTTCATGGTTTTAAAATGAATTTTCTTTTATTCTATATTCATAAAAGACTGACATAAATGTTTCTTTATAGTTTATATATTAAATATCTGTTTTGACGTTACTGTTTTTAAAATATTTTATTTCAATTGTTCATTATTTCTTATATCGCTTATTCATTTCCTTGTTTCCTTTCCTCACTGGGCTACTTTTCCTAGTTGGAGCCCTTGTGCTTATAGCATCTTGCTTTTCCAACTAGGGATGTAACTTAGCTAATAATAATAATAATAATAATAATAATAATAATAATAATAATAATATCAGCGTCAGCGATCCTCTGTCAGGATGCCAGAAAACTCAAAATCAGTCAATCAATCAAAAATACCATAGATAAATATCCCCTATTAACTTCGGTGGGCTAACGCTCCCCAAACTCCATACCTTTAGGTTGATAATTCTCTATTTCTACTTCCTGTCATTTATTTTCAGTTACTATTTCTTGAATGTCAAAAATGCAATTTAAGTAAATAACGTATGACCTAAAGTTTAACTTAATATTTTCCTCACTGATAATTTTTTATCTTCCATTTCACTTATTTTTCCTAATATCTTTAACTGATAGTTATTTCTTGACCCTATTAATCCAATCAATTATCTTTAATTATCATCTTATCAACCTTAGCATCGGATTTCGAAAAAAATCTATTTTTTTAGTTATATTCCTCTACTTTCATATTTGTACTACCACTCTTTTGACGTAAAACTGATGAAAGCTACGTAATTGAATAGATCAACGCTAAGATTGACTAATGCAAGAGAGAGAGAGAGAGAGAGAGAGAGAGAGAGAGAGAGAGAGAGAGAGAGAGAGAGAGAGAGAGAGAGTGAGAGAGAGAGAGATTTCTTGAATTTCTTGAATAAGATAATTTCTTTATGAATTCGGATCAACATCTTTCAGCCAAAATTAAAGATCCAGATTGGGACGAAAAATTAATGAAATTACGTCAGATGCCGACGGTGCTAATTAAATTCTGGTTGCACAGATATTTGCCTAACTGCTATTATTCATACGATCTCTCTCTCTCTCTCTCTCTCTCTCTCTCTCTCTCTCTCTCTCTCTCTCTGCCTGATTGCTAAATTACCCATAGATCTTATTCTTGTGTTTTAGAAATGTGAACTATACTGTCAAGAGTTTAGCACACACACTCTCTCTCTCTCTCTCTCTCTCTCTCTCTCTCTCTCTCTCTCTCTCTCTCTCTCTCTCTTGCATTAGTCAATCTTAGTCAATCTTAGAGAGAGAGAGAGAGAGAGAGAGAGAGAGAGAGAGAGAGAGAGAGAGAGAGAGAGAGAGAGAGAGAGAGAGAGAGAATGCTAAATAATTAAAAGGTATAGTTAACATTTTCAATAAACAGGATTAAGATATATGAGAGAGAGAGAGAGAGAGAGAGAGAGAGAGGAGAGAGAGAGAGAGAGAGAAGAGAGAGAGATCGTCTGAATAATAGCAGTTAGGCAAATATCTGTGCAACCAGAATTTAATTAGCACTGTCGGCATCTGACGTAATTTCATTAATTTTTCGTCCCAATCTGGATCTTTAATTTTGGCTGAAAGATGTTGATCCGAATTCATAGAGAAATGATCTTATTCAAGATATCTCTCTCTCTCTCTCTCTCTCTCTCTCTCTCTCTTCTCTCTCTCTCTCTCTCTCTCTCTCATAGATCCTATTCCTGTCTATTGAAAATGTTGACTATACCTTTAAGCATTTAGCGTTCTCTCTCTCTCTCTCTCCTCTCTCTCTCACTCTCTCGTCTCTCTCTCTCTCTCTCCTCTCTCATCTCTCTGCCTGATTGCTAAATTACCCATAGGTCTTATTTCTGTGTTTTAGAAATGTGAACTATACTGTCAAGAGTTTAGCACACACTCTCTCTCTCTCTCTCTCTCTCTCTCTCTCTCTCTCTCTCTCTCTCTCTGCCTTATTGCTAAATTACTCATAGCTCTTATTCCTGTGTTTTAGAAATGTGAACTATACTGTCAAGAGTTTAGCACACTCTCTCTCTCTCTCCCCTCTCTCTCTCTCTCTCTCTCTCTCTCTCTCTCTCTCTCTCTCTCTCTCTCTCTCTCTCTCTCTCATATATCATATTCGTGTTTATTGAAAATGTTAACAATACCTTTTAATTATTTAGCATTCTCTTTCTCTCTCTCTCTCTCTCTCTCTCTCTCTCTCTCTCTCTCTCTCTCTCTCTCTTAGATCATATTCGTGTTTATTGAAAATGTTAACAATACCTTTTAATTATTTAGCATTCTCTCTCTCTCTCTCTCTCTCTCTCTCTCTCTCTCTCTCTCTCTCTCTCTCTGCCTGATTATTAAATTACCCATAGGTCTTATTCCTGTGTTTTAGAAATGTGAACTATACTGTCAAGAGTTTAGCACACACTCTCTCTCTCTCTCTCTCTCTCTCTCTCTCTCTCTCTCTCTCTCTCGCTCTCTCTCTCTCTCTCTCCTCTCTCCTCTCTCTCTGCCTTATTGCTAAATTACCCATAGGTCTTATTCCTGTGTTTTAGAACCAGTGCTCACCAAGCCATCCATAGGAAAAGGCAAAGAACGAATGAGTAAGAATGGTTACCCATCTACGACTTCAGTTATGCCTTTTCCTATGGATGGCTTGGTGAGCACTGGTTCTCTTATGTTTCAATGTTTTAGTTTTTCACGATTTTTTGTTATAAAATCAATAATGTTTTAATATTCTTTTACTATTTTGTTTTAAATTATTGTATAAATTTTAAGAATTTTATATTTATATCCTTTACAGATTGATAATGAACATTGCAATGTTCGAAACGTTTCCTAAATAAATTATGGCCTTCTAACTGATGTGTTTTGGACCCTGCTGCACACCATATATATGATCTTCACCTGTAATCCTTTGATACGTCCGTGATGTTACATCGACTTCTGTTCGTCTTTCTCTTCGCGTTTAGGCTGAGATGTCGCCGTTTTCAGCACTTTTCGCAACTCCTTCAACATCGCTATCCACCAGTGACCCTGGCCACCTCGAGAAGGTTGGAGAAATCGACTTTGAGAGAGGAAAAAGCCAAGTGTGATTTGGATTTCTTGCAGTATTGTCTTTTAAATGGAGTACACCCTAAGTTTGTTAGGTTCAGGCTCTACAAGACCTCGCTATATCACACCGAATTTTACAAGAATGCCCTGGACGAACTACTTAAGAAGGAGATTGAAACGAAACAGAAACTTATTGAAAATGCAAGTGCTAATGTTTGTCGCC
>NC_090727.1:96434109-96436609 GCF_036898095.1 Palaemon carinicauda | reverse complement strand
GGCCACTTATTAATGTCAGAGGCAAAGGACAGTGACATTGCCCTCGCTAGCAACATAATGCACTAGAAACTGACCATATATACATATGATCAGCGCTCAAAGCTCTCTCTACACAAGCTAGGACCAGGGAGGATAAGGCAATAGATCAATAGGTTCCCCGAAATCCCCATCCTTAGCTTACAAGGATGGTGAGATTGCAGACACTACCAGAAACTATAGGGCTTGAGCGGGACCTGAATATCTTCATAGAAAGGAGTAAAACTGTAGGAGTAGGTGAGTAGGTTGGCCTCTTGATAGTTTGCCTTTAATCTTCCCGCTTTGGTTACCAGTTGTGTAAAGCCTTTCGTTAATCAATATTGAGGATAACACCTTTATTACTAGGCAGATCACCATTGCTTCTGTCAAATTGAGGAAGCTGTCTTCTATCAATTATTGATATTATACAATTATTACAAAATTTCAGATTCAAATTCTTGTATCCTAAAGTGTTCACATTATACTGTTCAATGAATTATTAATATCATTATGATTTTGTACCAAATAATCTTGAAAGATCTGTACAAAAAAAAAAGAAAAAAATAATAACAAAATAAAACATGACTTAAGAAATTTCATTAGTTAAATGAAAATTAATCTTCTAAAATTAGTAATAAAATATTTGTCAAGAAGATAAAACTGATTCTACATCATTAGGCAATCAGTGCCCATATACGTATATATATATATATATATATATATATATATATATATATATATATATATATATATATATATATATATATATATGTATGTATATATATATATATATATATATATATATATATATATATATATATATATGTATGTATATATATATATATATATATATGCAGAAGAACCACAGGGAAAATGAAAATACAGAATATACACTTGAGTCCTGACTAGTTTCGTGATACTTCCTCAGAGGACTGATTTATTGAGAGAGGTTTCTTACAATTTATAAGGAAAGCAAAAGTACGAACATACATATAGAGATTTAGATAAAAATGTGAAGTGTGCCTTGGGATACGGTTTAAATTTCTCGATGTCATCAAGTGCAGTGAATAGTGTAGAAATTACAAATGGAGTGTGTAACCTGGAGAAATTCAGTGATATTTCTGTAGAAGAAGTAAATATGATTAAGGGTATTATATACAGCAATATGAAAAAACCAGTGGTTCCAAATTGCCCAAAAAGATTCAAGAGAGCAATTGCCGAATTGAAGCAAGATAGAAATATTAAGTTGACAAAAGCCGATAACTCTGGAGCACTGGTAATCTTGAATAAAAATGATTATATAGAAAAAATGGAAAACCTCTTGAGTGATGAAAACACATACATGGAATTAAGAAAAATCCAATTGAGTGTGTGAATAGTAGTTACAACAAAAAAGTGAAAGAGTTATTAAAAGGGAATGAAGATCTGATAAAAAAGGTTTGTACAATATCACCAACATTGCCATATATGTATGGAACTATTAAAACTCATAAGCCAAATTATCCAGCTAGGCCAATAATTAGCTCTGTAGGTTCAGCAGCATATAAATTATCTAAGTACCTTGTGAATATCCTCAATCCTTTAGTTGGCACCATCTCATATTCAAATATAAAAAATAATGTAGACTTGATTAACAAACTGAATGAAGTACAGATCAACAGTACCTGTAGGCTTGTCAGTTTTGATGTAGTCTCACTATTCACAAAAGTACCTATTGATGACATGTTGGAATTTTTATCTGAAACATTAGATAATAGACAATTGAATCTACCATTCTCCACACACACTTTAATAGAATTAATTAAATTATGTATAAAAGATTGTAAATTTGAATTCAATGGGAGATTTTATGCACAAACTTTTGGTATGGCTATGGGAAACCCTTTATCCCCAGTATTGAGCAATCTATATATGGAATTTTTTGAAAGCAGAATCGTAAATAACATCATACCTAATAATGTAAAATGGTTTCGATATATTGACGACATAATGTGTGTGTGGCCAGGAAATGAAAATTTAGATAACTTTCTTCTTAGATTGAATAGTTTGGTACCATCAATAAATTTCACTATGGAGCTGGAGAATAATTGTACCCTACCTTTTTTGGATTGTCGCATACATAGATGTAATAATAGTCTCAAGTTCAGTGTATACAGAAAGCCAACGAATATCTCGGCATATGTCCATTATTACTCAAACCAAGGCAACAAAGTTAAGAAATCTGTATTTACTTCTATGTTTTTAAGAGCATTCCGAGTCTGCAGCCCTGAATATATTGATGACGAAATAAATGGTATTAGAGCAATAGGTAAAAAACTAAAGTATCCTGAAATTGTATTAGATGATGCCCTAAGAACAGCAAAAAAGACTTTTTTCGGTAATGATAACAGAAAAAACTATAACACACAAAATTTACTTGTACTACCTTATTGTGATTCATTTAAAGAAATTCCCCAACTGTTAAAAAACTTCAATGTAAATGTAG
>NC_090727.1:96429109-96431609 GCF_036898095.1 Palaemon carinicauda | reverse complement strand
CAATACTCAAAACTAGGTAGAATAAAAGAATTAAAACACTTCTTCAGAATAGATTGATCACCGAATATCTTAAAAGACTTTCTCAATAAGCCAATTTTTTGTGCAATTGAAGAAGACACAGACCTTATATGTTTCTCAAAAGTAAATTTGCTGTCAAGAATCACGCCTAAAATTTTGAAAGAGTCATACAAATTTAAAGAAACATTATCAATACTGAGATCCGGATGTTGAGGAGCCACCGTCCTTGACCTACTTACAATCATACTTTGAGTTTTGTTAGGATTCAACTTCATACCCCATAATTTGCACCATGCACTAATTTTAGCTAAATCTCTATTAAGGGATTCACCAACCCCAGATCTACATTCAGGGGATGGAATTGAT
The DNA here is from genome assembly GCF_036898095.1 of Palaemon carinicauda. Lineage (NCBI taxonomy): Eukaryota > Metazoa > Arthropoda > Malacostraca > Decapoda > Palaemonidae > Palaemon > Palaemon carinicauda. The sequence continues at coordinate 96,431,225 of NC_090727.1, read as the reverse complement.
GCAAAGAGAGTAGCATCATCTGCATATGCAACAAGCTTATTTTCTATGCCAAACCACATGTCATGTGTATATAGTATGAAAAGTAATGGGCCAAGAACACTACCCTGTGGAACACCGGATATCACATTCCTATACTCACTATGGTGCCCATCAACAACAACTCTTTGAGATCTACTACTTAAAAAATCAATAATAATGCTAAGAAACGACCCACCCACTCCCAACTGTTTCAGTTTGAAAACAAGGGCCTCATGATTAACACGGTCAAAGGCAGCACTAAAATCAAGGCCAATCATACGAACTTCCCGACCACAATCAAGGGATTTCTGTACTGCATTGGAGATTGTAAGAAGGGCATCACATGCTCCAAGGCCTTTCCGAAAACCAAATTGCAAACTAGGGAATAGATGATTACCTTCAGCAAACCTATTAAGACGTTTTGCCAGAAGACGTTCAAAAACTTTAGATAATATGGGAGTTATGGAAATTGGGCGGTAATCAGTGGGACTTGAGCTACCACAAACACATTTACATAGAGGAGTAACATTACCAATTCTCCAACAAGTGCTAAAAGCTCCTCTTCTTGCTAACTTGCGTAAAATAACAGATAACTTTGGAGCTAAGAAATCTGCTGTCTTTATAAAAAACAAAGGAAAAATACCATTAGGGTCTACACCTCCATAAGCATCAAGGTCCATCAACAGAGCTTTAATCTCACGTGATCGAAAAGCTAAACTAGTTAGTTTAGCCTCAGGAAAACAGGAATGAGGAAGTTCAAGTTTTTCATTACTCTGTTTACTGTCAAAAACATCAGCCAAAAGGGTTGCCTTTTCCTTTGGACAGTGCGTGACTGAGCCATCAGGTTTAAGTAAAGGAGGAACTGTTGCATCTACACCAAAGAGTGCAGATTTAAGGGTAGACCACCATTTATGTTCCTGAGTTGTACCAGAGAGGGTTTCTTTTATGATTAAATTGTACTCCTTTTCAGTTGAGGCATAAACTCTCTGAGCAAAAGCTCGAAGCTGAGTATAGTTGTTCCAGGTCAAATCTGATCTGTTACCCTTCCAAAGGTGATAGGCCTCCTGCTTCTCCAAATAAGCACGTCTACAATCATCATTGAACCACGGTTTGTCCTTCATTCGGTACCTTAGCACACGAGAAGGGATACGCCTATCAATTATGTTGACTAGATTCTCATTCAAAGGGACAACAGGATCTACACTATTATATAATTGTGACCAATTCAAGCACAAAAGATCATGCAAAATCCCATTCCAGTCTGCTAGGGATTTCATATAAATTTTACAAGAATATGATATATCAGGGATAGGCTGCTCAGTCTTCACTAATAATGAAATCAAGGCATGATCAGAAGTCCCGACTGGAGAACCAACCTTACTAGTTATAACGCCAGGGGAGTCAGTGTATACGAGGTCCAAGCAATTACCAGACCTGTGAGTAGCTTCATTTATGATTTGCTCACAGCCTGATTCCGAGGCAAAGTCTAAAGCTCTTAAGCCATGGCGATCGGTAGGAGAGATAGAACTCAACCACTCCCTATGGTGAGCATTAAAATCACCAACAAAGACAAACGAAGCCTTTCTATCATCTTCTTGTATCTTAGCCATAATGGTAAGAAGACAATCGAAGATAGAATCATCCATGTCTGGATTCCGGTAGATTGAACACAAATAAAAGTTGTTATGCCTGCCACAAACTTTTATTACCTGAATCTCATGACATCCACATTGATAGCAGGACTTATGAGAAGCAGGGTACTCGGTCCTAATATACACCGCCATTCCCCTGGCCCTAGGAATGAAATCACGTTTCAGCATTATTGGCTTCTTAAAACCAGTAATAAGGAGCTCAGATGAGTGCCTCATATTAGAAACCAAAGTTTCTGAGCACAAAAGAATATCATACTGTCTGGACGCAACTGTAAGGTCTCGGATATTTGCATGAAGACCACGAATATTGCAATACAGAAGACGACATTGACGAAATCTAGGACGTACTGGTCCCGGATTTCGCTCAATGTCTCCAGACAGCATAAGAATTAATAGAAATAAAAAAGAGACATCATACTTAAAAACTAGATTAACAAGAATTAAAA
>NC_090727.1:96396609-96414109 GCF_036898095.1 Palaemon carinicauda | reverse complement strand
CCGTTCTCACCCTCACCACTTCGTTCCTAACCCTATCTACTCGAGATACACCAGCCATACTCCTCAGACACTTCATCTCAAACACATTCAATTTCTGTCTCTCCATCACTTTCATTCCCCACAACTCCGATCCATACATCACAGTTGGTACAATCACTTTCTCATATAGAACTCTCTTTACATTCATGCCCAACCCTCTATTTTTTACTACTCCCTTAACTGCCCCCAACACTTTGCAACCTTCATTCACTCTCTGACGTACATCTGCTTCCACTCCACCATTTGCTGCAACAACAGACCCCAAGTGCTTAAACTGATCCACCTCCTCAATTAACTCTCCATTCAACATGACATTCAACCTTGCACCACCTTCCCTTCTCGTACATCTCATAACCTTACTCTTACCCACATTAACTCTCAACTTCCTTCTCTCATACACCCTTCCAAATTCTGTCACTAGTCGGTCAAGCTTCTCTTCTGTGTCTGCTACCAGTACAGTATCATCCGCAAACAACAACTGATTAACCTCCCATTCATGATCATTCTCGCCCAGCAGTTTTAATTCTCGTCCAAGCACTCGAGCATTCACCTCTCTCACCACTCCATCAACATACAAGTTAAACAACCACGGCGACATCACACATCCCTGTCTCAGCCCCACTCTCACCGGAAACCAATCGCTCATTTCATTTCCTATTCTAACACATGCTTTACTACCTTTGTAGAAACTTTTCACTGCTTGCAACAGCCTTCCACCAACTCCATATAACCTCATCACATTCCACATTGCTTCCCTATCAACTCTATCATATGCTTTCTCCAGATCCATAAACGCAACATACACCTCCTTACCTTTTGCTAAATATTTCTCGCATATCTGCCTAACTGTAAAAATCTGATTCATACAACCCCAACCTCTTCTAAAACCACCCTGTACTTCCAAGATTGCATTCTCTGTTTTATCCTTAATCCTATTAATCAGTACTCTACCATACACTTTTCCAACTACACTCAACAAACTAATACCTCTTGAATTACAACACTCATGCACATCTCCCTTACCCTTATATCGTGGTACAATACATGCACAGACCCAATCTACTGGTACCATTGACAACACAAAACACACATTAAACAATCTCACCAACCATTCAAGTACAGTCACACCCCCTTACTTCAACATCTCACCTTTCACACCATCCATACCAGATGCTTTTCCTACTCTCATTTCATCTAGTGCTCTCCTCACTTCCTCTATTGTAATCTCTCTCTCATTCTCATCTCCCATCACTGGCACCTCAACACCTGGAACAGCAATTATATCTGCCTCCCTATCATCCTCAACATTCAGCAAACTTTCAAAATATTCCGCCCACCTTTTCCTTGCCTCCTCTCCTTTTAACAACCTTCCATTTCCATCTTTCACTGTCTCTTCAATTCTTGCGCCGGCCTTCCTTACTCTCTTCACTTCTTTCCAAAACTTCTTCTTATTCTCTTCATATGACTGACCCAGTCCCTGACCCCATCTCAGGTCAGCTGCCCTCTTTGCCTCACGTACCTTGCGCTTTACTTCCACCTTTTGCTCTCTATATTTTTCATACTTCTCTATACTATATATATACATATATAATTATATATATAAATATATATCTATATATATACATATATATTTATATATATACATATATATCTATATATATACATATATATATGTATATATATATATATATATATATATATTTATATGTATAAGTATATATATAAATATATATTTATATATATATATATATATATATATATATATATATATATCTATATATATATTTATATATATTTATATATATTTATATATATATTTATATATATATATATATATATATATATATTATAAATATATATGTATATATATATATATATTCATATATATATATATATATATATATATATATATATACACATAATTATATGTATATGTATAATTATATATATATATATATATATATTTATATATATATATATATATATATATTTTATACATATATATATATAATATATATATATATATTTATATATATACATATATATATATATATATATATATATATACATATATATATATATATATATATATATATATATATATATATATATATATATATATATATATATACATATATATATATACTATACACACACCAGGTTATGCTACAGTTTTTTAACATTTAGCAAATGGATTTTCCTGCTTTACTTATTATAAATTCATGAAATACATTTTCATAACTCATTGCCATCAGTGATCAGAGTCAACGCTGAGGAGTGCCAATTTTGGAAGTCTCTCCTGGCCCATAGTATTTCTCAGGTATGTCTTAATGAGCTTCAATTTGCTGAAGGATCTTTCACAGGAAGCAACAGAATCCCCTACAGTCAATAATAACCTAAGTGCCACTTGGATGTTAGCGAATCTTTCACCATACTTCATAATAAATCTAAGAAGTTCTGTGGCTGATTCTATGTTTCTGTTCCTTACAAAGAACTTTACATCTTGTATCTCTTGGCATAATTCTGATGCTTTCAGGTCTTCGTCATATTTTTGCTCCATGCCTTCGTACACTGCATCAACTTCTTCGTTTTTGCCAAATAATTCTTCAGGGCGCAGGAAATGTAAAAGAAAATGTAAAAGAAAACGAAGATATTCAGAAGCAAACACTTTTAAGAGCATGATTTTCATTGTCACGATGATTAACTCTATTGCAAAAAGAAAAAAAAATCGGGGAAATAGTTGAGTTTTTGTTGGTTTAAATGGCTTAATTGCAAAAATCATAATTTACGGTAGCAAATTTCAAAGCTTTTATCCTTTACCCGCTAATTATTATCATTTCAATTTTGTGGGGCGGCAAGACCAGGCTATTTTTACCGCCCCTAAAAAAAGTGCCGCCCCAGGGTATTTGAAATTTTCTTTCTTAAAACTACTGTAAGAAGTCTCTTGTTTCTCAAATTGCCTCTCCGGATGTTGCTGAGTTAGATTGGCCCCCTATAGACAATCAAAACCATGGGCTCATGCGTCTGGCAACCCGTAAGGTCGTATCTTTTAGAAGCTGTTAGTCGTATTGGATGACACGCACACTGAACACTGACAGAAAATGATGAGGATGACACAGCAAGACGACCAAAACTGGAGTCCGAAGCTCAATTAAGAAAGCGACGCCAAGCAGAAATCTTTGATCCCAAACCCGTTCCTTCGTCGGTCCAGGATAATGTTTTATTTTTTTTTTCTTAGAAGAGCCTCCTAACAGGACAAAGTCCAAATACGGAGTGGCCCTCCTTAATCAAAGGCGTAAACCTTGGAATCTTAAGAAGATGAAAAATACGAGAATTTCTGAAGGAAACACCAATGTCTATAGACCTTGGGAAACACATTGATGCCACTAAGGCAATCGCTTTCAGTAAAAATCTACATATATATATATATATATATATATATATATACACTGTATATATATATATTTATATATTATATATATATATATATATATATATATATATATATATATATATATATATATATATATATATATATATATATATATTTATCTATACCTATTGATGCAAAGAGCCTAGGTTAGATTTCGCTAATCGTCTCGATCTTGAGCTTAAATCAACCCATCGTTAATCATCTCCTGTAGATAAATGGATAAAGCAGGCGAAAAAAATCAAAATAATATCACAGAAGAAGTGTATTAAATAAACATATATAAAAAGAAACATTCATATTTTTATTGTTCTTCCCTGAAGTCCCCATAGTCCAGTGTGAAATTTTTGCTGAACGTGGCGAAGAAGACCAAACTCGAGCAAGAGCTACGAAGGAATCTTGGACAAATCTTTGCGCTCTTTTCTAAGTCTTCATTTATCTCCATTTGTTACATCTATTACCATTCAAAATTTTCTATATAGTTGTGATAACAATAATGGAATTATCTGAAGACTATAGCCATCCCAAATACAACTCTTCGAATCGTGTTGAAAATCAAAATCTTCCAAATGTCTAGGGCGGAAAAGATGATTCTTACGCTGAAACGAATTTGTTATCTTCAAAGATTTCCGTTTTTTTCCTTCGTTTATTTTGCTCCATTTTCGTAGTTTTATCAGACTGGAGAAGAGAGAGAGAGAGAGAGAGAGAGAGAGAGAGAGAGAGAGAGAGAGAGAGAGAGAGAGAGAGAGAGAGAGAGAGAGAATATGTAGGCGCCAAAAAGGATGCAATTTTTCTAGAGAGAGAGAGAGAGAGAGAGAGAGAGAGAGAGAGAGAGAGAGAGAGAGAGAGAAAAATATGTAGGTGCAAAAAGGATGCAATGAGAGAGAGAGAGAGAGAGAGAGAGAGAGAGAGAGAGAGAGAGAGAGAGAGAGAGAGAGAGAGAATGTGTGCGTCAAAAGGATGAAATTCTTCTCTGCTCCAGAAAAAGAATTCTCTTATGAAGACTTCGTCATTCTTTTTCTTAAGTCGGATTGAAGAAATTTGGATATCTTTCAGATCCTTCAATATTCGCTTCCATCATAAAACCTGAAGACCAAACTCGGGCAAGAGCAACGAAAGAATCCTGGACAAAATTTTGCAACCTTTTCCAAGTCCTCATTTATCTCCGTTCATTCTCTATTAGTTCCTTCCATCTTCATTTTGAATTTTCTATATAGTAGTGATGATATTTATTGAAACATCTGAAGATTAAAACAATACCTAACACCACTCTTCGATTCGTGTTGAAGATCAAGAATCTTCTAAATGTCTTCGGCGGGGAAGATTATTCTTACGCTGAAACGAATTTGTTCTCTCTCAAGCTTTCCCTTTTTTCCTTTGTTTATTTTGCTCCTTTTTCAGAGTACTATCAAATATAAGAGAGAGAGAGAGAGAGAGAGAGAGAGAGAGAGAGAATATGTATGCGTCGAAAGAATGAATTTCTCCTCTGAAGTCTTTCTAAAAATACATCGGGAGCTCCATAAGCCGCATTCTCCTGTGAAGATGTCTTCGTCATTTTTTTTCTTAAAACTAAGCCTGATACAGGAACTCTATATCGTTGGCCTGGCTGGGCTTCCCCCTTCCCGGTGGGAAGGGAGGGCTCCCCGGCCCCCACCGGCGCTGGGCCGGCTTCCCCCCCGCTGGCGCTAGGTCGGCTTCCCCGACCCCCCTGCCAGCGCTGGTCCGGCTTCCCTGCCCCCCCCCCTGGCGCTGGTCCGGCTTCCCTGCCCCCCCCCCCCCCCCCCCCCGGCGCTGGTCCGGCTTCCCCCACGCGCCAGCGCTGGGCAGGCTTTCCCCCCCCCTCCCTCCCGCCGGCGCATTCCCAAACCATCTCCATCTCCATTCATCATGATCTCATCCACATGCGGAACTCGAGCAATCTCTCTTATAGTTTCATTTCGGATCCTGTCCTGCCATTTAACTCCTAATATATAACAAACTATAAAAACGGGAATTCCGAAAGTAAGATATTCTAAAATTTCTGAGTTAAAAACTACCTAGATTGAACCCTTCAAAATATGCCAATAAAACTAACCTCAAACTCTACACACGATTTGTAAAAACAAACAACGACAACATAAATCTCGAAAATGAGGTATTCCAAACTTACAGACACTAAAAATCACTCATAATAAAAATAAACAGAAATAAAACCAACCTCAAACTTCACACACGAAAAGTAGAAAAATAAAATCTACAGAAATGTCGTAAGTGAGGTCTTCCAAACTTACAGACAGTGAATACCAAATTAATGAAATAACTGAAAATGAAAATAAACAAATATAAAACCAACCTGAAGGAAAAAATAAAAGTTAGGTATTCCAAACTTTCAGACAATAAAAACCAACTCGATCAAACCGCTCAAAAAAAAAAAAAAAAATAAATAAATTTTACACATGGAAAATAAAAAAAATAATACGAGTATCAATTCCCAAATTCTCAATTAAGATATGCAAAATCTCAGACGGATTTTCTCGTCATAAGGGATTGACTTCGACTGGAGATGATGACTTCCCAAAGAGGGAGTTCGGGGAGAGGAGTGGGGGTGCTGGATGGAGAAGGTGAGTCTCCCGCTTGCGTGTTCGCTGTAGGCGTAGCAGTGTAACTTGGTTCCCTATACCACTCGTAATTGTGCCCTCTTTACTCAGTGTACAGAATAACAACTGTTAATTTTCGCCAATATGGCGGACTTTGGGGAGGATTCCCTATCCTCCCAGCTGGATGATCCGCCGCCTGACTCCCCTACCCGCCCCCCAGACCCCTCGGATCCCGTAGACGACTCAGCCAACCCCTCCCATACCTCCCGGCCGCCCACCCCCCACCCCATTTCCTTCCTTGACGACGACGAGAGCGACGGCGGCGCGAACTCTACGGGCCTTTCACTACATCTTTCAGAGATCGAGGTTTGTAACAGGAATTCTTTTATGTCCTATGCCTGCCTTGGGGCTCAGTCCAGGGTATCCACACCCCTTAAGGGTGTTATTACCATGAGTAACGTTGCAGTTTCTTCCCCTAAAAGTGACCAGACCCCAGTAGAACCTCCCTATAACAGAGAATTAATTATCAAATCCCCCAGTCAAGAACCCCCAGAAACCATTGCCAGGTAATCAAGACAAACAGTGATACAACAAACAGTGCCCCAAGGAAAAGATCGACAAGTAAAAGCAGTGTTAGTGATGATGACAGTGATGATAGAAATGAAAGTGGAAGTGAAGATGATAGTGAGAATAAAAGTGAAAGTGAAAGTGAGAGCGAAAGTGAAAGTGGCAGTGACAGTGTTTCAAACATAAGCAGAAATGAAAGTGATCATGAATGTGAAGAGGGAAGTGCCCTCATTGACAGTGCCAGTGCCAGTGCCAGTGCTAGTGACGGTGCCAGTGTCGATGTCAGTGCCAGTGTCAGTGCTGGTGTCAGAATCAGTGCTAGTGACAGTGCCAGTGTCAGTGCTGGTGTCAGAATCAGTGCTAGTGACAGTGCCAGTGTCAGTGCCGGTGTCGGTGGCAGTGCCAGTGACAGTGCCGGTGTCAGAATCAGTGCTAGTGACAGTGCCAGTGTCAGTGCCGGTGTCAGTGCCAGTGCCAGTGTCAGTGCTGGTGTCAGAGTCAGTGCTAGTGACAGTGCCAGTGTCAGTGCCAGTGCTGGTGACAGAGCCAGTGTCGGTGTCAGTGCCAGTGCCAGTGTCAGTGCTGGTGTCAGAGTCAGTGCTAGTGACAGTGCCAGAGTCGGTGCCGGTGTCGGTGTCAGTGCCAGTGACGGTGCCAGTGTCAGTGCCGGTGTCGGTGTCAGTACCAGTGACAGTGTCGGTGTCGGTGCCAGTGACAGTGCCAGTGCCAGTACCAGAGTCAGTGCCGGTGTCAGGGCCAGTGCCAGGGCCAGTGCTGGTGACAGTGCCAGTGCCGGTGTCAGTGCCAGTGCCAGTGCCAGTGCTGGTGCCAGAGCCAGTGCTAGTGACAGTGCCAGTGTCGGTGTCGGTGCCAGTGACAGTGCCGGTGTTAGTGCCGGTGTCGGTGTCAGTGCCAGTGACAGTGCCGGTGTCGGTGCCAGTGACAGTGCCAGTGCCAGTGCCAGTGTCAGTGCCCGTAGCAAAATATTAGAAAACAGAGTGACATCAAATGAAAATAAGACACAGGCAACAGGAAATGTGTCGGAAGAGGACCTCTTTGCCTCCCAGGAGGGCTTTATAACCCAGACTAAGAGGAAAAAAAGGGTTAACCCTAAACCCAACATTGGAAATAGATCAACCTTCCGGGTCAGAAAAACCCAGGTAAAAGATCCATATAAATATGTACGGGAGTTTGAGACCAAACACCCAGAATTAAGCATTTCAGTTAGGCAGTACGACAAGACAGACCTTGAAGTCTTCCCCCTCAATGACGAAGCTGAAAATGTCCTCCGCAGAGTGCCACATTTTGAGGAAATCAGCAAAGGAGGACATGATGCAATCAAAGTGCTGCGAGGATTCCCCCCGACAATGGGAACGGATATCATTGATGATCACCCAAAAATTGTTAGAACCCACAGATTCCAAACGAGGGCAAAAGAACCGGCATACAAAGTCAAATGCTGGGTCCTGAAGGATACCCCAGAGTGGCTCGACCTAGGCAAGTGGGGCACATACCGCCTAGCGCCCTACATACCTGAACCAGCCAGGTGCTTCAAGTGCCAAAAATTCGGGCACCCCGAAAGGCTATGCAGGTCCCGGCACATTACCTGCGGAGCCTGCTCTGGTCCCCACGACTCGGAAGAGTGCATAAAAAGACTGAGGAGGAAGGAGACAGTTATACCCAAGTGCCCAAGCTGCAATCAAGACCACCATGCTTGGAATGGTAGGTGTCCATCCAGGCTGCAGGCAGTCGACAGAGTAAGGGAAAGAATAACGGGGATTCCTCCCCCCCCTAGAACCCAGAGGCACCCTAGAGCCTCCAACGTCCCTAGGGCCCCTCAACCCCGAAACTCCCCTCAGGAGCTTCGACCCCAAGAAGTGGCACCCCCTCTGGCACCCGCCACAGCCCCTTCCAACAGAGCATCCCAGCCCTCTCACGCGGCTATGGCACCCCAGCCCTCTTACGCGGCTGTGACAGCCACTGTATCAGTTAGCAAAGTTTCCAGGCCAAGCACTCCTCCACCAGTGCCACATCCCCCCCTCAGAGAGACAGCAGCCCCGTCAACTTCCCCCCCCACCGAAGTCAGCCCTACTCCGGTCATTCCCCCCCCTGTGGCCCACCAGGTCCCCCCCCCCCCAACCACCTCGGAGCAGCCTGACACACCAGTAAATCCTCCAACCCCTAGGGAACCTTCAGTTCCGGTTAACCCCCCCCCCCCAGATGTCCCCCCCGGTTACTGTCCCTTCCCAAATTCTAACTAAGAGAGTGCAAGATATACCCCCCCCTCCTCCCTCTCTGGAGAGCTCTCCTCCCTCCTCCAATCGAGAGCCAGTACCGACACGGGATACTTTCCCAACACACTCCAATCCTGACTCTGCCCCTGCCCACCAAGCAGCGGAATGTGCAGACACACCCGCAGCGCCAGCAAGCGAATTGAGCAGTCCAGGCTGGACAATGTTTGTTAAACCGATTGTAAGCTATTTCCTAGACCCGTACTTAAACAAATCCGCTTTAGAAATTTGCAACATCGCACAGGCAATGTTTCCACAGTTCTATAACGAAAGGCTTCAAACGTGCATTTTAGTTAGCTGGAAACCAGTTTGTGACTTCCTAAGGTCCCTGTTCTGCAACCCCACCGTTTAATTTCGCGGATACAACATATACACAGGAGCCACAACCAACACAGGACACCTTAACCTTCCTTTCCTGGAAATTTGCGGCATCAGACAGAAATACGCCTTCCTGCAGGCTCAGACACATATACACAAGACAGATATCATTCTATTACAAGAGACAATTCTTACAGAACAACAAACCTTCTCCTTTAAAGACTACAAAACATACAGAGCACACCGGACAGACACTACACGGGGTTTAATGACACTAGTTAAGAACACAATACCATCCAGAGCCATTGATAACATCGACTGCCATGAGGCGGAGACACTCAGTATTGAAATCACTTTAGCCAACACAACACTCAAAATCCATAACATATACAAATCTCCACATAAAAACATCGATGCCACACTCCTTTTCGCAGCCGCAGATACAGATACCTCAGTTATTGCCGGCGATTTCAACGCACACCACGCCTTTCTAAACTCCACGCAGAGAGTTAACCCTACAGGCGCCCACCTAGCTAACCTGTTAGACGACTTCCCCACAGTCAAATTGCTCAATGACATAAGTTATGCCACCCACAGAGACGGAGGCCGTCTCGATCTTACCCTTGTATCCGCCAACCTAGTCCGAGGCTCTTCCTGGGGCCTGCACCCCGTCCTCACCAGTGACCACTTTGGCATCCAGTTTTCTGTCCAGTTGGAGAAACTGCCACCTCCCCCTCCGCCCCCGCGAAGGTGGAACCCAGATCTTGCCAAGTGGGACCTGTTCGCCCGCCACATGACGGACTGGGCCAGCAGGTACGAGCCAGACCCCACGGAAAGTATTGATCACCTCCAGGACCTGTTTATATCCGAGCTCCATAAGGCGGCAAATGGTTCTATGCCCCTCAGGAAAGCCCCTAGGTCAAATCACAAAGACGCCTGGTACTACAACCCACGGATTAGGGAAATGAACAAGAGAGTCAACAGAGTCCGCAAGCTCTTCCGGCGCCATCGCACCGACGAGCTATATAGAACCCTCATCCATGTCACAGACCATGCGGTGGCAGTGGCTGCTGAGGTCAGACAACAGAAGTGGCTAGAGTGGTGCTTGGAGGTGAACGGTTTCACTTCCCTGAGGAGGATCTGGAGTTTCTTCAACAAAGTCGTTGGGAAAACCCGTACCAATAGGACAGCCCATCCAGATCCTCCTGGCGAGGCCAACAGAATAGCGCAAGAGTTTGCGGACCGTGCTAAGTCAACCAACCTTCCCCTTCCTACCAGGCGAAGGCAGGAGGAACTCCTCCCAATCAGGACTACCATGATCAATGCGGCGTGTGGTTTCGGTGACAGCACTGACTCCCCTTTCACGAAAGAGGAGCTAGAGAGGGCCCTTGCCAAAACCAAAAATACCGCGCCAGGCATCGACGGCATTACGTACAGTATGCTATGTCACATGGGGGCTCCAGCACAGGCTTTCTACCTTCGTCTTATAAATAAGACGTATAGTGATAGATGTAGACCAATCACCTGGAGCCAACAGAACATTCAGCCAATTCCCAAACCACAAGAAGAGAACTCATACCGGCCTATTGCCCTTATTAGCTGCACTGAGAAGGTTGCGGAGAGGATGGTCCTCAACCGGCTCAAGTGGAAAGTCGGTAAGCTGCATCCCAGGCTATATGGGTTCACAGAAGGTATTGGAACACACGAATGCATCGTCGATGTCCTGGCCACCGTCAACAACGGGAAAGCCCTGATCGCCTTTATCGATCTGGAAAAGGCCTATGAACTCGCCAACGCCAGTGCTATCCTTTTCTCCCTGGTAGAGAAGCGGGTCAGGGGTCATCTCCTATCGTGGGTTAAACAATACCTCCATTACAGGGAGGCCAGAGTATCGTTCCAAGGGGCCACATCACCCTTTCTTCCCTTGGAAAATGGCACACCACAGGGAGGAATTCTCAGCCCCTTCCTTTTCAACCTCCTCATTGAAAACCTCCTCAACCTGGACCTACCTAGGGGTATAGAAATGTTCATCTATGCGGATGACATTTGTATTGTCTGCCCCTACTTCGTACAGAACAGGACCAGAGCGATGCAGAGCGCCCTAGACATAATTAATGGGGGGTGCAGGGAGCTGGGCCTTAAGATCAACTCGGCAAAAACCAAGGCCATGGCGGTTAAGCATGATTTCGACCCCCCCAGACTAATCATTAACAACACTCCTATCGAGTGGGTTAACAATTATAGGTACCTCAGAATCATGATAAACCGTCACCTATCACCCACAAGCCAGGTCAAGTACCTCAAACATAGGATCTCAACCCGGTTCGCAGCCATGAAAAGGATCACCTCCCTAAGTAAGGGGGCCTCCCACCTGCTACTCAGAAGGTTCTACGCGCAGGCTATTGCCTCACAGGTGGAATATGCAGCCCCGTCACTGACTGGCCTGCAGACCGGGTTGCTTTCCTCTCTGGAGGTCATCCAAAACAACGGTATGAGACTCATTACAGGGGCCCCTATGTGGACTAGGCTGCACCTATTGCGGGCCGAGACCGGCCTAATGCCATTAGCCAACAGAGTTGATATAAGGCTCTGCGCCACTGTGTGCAAGACCATCAAAGCAGGTAGGGCATCTCCCCTCAGCAACAAACTGAGAGGTTTGTTAGACCTGCATGAAGATCTAGACTCCCCCCCCACATATGCCGGACGAATTCTGCAAGCAATCAGGAGGATGGGAGCGCAGCAGATCGTCTCGGTTCTGAGGGTGGACAACGTTCATGATCTGTACATCCCCCCAGCCCCATGGGACCCCGACCCAATTTCCACCAATTTCACTGTCCTCCCCTCCACCAAAGCCTTATGCCCTCCCCAAATACTGTTACAAGCGGCCAACCAAGCAGTAAGGCAAACTTGGGCCAATAACAATTACTTCACAGACGGGTCGGTGGACCGGAGCATACCTGCTACGGGTGCCGCCGTCGTCTCAAATAACTATGTTGCCAACTGGAGGTTGTCAGATCATGCCTCCACCCTACAGACTGAGCTCGTGGCCATAGCCAAGGCGCTTACTGACTCTCTGGGTAAGCAAGGAGACACTACCATCCATACCGACTCCAAAGGAGCGATACAGGCCATTTCCAACAATAAACTACAAGAGAACGTGCGCTTGCTCTCTACCATCAGAGCTACAGCACAGATCCATGCTCAGAGGGGTCGCAAAATCACCCTCAACTGGATCCCTAGTCATGTGGGGGTTCAGGGGAATGAGGCCGCAGACAGGCTAGCAAATGAGGCACTGAAGTGCACCTCCATAGGGGTAAGCCTCAGTAAATCTCTTAAACAAATTAAAAATCTACTAATCCAAAACTGTCTTTCCAGAGTTAGGTCTGATGTACGCGACGCAGCCTTGGGAGGTTCCATGACTGCCAGGTGGTACACACAGGTAACTGATATGGACCCACATGGCATCACAAGGGACACAAATAGGAGAATAGCCGTCATCACTCATCGCCTCAGACTGGGCTATAAATGCTGCTGCAAATCATCGGTGACGAAGTACGCCCTTGCCAACACTGTGAAGCACAACCAGCCGGTGACCCTTTGGACCACTATCTCCTCCACTGCCCCAGCACTGCGCTCCTTCGTCAAGACCTACCCAACCATCCACCGATTACAGCAGAAGCAGTAACCAAGAACATCCTAGAAAACATCCCTGCATACACAGCTTATCTCTCCTCGTACCCGCCGCCTAGGTGATTTATCACCCCTGACCTCATGTAACTTTGTCTAATATACCTGTGTTTTTTTTTTTTTTTCCAGGGGATACTGTATGATCCAAAAGTTTCTACCTCCCACTCAATACCTGTACCCTCCTTCCCATGACCTCCTACTCCCATGGGACTTGCTACTATACCTCTTTCCCTACGACTAAAGAATTTTCCAGGGGATACTGTATGCCCCAAAAGTTCCTACCTCCCACTCAATACCTTTACCCTCCTTCCCATGACCTCCTACTCCCATGGGACTTGCTACTATACCTCTTTCCCTACGACTAAAGAATTTTCCGCTCGTGGCTCCAGGGGCCGGTCCCCCGATAAGTAGAACAAGAGACACCTAGTTGCAGCAACCATACTTTGCCTCCCCACCCAGAGCAGCCCAACTCTGACCCTCGGCAGTTATACGGGAATGTATAAGTAAAACAAGGCCCCTGCTTCACAGGAACCATAACAGGCCACGCTCTAGGGGCAGAGCAGCCTGTACTAACCCGTGGGTGCAGACATATTGTCAAGGCCCCGCTGCCAGGAGGGTCAGACCTGCAGGGCTGCGGCCGTGTCCAGGTGGATGTCCACAAATCGCCTATCCTGTGCTCTTTTAATAAAATAAAGGTTAACCCAGCACATCTATCCCCATACCACAGACGGGCTGCGTAAGCAAGAGCCCGTGTCTAGTCAAAAGGACTAGGCAATCTAAGAAGAAGAAGAAGAATTCCCAAAGAGGGAGTTCGGGGAGAGGAGTGGGGGTGCTGGATGGAGAAGAGGGAGGGGGGCAGGGGGGGGGGGGGGCAGACTAAGGGAACGGGTAGTAGTTACCTCTTGGTAGCATTGGATGCGCCGATGCCGATATTAATGTTGAAATTATGAATAAGATATATGAGTTATTGGAAGTGATACGCAGAAACATTCTTGAAGAGAGAGAGAGAGAGAGAGAGAGAGAGAGAGAGAGAGAGAGAGAGAGAGAGAGAGAGAGAGAGAGAGGGGGGCTACTGGCATGATACATAATGTAAAACAATTACTGTCATATATGGGGTTTGGTCATTTTATTCACCACGCTGGCCAGTGCAGATGGATGATGGTGGGAGATTTTTGTCTAATCGCTCACAAAAAAAACAACCTAGTATGGGTGGCCCTAACTATTACAACTTTGCGGATCATGGCGACACACAAGCACTTTCACCACGTTAAGGTATCGCTATTGAGAAATATACATATATATATATATATATATAATATATATATATATATATATATATATTCTGTATATATATGTATATATATATATATATATATATATATATATATATATATATATATATATATATATATATATATGTAATATAATGTGTGTGTGTGTTTGTGTATGTTTGTAAAACCCCTATAGATTTCAGGACACTTCCTGTTCAATACAGTGATTGCATTCAGTAAAGCAATGTGACAATAATTGCCAATCAATTTCTCTTTATCGGAGGCCACTGTCTTGAATTGGAGATTCAATTCATCGGAATAATTAAATGAATCGCTGGTAAGGTACATTCGGCAAATTAGTCAAATTTATGACGGTTATTAAATTGGACTCAGGGTGGGAAAATATATTTAAGACAAGGACACATGACACATACACACACACATATATAATATATATATATATATATATATATATATATATATATATATATATATATATATATATATATATGGTCCTTTGGCATGTTAATTTACGCTTGCAATTAATAAACAATATATTACTTATCAGTCACATAACTGCACGTGACAGATATTAAAGTGTAAAATCCACAGGAAACAGGAAAGGAAAACACGTGGTACCAAGCGCTTTCGTGTATTATGTAGACTGAAGAAGTGTTTCCTGTGGATTTTACACTACACACACACACATTATATATATATATATATATATATATATATATATGTATATATACATATATATATAATATATATATATATATATATATATATATATATATATGAGGGGAATACAATTTCAACTTAGGTTTTATTTATATAAAAAATGATGCTATCATAAAGCGAGATGCCATAACAAAATATTTTCCATATATCAATGAAAAATCCTAAATTTTTTCTTATATTTCAAAAGGTTATATTCGAAAAGCTGTGCTAAATATTTATATAGCTCCCTAATTAATAATTAAAATGTAATGTATAACTTTATTGCTATCATATCATTACAATTATTCTTATTTATAAAAACCAAGCTGTTGGAAAAGTTAATTTCTATGAAAAGCTTATAACGACTATTATTATTATTATTATTATCATTATCATTATTATTATTATTATTAAATGCTAAGCTACAACCCTAGTTGGAAAAGCACGATGCTATAAGCCCAGGGGCCCCAACAGGGAAAATAGCCCAGTGAGGAAAGGAAACAAGGGAAAATTTAATATTTAAAAGAATAATAACAACATTGAAATAATATTTCCTATTTAAACTATAAAAACTTTTAACAAACAAGAAGAAGAAAAAGTAGATAGAACAGTGTGCCCGAGTGTACCCTCAAGCAAGAGAACTCTAACCCAAGACAGTGGAAGACCATGGTACAGAGGCTATGGCACTACCCAAGACTAGAAAACAATGGTTTGATTTTAGAGTGACCTTCTCCTAGAAGAGCTGCTTACCATGGCTAAAGAGTCTCTTCTACAAAGATATTTCCTCAACTATAACATATTACTGAAACAAATATAAACAGCTATAATAAAACTATAATAGATGTGTTTTTATATCATATTCTATATTCTTACAAGTATTATATATCATATAACTAAAAAATAAAAAATAAAACAATACATCAACATCTATGAAAAAGGTTAAGCAATATTATATATGAATATTTTTTTCCCATTTAATGAGCATAAAAGTTTCCATGAGTTAAAATGCATTTTCTTAAATTATATCTTGGACTCGCATAAGTATCCTAAACAAAGAAATATATGTTCAGTAGCTTTATCTTCTCTCTCTCTCTCTCTCTCTCTCTCTCTCTCTCTCTCTCTCTCTCTCTCTCTCTCTCTCTCTCTGTCTTATTGCTGTTCATATAAGAATTTTTCTCATTGCTGTTCATTTAAGAATTTTTTGTTTACTTACTCTCTTTCTCTTCTGTGTTGTTCAATTATGACATTCATATTTGTTTATTCTCTCTCTCTCTCTCTCTCTCTCTCTCTCTCTCTCTCTCTCTCTCTCTCTCTCTCTCTCTCTCTCTCTCTCAAGATTTTTCTGATATGCAGCTTTCTCAAGAATTGAGTGATTTGAAGATGTCCCCCCCCTCCCTCCCTCTCTCTCTCTCTCTCTCTCTCTCTCTCTCTCTCTCTCTCTCTCTCTCTCTCTCTCTCTCTCTCTCTCTCTCTCTCTCTCTCTCTCAAGATTTTTTCTGATTTGCAGCTCTCTCTCATGATTGGTCTGATTTGGAGGTGTCCTCTCTCTCTCTCTCTCTCTCTCTCTCTCTCTCTCTCTCTCCTCTCTCTCTCTCTCTCTCTCTCTCTCTCTCTCTCTCTCTCTCTCTTCTTCTTAATATGTAGATTTGATTAAATCCGTTCATGGACATAGCAAGTGCAAAGTTAAAGTTACTGGAGTTCTATCAAATGAATATCCAATGAACAGTGAAATACTTCAAGGGAATATGTTCTCTCTCTCTCTCTCTCTCTCTCTCTCTCTCTCTCTCTCTCTCTCTCTCTCTCTCATTCGAGGCCATGTTCTATCAACTTTTACCGCAAATAGATAAACATTGCAATAAAGCAAATGCGTTCTCAGTTTCTCTCCTAACATTCGTAAAGTTAAAAGTTGTTTGTTTTTATCTCCTCAATAAATAAATAAAAATATTATAAATTCTACTGAGTGTCATTTACGAAGTAAACATTTAGGATTACTATAAACCTCATACGACTACAGGATTGTGTATTATTGACAACAACAACAACAACAACAATAATAATAATAATAATGATAATAATAATAATAACAATAATAGAAATAAAAAGAATAAGAGTAATAACAACAACAACAACAACAACAACAACAATAATAATAATAATAATAATAATAATAATAATAATTATAATGATAATAATAAATTGTATGTAATTATTCTGATCAGTTATTGCTGGATATCTGCAAGAAAAATGATTTAATTTGTATCTATTAACTAATAATTAATTATTAATTTATCATTTATCAATGACAATGCAAATGTATTATTACCTTGGCTTCAAAGATACTATTTGCCTCTCTCTCTCTCTCTCTCTCTCTCTCTCTCTCTCTCTCTCTCTCTCTCTCTCTCATAACTTATCTGATTTGGAGCTATCATCTCTCTCTCTCTCTCTCTCTCTCTCTCTCTCTCTCTCTCTCTCTCTCTCTCTCTCATGATTTATCTGATTTGGAGGTATTATCTCTCTCTCTCTCTCTCTCTCTCTCTCTCTCTCTCTCTCTCTCTCATGATTTATCTGATTTGGAGGTACCATCTCTCTCTCTCTCTCTCT
>NC_090727.1:96381609-96391609 GCF_036898095.1 Palaemon carinicauda | reverse complement strand
CGGCGATACCCGAGTACACATTCCCAGAAATATCCGACTGGCTTTGTGAACAAGGAGACACCCCAATAGCGTATGACGCCCTCAAAACATACCTTCTGCAGCAGTACTCGCCGTCGCCAGCCGCCCGTATAGCAAAGCTTTTTCAGCTCTCGCAACAACCGTTGGGGGACCAAAGGGCTTCGGTTGCCCTCAGGGAAATGACCAGTATCGCTCGCCTTCAACCTGCCGCAGACGGCTCTCCTTGTGAGGTGAACCTACTCCGTGCCCTTTGGATACGCCGTTTACCCGAACCTGTACGCGCTGCCATACCCGATGTCGATAGTTTACCCATAAAGGACTTGATGACCAAAGCCGACGCCCTTATGGACAGCCACTTCAAGACCTCCATCAACGCCTCCACCCCTGACGACGAGGATGCCTATTCAACGTCAACCGAAGCTGACATGAATGCCGTAGGACATACACGCCTACCCCGTGACGTGCCGAAGCGGCGACAAAGCCGCCCACCACCCACCAATCGCTCGCGCCCCAACGAACGACTTCTACAGCCACTTACTACCTCCCATCCACCGCAGTTTTGCTACTACCACTTCAGATTCGGGGCAACCGCGAAGAAATGTGCCAAAGATTGTCAGTGGCCAAAAAACGTGTAAGTAGGCCATCGCTTGTGGCGGTGGCATCCCATGTTTCTAATCTTTTCTTTTTACAGGATGCAGGAACGGGCGTGCGATTTTTGGTAGACACGGGTGCTTGTCATTCTCTTTTGCTAAGGAAACTCTTCAAGGCACAACGTAGTCTGTCTACATCTGCCGACGTCCGCCAACGGATCTGCGATACCCACCTACGGTTACGAGAACCTCACATTATCGTTCGGAAATGGTAAATTCAATTGGAAGTTTCTCGTTGCTGACGTCACAATGCCAATCCTCGGTGCGGACTTCCTCTCTCATTTCCACCTTCTGGTCGATGTCGCCCACCGACGATTGGTCAACGCACACTCGTACTTGTCGACACCTCTTCAACCCGTCCCCTCTAACCTCGCTCTCCCCATCAGCGCACCCACGGATGCCTACGCCCACCTCCTCACGTCGTACCCGGAAGTTTTCCGTTCAGAACTTCGCCAAACGCCCACGGTTCCTGCCAAGCACGGTATTTATCACCATATCAAGACGACGGGACCCCCAATCTTCGCAAAATTCAGACGTCTGGCACCGGAACGATTGGCAGCCGCCAAACAGACGTTTGCCGAAATGGAGAAAATGGGCCTTTGCCAAAATGCCTCCAGCCCATGGTCGTCACCCTTACACATCGTTCTGAAGAAAGACGGCTCCCTCCGTCCGTGCGGGGATTACAGGCGCCTGAACATGCAAACAGAACCGGATCACTACCCCCTCCCCAAACATTGCCGATGTAACCTCCTACCTGCACAAAGCGAAGGTTTTCTCTACGCTCGACCTCCTGAAGGGGTATTATCAGGTGCCTATGAACCCAGAAGACATCCCCAAGACCGCCATCACCTCTCCGTTTGGCACATACACCTTCAATTACTCCTGTTTTGGCCTTCGTAATGCTGGGGCAACGTTTCAACGTCTCATGGATGGCATCCTAGGGGACCTCCCTTTCTGTGTATGTTATGTGGACGACATACTTGTGTTCTCCTCCTCAAAAGAGGAACACCTCCTTCACCTGCGCATCGTGCTCGACCGCCTGCAACAAAACGGCCTTGCAGTCCGGTACGACAAGTGTAGCTTTGGCGCCAACGAAGTGTCGTTCTTAGGGCACCGTATCACTCCTGAAGGAGTCCATCCCCTCCCTGAGAAGGTAGCAGCCGTTCAGAATTTCCCCGCGCCCTCGACCGTCAAAGCTCTGCAGGAATTCTTGGGCATGATCAACTATTATCACCGTTTTCTGCCAGCCATTGCTGCCACTCTTGCTCCCCTCTACGCTTCCCTCAAGGGCAAGCCAAAGGACCTGAAGTGGGGTCCCCTTCAAGAAGCAGCCTTCTGCAATGCAAAGAAGGCCCTATCAACTGCTGTGGCTCTCACTTTTCCTATCCCACATGCCCCTCTCCTTCTCTCCATCGATGCCAGCGACGTCGCTATTGGTGTAGTACTTGAGCAGGTGGTCAAAGGCTCGCCCCGCCCATTGGCCTTCTTCAGCAGAAAACTGTCCAAGGCAGAATCGGGTTATTCTACCTTCGATCGAGAATTGCTGGCGGTGCACTTGGCTGTCCGTCACTTTCGCCATTTCTTAGAAGGTACGCCCTTCGTCATTCTCACAGACCACATGCCTCTGGTGCACGCCTTCACTCGACAGTCTGACGCCTGGTCCGCCCGTCAACGCCGACATCTCTCTGCCGTGGCTGAATACAATTGCACCCTCCAATACGTCCCTGGGAAAAAGAATCCCGTTGCCGATGCCCTGTCAAGAAACACGTTGGCTGCCGTTCAACTGGGATTGGATTACAACGCCCTGGCTGAAGCCCAACGACAGGATCCAGAGTATCAAGCTTGTAGGACATCCTGCACGTCCCTCCGTTGGGAAGATTTTCCCCTCGAAGACTCCAACACCATCCTCCTCTGTGACGTCAGTACTGGTAGACCGCGACCTTGGATTCCTGCTCCCATGCGCCGACAGGTGTTTGATTTCATCCACGGCCTTTCACATCCCTCGTGCCGTTCTACTGCACAGCTGCTGAAGGCAAAGTTCATTTGGCACGGCATTTCTAAGGATGCTAAGGATTGGGTCCGCGCCTGTACTTCTTGCCAAACTTCCAAAGTACATCGACACACGGATTCAGGAGTGGGCACCTTTCCTCAACCTCAGCGTCGTTTCGCACACATTCACGTCGACGTTGTAGGCCCCCTACCCACATCACAAGGACATCGTTACCTGTTTACCATCATCGACCACTCCACTCGTTGGCCTGAAGCCATTCCCATGGAAACTGCAACGTCCGCCTCATGTACACCTGCCTTACTCTCTGGATGGATTTCAAGATTCGGTATCCCTGAGCATATTACTTCTGACAGGGGAACCACTTTCATCTCTCAATTGTGGACGTCATTAGCGAATCTCCTGGGCATCACCCTACATCAGACAACGGCCTACAACCCCGCTGCCAATGGAATGGTTGAACGTTTCCATCGCACCCTCAAAGCAGCTTTGATGTCCCGCTGCAAGGATTGCAACTGGTTTACTCAGCTTCCCTGGGTCCTCCATGGACTAAGGACCACTCCTAAAGACGCCTTCGACGTCTCGGCAGCCGAAATGGTGCATGGCGACCCGTTGGTCGTCCCTGTCGAATTTTTTCCTTCTACAACCTCCTCCGACGATCTCCAGCGCATACGTCACGTCGTGGGAAAATTCACTCCGTGCCGCCAGACTTACAAGCCCCAGCGAAGCATCACATACAAACTGACTTGCACTCTGCAACGCACGTCTTCCTGCGCAACGACACCAGCAAGCCACCACTAACGCCCCCTTACACGGGCCCTTTCCTTGTGATCCGACGCAGTCCGAAAGCATTCCTCCTAAACATTCGGGGCAAAGAAGACTGGGTCTCCATTGATCGTCTAAAACCTGCTTATCTTCTGCCAGATGACCCGCCTACAGTTCGCCTCTCTAGATCAGGGCGCCCTATTTAACATGTACAGTAAGTCATTTTTAGGGGGGGGGGAGCCATGACCAACCGTGTTTCACACAATTATACATAATTCCTTTTGTATATATTATGCTTGTATCTTCGCTCTTCCCTCGCACTAAAACGAACATGAAAATTCTTGTGTGGTTTTTCCTCTGTAATATTGTCTGTCTTGTGAACTTGTTATGTCCTGATGCCTTGAGGTTTTGTATATAAGGAGAGTGTTCCACAATAATATAACTCAGACGTTTCCAATCTGCTTTTGAGTTCACACCCTTACTCGGCGCCGTCACATTTGCCTTATACCCGCAATCTCTGCGCAAGCGCTTGCAAGAGTAAGACCCAGAGGTGAAACTTGCATTGGAAGATAGGAAAGAACCAGTTGCATGATATCGTGGGGAGCCGAGCCGTTATTTTCCTAGAGGCGTCATGGCCAGAGGTAATAAGCAGCGTAATTTACATATATTACCTTTTATATTGCTATTATTGACGCTTAAGCATCAAATGGGATAGCCGAGGTACGGATAGAGAGAGAGAGAGAGAGAGAGAGAGAGAGAGAGGAGAGAGAGAGAGAGAGAGAGAGAGAGAGAGATGATGATACTTAAAATCTATTTTAAAGAAAAGATACATGGAATAATAAATTGAGAGAGAGAGAGAGAGAGAGAGAGAGAGAGAGAGAGAGAGAGAGAGAGAGAGAGAGAGAGAGATGATGATGATAATGATGATTATACTTAAAGTCAATGAAAAGGTACATGGACTAGGGAAATTGAGAGAGAGAGAGAGAGAGAGAGAGAGAGAGAGAGAGAGAGAGAGAGAGAGAGAGAGAGAGAGAGAGAGAGAGAGATAATACTTATGCTAGAGAAAAGTTACATGGACTAAATATTTGAGAATGAAGGAAATAAAAAGATGATATAAAGAGAGAGAGAGAGAGAGAGAGAGAGAGAGAGAGAGAGAGAGAGAGAGAGAGAGAGAGAGAGAGAGAGAGAGAAGAAAATAAAAAATTTTGGTAAATTCATGGCTGGTTTCACTCAGGCGATTCGCATTCAAATTGTATCCTGTTGTTAAAAAACTATTATGGGTCTTATAACATCAATCCTTATATCGATTCAGATATTTAATTCATATATTTATATATATATTTTTTATATATTTTTATGTTTTTATATATTTACATATTCTATATATAGAAACATCAAAAGGATCAGGTTCACCGAAGTCAAAAATATGAAATCGTTTCATACGATTTGTATGGTATATCTGGTATTTAAGTCACACGAAAATTTAAGTTCGCCTGTATATATATATATATATATATATATATATATATATATATATATATATATATATATATATATATATACATATATATATATATATATACATATATATATATATATATACATATATATATATATATATATATATATATATATATATATATATATATATATATATATATTTATATATATACATATATATACATATTTATATATATACATATATATACATATTTATATATATACATATATATACATATTTATATATATACATATATATACATATATATATATATATATATATATATATATATATATATATATATATATATATATATATATATATATACAAACATTGAAACACCGACAAACAACAAATTCAGCCGTTTCTAGTTCACTGCAGGACAAAAGCCTCAAAGGTCAGGTCATATCTCGGATTTCGCCATTTTCTGCCATTTTCATCACCACGCTGACCACTGCGGATTTGTGATGGCAGAATATTTTGGTCTGATCGATCACAGCAAACCAGCCTAGTATGGGTATCCCCAGTCATAAAGGGGTAGATATACAACTAGAACAACAATGTACAAATTAATTATTGAAATGTTTTCAATGTCGTCAATCATCATTCAATATTCTACCTATTTCCTTTTTTTTTTTAATTAATGATTGAAAGTTTTTGAGTTCCTCAAACGAAAATGGCTCCTCAAGACAAACTAGACTCTTTTGTGTTTATTTTTTCCTACAATGTGAAAGTACCGGAAGGTTGGAAATAAGTCTGACGGGTATTGATTCTCAAATGTAGATTTTTAGACAAGGTAAAACCCTTACAAAACTTTTATAACAAGATGAAAATAAAATATCTCTAATTGTCTGATTGTTTGGATGCAATAAAGATGACTATAAAATATGTACTACACCGTATGATTCTTGAAATGTGTCATATATGATTCTTGAAAAATGTGTCGTATGATTTCTGAAATGTGTGTCGTATGATTCTTGAAATGTGTCTGTCATGTATGATTTTTGAAAAAGTGTTTCGTATGATTCTTAAAATGTGTCCGTCATATATGATTCTTGAAAGAACTGTCGTAAGATTTCTGAAATGTGTGTCGTATGATTCTTGAAGTGTGTGTCTGTCATATATGATTCTTGAAAAATGTGTCGTATAATTTCTGAAATGTGCGTCGTATGATTCTTAAAATGTGTCTGTCATGTGTGATTCTTGAAAAGTGTTTCGTATGATTTCTTAAATGTGCGTCGTATTTTCTGAAATGTGTCTATCGTAGGAGTCTTCAAATGTGTCTCACATGATTCTTGAGAAGTGACTATCCTATGATCCTTGAAATATATCTGTCGTATAATTCTTGAAAAATGTCTATGTATCATTTAAATGGGTAGGCACATAAAATGCTTTCGGCAGAGCTGGGCCAGCTAAGAATCCACTGGATTACAATAAGATCAACTAAACTCTTAAGTTTCTATGGTTTATCTGTTTATATTTCCTAAGCTTGGCTACTTAACATATCGGGAATCTCGGAAATATATCCTTCAGCCTGTTTGGCTTCTAAGGATATTATCAATATATCCTATCTATGAAAGTCAAACGTACACCTAAATGAAACAATTGAAACACGTGTAGTATGTTTATTAATTTATAAATCCATCTGTTTTCTGTTTTTTTCTTATCATATTGTTATTTATTCCAGTTATTTTTCTTTGTTTTGTCTCATAGTTCATTCCTATCTCCTCAAGAATAGTTTTTTTTTTTTTTTTACTAATGGCTGTAGGTTGACTGATAGTGATAATCATAATGATAATTGTAATGATGATGATGATGATGATGATAATAGTGAAGCAACTTTATAAAGATTTATTTGCAGAAAAATCTACTTAAAATACAAGAAAACCTTAGACCATCACACGACTCAATAGCCAATCCACCATTTGGAACGTTCAAGGCTTGACATCGTCTATCTTCAAATAATGGCTACTTGTTTAGGAGAGAGAGAGAGAGAGAGAGAGAGAGAGAGAGAGAGAGAGGAGAGAGAGAGAGAGAGAGAGAGAGAGAGAGAGAGAGAGAGAGAGAGAGAGAGAGAGAGAGAGATATGCAACACCTCTTAACGAAAATTTCACATCTATTACATCGAAAAAGTGAGTGTATGGCAACACTGTTTGAGAAAAGTGTCACATCTACTAGATCATTGCCGTTTTCAACCCAATAATAGTTATAAATAATAAAATATGACAACCCCGCCTCAGAGGTGTGTCACATTTACATGATTAACACAAATTTCCATTCACAACAGCTTTGATTCACTTTAAGTCAAGAACATTCGTAGCTGACTTAAAATAAAGGATATGAACTTTATTCATTAACCTCTCCTATAAGGAACTCATTCATAGTGATTCAATAAACGGAATGTTTATATAAGAAATTAATACTAATTACCAAGTATAATAAAATCCATTTAGTCATTCCTTATTTGACCGTGGGTGAAAATCGAAGATGGCGCATAATGTCTCAGAACGGGTGAAAATCCAAGATGGCACATAGTGTCTCAGAAAGGGTGAAAATCCAAAGATGGCACATAGCATCTATGAACAGGGGAAAATCCAAGATGGTGCATAGGGTTTCAAAATGGGTAAAAATCCAAGATGGCGCATAGGGTCTCAGAACGGGTGAAAATCCAAGATGGTGCATAGGGTCTCAGAATGGGTGAAAATCCAAGATGGCGCATAGTGTCTGAGAAACGGGTGAAAATCCAAGATGGCGCCTAGTGTCTAAGAAATGGGTGAAAATCCAAGATGGCGCCTAGTGTCTGAGAAACGGGTGAAAATCTAAGATGGCGCTTAGTGTCTCAGACCGGGGGAAAATCCAAGATGGTGCATAGTGTTTCAGAATAGGTGAAAATCCAAGATGGTGCATAGTGTTTCAGAATAGGTGAAAATCCAAGATGGCGCATAGTGTTTCAGAATAGGTGAAAATCCAAGATGGCGCATAGTGTTTCAGAATAGGTGAAAATCCAAGATGGCGCATAGTGTTTCAGAATAGGTGAAAATCCAAGATGGCGCATAGTGTTTCAGAATAGGTGAAAATCCAAGATGGCGCATAGTGTTTCAGAATAGGTGAAAATCCAAGATGGCGCATAGTGTCTCAAGTGAATATCCAAGATGGCGCTTAGTTGATTATGCATGCTGCATAAGATTTTTCATAATTCTGACCATCCTTTACATTCAGATCTTACTGGACAATTCCATCCTGTTCGTAATAGTAGGCAAGCAGCTAATTCTAATAGCCAGGCCTTCTCCATCATGAGGCTCAATACTACACAGTATTCTAGAAGTTTTATTCCAGCTGTGACCAAGTTGTGGAATGAGCTTCCTAATAGGGTAGTTGAATCAATAGAAATTCAAAAGTTCAAAGTTGCAGAAAATGTTTTTATGTTGAACAGGCTGACATAAGTCTTTTTATAGTTTATGTATGACATATTTGTTTTGACGTTGTTACTGTTTGTAGAATGATTTACTGTTAATTTGTCCTCATCATTTATTTGTTTCCTTATTTCCTCTCCTCACTGGGCTATTTTTCCCTGTTGGAGCCCTTGGGCTGATAGCATCTTGCTTTTCCAACTAGGGTTGTAGCTTGGCTAATAATAATAATAATAATAATAATAATAATAATAATAATAACGGGTGAAACTCCAAGATGGCGCATAGTGTCTCAGAAATGGGTGAAAATCGAGCATTCACGATGACTCCACAAAAGGGGGCGAGTGGGCAGCATCGCCTGTTACGGGAATTCCCCCCCCCCCCCCATGCTATAACGCTATTTCGTATCTCCCTAATCATCATCCATCTCACCTACTAAAACTTGCAGCGTCATCGCCCTTCATGGTTATCAAGTGTCCTCCGACAGTGGCTCCCAACCACGGGGTTTAAAAGCTTAAAGGCCTCTCATGAATGGCAGAGGTAAGGGACAGTGACATTGTCTTATGAAGCAGGAGAATGCCCTAGAGACTGATCATATATATATATGATCAACACCCAAGCCCACTCTCCACATAAGCTAGGACCAAGGAGGGGCAGGCAATGTCTCCTGATGACTAAGCCGATAGACATATAAACTCCCCCAAACGCATCCCCGCCCCCATTCTTAGCTCAATAAAGCAAAAACTCTAGTATTGAAAAGCAGAAATAAATATATTTATATTACAGAGCTAACGCTGAACAGCTCAAATTATTTTATGAAATTTCTTTGAATCTGTTCATTAAACCATTTTTTTTTTTTACAGTAACCTTCAACATTATGAATTTCTTAGTTATCAATTGTGCATTTGAATGTAGATATTGGATTGGCAAAAATATTAATTGATTTGAAATATATATTTGTATTTAGTTTCAACTCATTTGATTATACATTCATGATACCTTGGCGTTAAATTGCTAACAATATTAGGCAGGAATGTAAGGTCTCTTACTACACTTACTTTACTTTAATGCTTTTCTGGTTCCATACAGCAGGGGAACCCTACTCTCTACGAGATCTTCAGTGTCATTTTATCGTATACATTCAAAGACATTCAGCATTTCACACCGCATATTGCTCGTTTACTGCCAGGTCCACATTATCGAAGCACTTATAGAAAAAGAAAGTCTTCAGTTTCCTCTCGAAAGCCTTCATATCTTCAGTCTTTCGTTGTTTATCTGATGGTGAATTGACGTATAGAGATCATCTTTTTTTGTTTTGATGGGAACCTTTTGTTCAACAAAGAAAAATTAATGTGGAAAAAAATTATTCATTGGAAGCAATGAAGCAACTCTTCTAGGAGGACACTCGAAAATCAAACCATTGTGCTCTAGTTTCGGGAGGTGGAATAGCTTCTGTACTATGGTCTTCCACTGTCTTGGGGTAGAGTTCTCTTGCTTTAGGCTACACTTGAGAACTATTCTATCTTATTTATCTGCCTGATTCTATACGTAGCATACAGTCCTAACAAGCCAAGCTGCACTAACGCAAAAGCCTCTATGATGAAATAGCCAGTTCGTTTCTCTAATATCTACTCTGTTAAAAAAAACC
>NC_090727.1:96346609-96376609 GCF_036898095.1 Palaemon carinicauda | reverse complement strand
ATCAATTGCTAAGCTACAGCCCTAATTTGAAAAGCAGGATGCTATAAGGCCAGGTGCCCCAGTAGGGAAAATAGCCGAGTGAGGAAAGGAAACAAGGAAAAATAAAATGTTTTAAGAACAGTAAGATTGAAATAAATGTTTCCTAAATAAACTACAAAAACTTTAACAAAGCACGAGGAAGAAAAATTAGATAGAAAAGCGTGCCCGAGTGTAACTTCAAGCAAGAGAATTCTAACCCAAGACAGTGGAAGAACATAGTACAGAGGCTATGGCACTACCCAAGACCAGAAGAAGAACCAGTTTTGTAGATAGCAACTCACCACCAGGTTGCAAATCAAGAGAAAAAAACTAGTTCCTGATGACTTATTCTCCACCTCCGGAAAATCTAAGTTTTTTGTTTTCAAATCTGATCTTTTTTGTAATACTCTTCCCACTCCCGAAGAGAGATTAGTTCACCAAACGTTCAGCTGGGCTCCACAAGGCACTAGAAGCGTTGGAAGACCCAGACCTACATGGATGAGGACTACGAAGCGCGAATTGCGAGATGATGAATGGAGAAGTATTGAATTAAAAGCTCAAGATAGAGACGACTGGCGAAATCTAACCGAGGCCCTTTGCGTCAATAGACGTAGGAGGAGATGATGATGGTGATTTTTACCATCACTTCAAACAAAACGTTTTTCAATAAATTATCTTACTCTATTCTTTCAAGCTAAAATAAATTGATAGTTTTAATCCTTTCGAGTTTTAGAAATAATCTTCCTGACACACTAGCACGTTCACAGCAGAGGGAGACAGTAAGAAGTAAAGTATTCAAGACCAGACAGTTCAAAGTATAGTAATCTGGTTAGAATTCCGGTTAAACTAACCGGCTTTACAACTGGCTCCTTCGTCTAGTGACATTTGGCCGATAGAAATTTGAATGAAGTCCTGAATTGCTTGTTGTGATAATTGGCCATTTGTTAAGAATTACTTACGTTCTTTAAGGGCTATTGTAATTTGGTCTGGCAAATTGTAACTCGCAAAATTATAATTCCCGTTAATGATCTTTTATTAATGTTGGAGATTGATATTAAACAAGATATGGCTGGACCAAAAAAAAAAAAAAAAAAAAAAAAAGAAAAAAAATTATTTCAATTAGCTAAGTAATTGTGAGTAGTTTTATCTGCCAATAGATGGCAGCACACTGCAGAAACATTTTGACTTTTACACTATTATTATTATTATTATTATTATTGTTGTTGTTGTTGTTGTTGTTACATGGTAAGCTAAAAGCTTAGTAGGAAAAGCAAGATGCTATAAGCCTGAGGGCTTCAACGGATGAAATAGCCCAGTGAGGAAAGGAAACAAGGAATTAAAAAAAACTACAGGAGAATTAATGAACAATAAAAAAAACATTTTAAGAACAGAAAACATTAAATCGTATCTTTCATTTATAATCAAAAGATTTTTCAGAAATAAGCAAGAGAATTTTAACCAAGACAGTGGAAGATGATGGTGCAGAGGTTATGGCACTACCCAAGACTAGAGAACAATGGTTTGATTTTGGAATGTCCTACTAGAAGAGTTGCTTACCCTAGCTAAAGTTTCTCTTCTATCCTTACCAAGAGGAAAATAGCCACTGAACAATTACAGTCAAGTAGTTAACACCTAAAGTGAAGAAGTATTCTTCAGTAATTTCATTATTGTCAGGTGTATGAGGACCAAGGAGAATGTGGACATAATAGGCCAGACTATTCGGTGTGTGTGTGTGCGTGTGTGTGTGGGCAAGGGGAAAATAAACCGTAACCTGAGAGAGGGATCCAATGGAGAATCGTCTGACCAGTCAAAGGATCCAATAATTCTCTAGTGGTAGTATCTCAACGGGTGGCTGATGCCCTAGCCAACATACTAACTATAATAACAAGAGTTGATCATCCCTTAATAATTATTCCCTAAACAACCTTTTAGGATTGTTATTCCAATTTTACAAAATCAATACTGATAAAACTATTTAGCAAACAGTCAATACCAAATTCGGTTTAAAAGCAAAATTCTCTCTCTCTCTCTCTCTCTCTCTCTCTCTCTCTCTCTCTCTCTCTCTCTCTCTCTCTCTCTCTCTCTCTCTCTCTGGATAGGCTTAGTTTTTTTTTTTTATTTCGTAGTTCCATCTTCAAGACATTAAGAATTATTTCAGCTCAACCTATGAAGAGAAATACGTATAGATATAATACAGACAATTCATTCACCAACATGTTAGAATAAGAAGAAATGCTTTGCAATAACATATGAGCATAGTGCTGTGAAAGAGTATTAACACGTTTAATGTTTTATTTAAATTTCTATTACTTCTTACGTCGTTTATTCATTACCTTATTTCCTTTCCTCACTGGGCTATTTCATCCTGTTGGAGTCCTTGGGCTTATAGTCTCTTGCTTTTCCAACTAAGGTTATAGCTTAGTCAGTAATAATAATATTAATCACGTTAGTGCAACTTGGTCAAAATACATTAGTTTAGCTTCTATTTGTGATTTACGTTTTCTTTAATAAATATTAGGCTTCGTTTTCTATATAGATAAATATATGGTAAACATAAGTATTTAAACACGATGTACATATAACGATAAATTTGGGATAAATGGTACACATATAAAATCAAGAGGATGAATGAATAAGTACAAAAAAAATTACTATAATATATTAGCTATCAATGTTATTTATAACTAGAGCCAATACATCACAAAACTGCTATCTGATCCACTTTAAAAAGCAGACCATATATTCGTGAAGTAACAGTCAAGAAGAGGGTTTGTTTGTAAGGTAATATTGAGCTGGCTGCATGCCAGCACGGACTCTTGCTCCTAAAGCAGCTAAAACTATAAACCTTAAAGCGGCTAAAATTAGAAATATGATCAATGTATTCTAAGATTTTGATCATATCCTGGTTCGTAGGCAGCTTTGCAGTATTTCTGGACAAAGGAGGGAGCGGTGTCCTTACAAAGCATTTTTACACAAGTTTGGCAAACCACTTACTAATTCCCTACGGTTTAAGATTTTATAACCCAAAAGAATTATAATCTAATGGTGATCTCACACACATGATCCACTAATACATTTTATTGGATAATTCATACATAGAAGTTAAATACATCACACAGAAATACTAACATCTAACAATCAGTGTCTAATAACAGTAACCTATAACTGTTACAAATATGTTTAATTCACTTTTCGTTTGTAGAAGTAACTTGACTTGCTTACTCAGCCTAATTTCACTTGAAGTGTCAGCATACCCTTAAATTCATTGATAAAATGGAGGAATGCATAATGTGAAGGAAAATGATGTAACATTGGTAACGAAAAGAGAAATCGGGTTATTAAAGATGCATAAGTTCTCAAAGAGTAAAGGCAACACTACAAGCAGGAATGTTAGCCTACTGACAAATGCAAGAAGAGTTCTTCCCCTTGCATCCGTCACCAAAGGTCTTAGATGTGATGGTAAAGGTCTCTTAGTTTCAGTTCAAGTATCATCTGAAGAGATAAACACCAGAACATCAGCCTAGCAAGCCCCACCAAGCCTCCTTTCCCCCACACATCTCCCCGTTGTGGTACCCATACACAGCAGTGATCTCCCTAGTACACAGCTTAAACTCGCTGTCCCGGGCTGGGGTCGATCTGTTGTCATGCGAATGCTAGGCAAATGCGTGAAATGCGTTACCAAGTACTAACTTGGAAGCGCCAAGCATGGTGAAATATAAGTAAAATTCTTTATGATTAATAGAAACTGGACTATATACCCCGTACTTGGACCTGGGAGGCCATATTGGGGGAAATGCTGCATTAACGCTGTGAGCAAAATTTAAAGAGGTTGTGCAGGAAGATAGAAAAGAGGAAGTGGGACCTAGGATAAAGCAGCATCATGTTTTGTCGAAGTACAGGAACATTTTACTGTTAAAGAGCTCCAAGATGTCTTCATTTCAGTCCGAACGGGTTGGCCTGACAAATCACATAAGCCATTGTATTAAAGAGCTCCAAGATGTCTTCATTTCTGTCCGAAGGGGTTGGCCTGACAAACCACATAAGCTATTGTATTAAAGAGCTCCAAGGTGTCTTCACTTCTGTCCGAACGGGTTGGCCTGACAAATCACATAAGCTTGTGGATGAACCTTAGCAAAAGTACCAGTCTTTTCAATGTACATCTTCTGCCCAGAATCTTCCTGATTGGTCCAGGCTCTTGCATCTGAAACAGATGATATAACCATTCATTCATATTACTGCAACTGAAAACCATAAACAAACAGAAAACAGATTCATGTAACTGGTTTTGCGGATTACATCATAACTGAATTCATGATAAGGGCAATCTTAGTATTCACAGAGGTGATCAGCTGATGAAACTTGCATTTGTTCATGAAAGGAAAAATTAATAAGAAAAATTCCGTTATCAACAGATAAAAATTTAAAAAATAAGACCATGCAATGGAATCTAATAATGATAATAATAATAATAACAATAATGATAATAATAATAATAATAATAATAATAATAATAATAATAATAATAATAATGTATGAATAAAATAATCTTGCCCTAGAGACAACTTACCATTGTGTTGCGTCCATATGAGTATATTCTTGATAGCCTCAACCTGCGCAGGTGTGTCATACATTCCAAGGCGATGGCCAGGTATTTGCTTACAGAATGTTAAAGCATAGCTGATGTCTCTCCACTCCGCAGCGTAAAGGTACAGGAAGCCATCTGACATAATCTTATATAATTGGTTATAAATAGCACCTGCAAAAATATTAACATCACGTTAGATTAGATATTTGTGTTGTTATATGCTTTAGATTTCACCTCTCTCTCTCTCTCTCTCTCTCTCTCTCTCTCTCTCTCTCTCTCTCTCTCTCTCTCTCTCTCTCTCTCTCTCTCGAGGTAGATTGATAGTGCCCAAAACTATACCAGGAAAACTAAGGAAGGCGCACAGGACATTAATCCAATACGCACCAGCATCGATAATGCAGCGACTATTTAATGCGCTGCTAGCTCATCTAAGAAACATATCAGGAGTGAGCGTAGATGTGTTTAAGAATAAGCTCAATAAATACCTAAGATGCATCCCAGACCACCCAAGACTGGAAGATGCAAAATACACTGGAAGATGCATTAGCAACACTCCGATGGATATACGAGGTGCCTCACGCTGAGGGACCTGGGGGAACCCAGACATAAAATACGGCAATAAGGCTCTCTCTCTCTCTCTCTCTCTCTCTCTCTCTCTCTCTCTCTCTCTCTCTCTCTCTCTCTCTCTCTCAACACTAAACAATATGATTTGTGAATAAAATTTCATTGCTAAAGATTTTATTTGAAACAAAAAGTTACCATCCCTAAATAACATGAGTAACCTTCGTACTTGTGAAGAAGAAGTAAGTCGCATTTCCAAGGATCTTCAAGTCAGTGTACCTCGGGGAATTCTTACTAAGCCGGCAGAGAAATTTCCCTTCGAAAGGTTCCGTAGAAGCTGCTTTGCACAATGCATTAGTCCAACAGGCCATACGACACTTACCTAGTAGTAAAGATATAAAAGGTTACTGGACTATCAAGTAGTCCAGGTTTTCCTTTATATGTCACCTTGGTTCACTGGTTGAAAAAAAAACACTGCAAATGACTACAAAAGGGCATAATCTACGTCAGAGAACCTTAGATATTGCTATGTACACGTTACGGAATTTTATCTAAAGCCGAAACACACTAGAGTATGTCTTACTAATGAATAAAAAGAAAAAAAAATATGATAATATTCTCTTACAAAAACTGTCAACTTTGAGGGAGGAAAATCATACTGAATTTGTCAGAATTCTCTTACAAAAGTTGTTTACTTTGAGAAAAAAAATAACTAAATTTGTCAGAATTCTCTTACAAAAACTGTCAACTTCGATGCTGTAGAAGGAGTCGCTTTCAGGAATCACCAGACCATCAGAAATAATAACGCCGCCTCGTAATTCATCGCCTTCCTCAAACCTAATTGTGTAATTAGACAGGTCACTTCCAGCACTAGTTAGAACTTAGGCCAAGGACGGGTCAGCATAGATAATTGCAGATACAGCAACTATCTGGAATAGGTCGACTAGCCTCATGTCACCTAACCTGTTGATTAAAAGGGAAATATAATAAACTGCTAATGAAAAGCAAGTTGGTTAAATGACAATCATTCCTAATCTATGGAACACACAATCTTAACACTATAAAAAAAAAACAGACAAGTGATTATTGAAGAAATTAGTAATGATCGCTGATGAAAATGACACATAGGTTTATTGTGTCGTCCCTCCACCGCAAATACCAAAAGCGTCACAGAACAGTGTGTTAATCAGTAATGTGTTACTACTATTGGCTGCAATCCACGCAGTGTAGCGCCATCTCACTGAGTCAACAAGTCTCTGGAAGAAGGCTTTGGGGAGTTCATTCCATTCCTTGAATAATCTGACTTTCAAATAACTAATGTTTTGAGGTGGAGCACCTCCCTTTATCCATCTTCCAATATCATCCCACATATACGAGAATGGTGCCTTATCCAGAAACAGAGATGGCCAGGGTAGTACAACAATGTTGTTTCATCTAAAAAATTAAATAAAGAGCCATGCCATGTGAGGACAAGCATCGTCCTGTTGAAAAGTCTGGAGCCATGGCTGGGCCTGGAATAATGGTACAACGTGTAGTTACAGAACTTGGTCTCTGTAGGCTATGGCAGTCACATGCTGACAAATCACATGTAAAAGTGTTCTGCGGTGGTAGCTGAAGCCACTTCAGACAATGAGACTTACTCTTCTCCAGTGGTCAGTCTACACAATGCAGCGGTTTCGTAAACATTCATTATGATATCTCCATACACGCAATTAGCCATCGGGGTGGGACATGTTAAATCTGGACTCACCAGAAAACAACACTTGTTTCCACTGATGACATAACCAACGCTAGTGTTGTCGCACCCACTGTAGACGATTTTGGCTGTGTCACTGCGTCAGAATTGCTCGGATGTAAAGACAGCAACATCTGATCCCTACTTCCCTCAGATGACAGGCAGTGTCTACTGAGATTTGACGCTGAGGCACTTTCATTGTTGCAGCTATTTGTGTTCATCCTTTTTGTCTGTTTCAAGGAGGGGTAACTTGGATGGGGCGATCTTGCACTGCTGTTTTTACTCTTGGGCATACTGAGTCCTTAATCTTGAACATTACTAATTTGACAATGCCTTGCTGATTTTCGTCACGTGACATCTGAAGTGCCTGACCACCGCAGTTGCTGTAGATTTTATCTGAAACGTTCCAATAGTGATCACTCGCTGTTGTGTTTGACATAGCATGTTTTTGCAGGGTTCCTACAATCTATTTTGTGATGTGTGGTATTTTTTCAATGGCTTGCCTTTTAAAGAATCAAACGATGGGGGAATGAACGCCTTTTTTCTGAAATATGAAAACTTCATATAAATAACAAAAAAAAAAAAAAAAAAAAAAAAAAAAAGAAAAACATTAAAATGAATGCGTTTGTCCATTATGGTCAAGAACAACCTGAAACAACAGCAAAACCATCTTGCAGTGGAAAGTAATGTATACATACGACTATGCCTGTCAGAATTTTACTGCTTAATGTTTTTTGTTCATTTATCATGACCTTCTGTGTCCTTTTCCCACGCACATACTTGCAATCGAAATTCACTGAACTACACCACGTTGTCCAAAGACGTTCCCTTGAAGGAGTGTCGTGACATCGGTGCAAATCACGTGAACCACTGTTCTCATTACCTAAGGGTCTTTGCACTATTCCTTTACTGCCTATTTGTACTTCCTCTATGTCCATCTACTTTACCTCCATTCCGCTTCCTTTGATCTGACTTTGTCCTATTTTTTTAGCTTTCATTTCATTGAGTATTTCCAGGGTTGCCCTAAGTTAAATGGCCTTGCAGATTCAAGCACCGCACTCTATATCCCAAATTGATAAATATGATCCAATAATTCGAAAAGGGTTCCAATTAATAAACTCTTCAGATCATGGTTTCATGTCTCTCGCTATCCTGGTCTGTCTCATACCTTGGACTTACATGTATTGTATGTCTCCTTACCTGGTTACATTCTCTCTCTCTCTCTCTCTCTCTCTCTCTCTCTCTCTCCTCTCTCTCTCTCTCTCTCTCTCTCTCTCTCTCTATATATATATATATATATATATATATATTCTCTCTCTCTCTCTCTCTCTCTCTCTCTATATATATATATATATATATATATATATATATATATATATATATATATATATATATATATATATGCGTGTGTGTGTGTATTATAGCCGCTGAGGGAAAAATTAAAAGACTTGATTGGAGTTAGTACTTTCGTTCATTAGAGACATCAACAGACTCAACAGTTGTTGAGTATGTTGATGTCCCTAATGGATGAAAGTACTAACTCCAATCAAGTCTTTTCATTTTTACTTCCATGGCTATAATACAAGTTATAATCATCACGTGTCAGCTTTCGTAATTTCTACACATCTATATATATATATATATATATATATATATATATATATATATATATATATATATATACGTATATATATATATATATATATATATACATATATATACATATATATATACACACACATATATATATACATATATATATATATATATATATACATATATATATACATATATATATATATATATATATATATATATATATATATATAGTTGATAGTTGGGTTCCTCTCGGGAATTGCAATTTAAGTAGAAATAAAATAGTCAATACTACTATCATCATCTTTATTTGGTAGCTTTTGATATAACTTATGTCATTCTCAGCCTATCTGCAATTATCATTAAGATGAGGATGACATAAGTTATGTCGAAAGCTACCAAATAATGATGAGGATAGCAGCATTGACTATTTATTTCTACTTATATATATATACGTATATATATGTATATATATATATATATATATATATATATATATATAGAAACTATCATATATAAATAAATGAAAATATAAGTATAATATATGATATATTATATATATATATTAAGTAATATATATATATATTATTATATATATATATATATAATATATATATATATGTATATATATACCAGAAACTATCATATATAAATAAATGAAAATCACAAGTAAATATGATGAACTATTATTAAACATTAAGTAAGACAAACCCGCCAATTTTAAAAGTAAATAATAACAAGAACAACAACAAAACCCGAAACTTAATCTTAATAATAATTAATGCTTCCAAAAGGCTACAAATCACTGACTACACCACTTGCACTTACTGCCGAGACCCAACAACTGTTCTGACAGTGATAATCAAACAGTAAGCGAACAAGAAGCATTGATAAATGTTAAATTGCTACTGAATGAACATTATAAAATGACCGTGGAGGTCCTGTAGAGAAGAGAAGCAGCCATTAAAGTAATGTTTCCAGAAGGCATCTGTAAGGAAGAGTTGTAATCAACCATTGTCTCTCTTTATGGTCTATTAGTTTCGACTGGGTCCGGGTTCGAATCCGGGGCTGACCTGGGATTATTATCATGAAGTTAAGTTCCCCCTTGGGTCTCTGAGCCCGAGGTAGAGCGATTTCGATGTTAAGTGGTATTTAGGGCTTATATAGATGAACAAGGATCACGATTAAATGTGATAAATTATATATATATATGTATATATATATATATATATATATATATATATATATATATATATAGTATATATGTATATATATGTATATATATATATACATATGTAAATGAGTATACACGTACATACAGTATATCTAAATATGCATACAAATATACATACATACATACACACATATATATATATATATATATATATATATATATATATATATATATATATATATATATATATACAAATATACGTACAGGCAAACACACATATATATAAATGTATACATACGTTTGTGTGCGTGTGTGTTTAAAGTTCTTCGTATGTATGTATTAGTTACGAATTGAAAAATATGAAATATGAAGAATTATATTACCGCAATAATTTTCCAGAACAAACCAAATGAAAATCGAATTTACAGAAGAATGCGAAAATTTGTTACCTTAGAGAATACTTTGGGGAGCGAAGAAGCCACACGTCCTAACCCACCCAGAGCTGTGGCAAGACTGAATAAATAAAGACGATTTATGGACTAGTTGTGGGGACAGTCCGTTTTCCTCTACTGAAATTCCCACAGATTCTACATTTTCCCCACAAATCCATTGATCAAAAAAAAAAAAAAATACTATTAAAATTTCCATGAAGATTCCGGCGATCTTACCTATAATTTGTTTCTAGATGACGTTGTATAAGTTAGCAAAATCAGCAAATAAAACAATAAAGTTTTTTTTTTCTACTTTTAACTCAATAACCTTAATAAATTTATCAAGTTTCACATCAAATATTAGCTCTATAGCTTATATTATTATTATTATTATTATCATTATTATTATTAAATGCTAAGCCACAACCCCTTGTTGGGAAAACACGATGCTATAAACCCAGGGGCCCCAACAGGGAAAATGGCCCAGTGAGGAAAGGGAACAAGGAAAAATTGAATATTTTAAAGAATAGTAACATTAAAATAAATATTTCCTATATAAACTATAAAAACTTTAACAAAACAAGAAGAAGAGAAAGTAAATAGAATACTGTGCCCGAGTGTACCCTCAAGCAAGAGAACTCTAACCCAAGACAGTGGAAGACCATGGTACAGAGGCTATAGCTAAGGAATACTTGGAAAATAAATGAAATTAGAAGGAATTGTACCGAAAATGAAAGAAATTTAACCATACACATTCACTGAATAATCATCATCCCTACATAACTGAATTAAAATATGCTCAACTGCTTTGTATAACAAAAAAAAAAAATCGAAAATCCTCATCTTATGCTAACTGCTTCAGTGTAGCTCTATGAATAATAAAAGAAATAAATATAATAAAAAAATCTGTTCCTCTTCTTCGACACAACTGTTACGATCCTCGTGGGGATCGAACCAGGTTCTTTTGAATTGATTAATGAAATTGGAATTTCTCGACCACAATACACAATTAAACAAAAGGAAATATAGAAAGAAAACTCGCAAAAGAAAACATAATTTTATTTACAACTAGTAAAAGGTAAATTTTTCTTGATTGAATACTTAGGAAGCACTGAACTAAACAATGAAAATCATTTGATTAAACTACACTCCAGCAAATAGAGGAACAGTCAAGATATTAGATAAATAATAAAAAAAAAAAAATACTACTCTTCACAGCAGCTCTCGACGGTTGACAGGAACGTAGATATTTCAGGTCCAGGCGTTTCGTGGTCGGTAATGAGGGCAGGGGTCAACTCGTTCTGACATCTCGGACAAGGCTGGTTACGTCTGCATTCTGGTCCTTACGTCTTCTCTCCTTCCCTGTGCTTGTTCTCTCTCTCTCTCTCTCTCTCTCTCTCTCTCTCTCTCTCTCTCTCTCTCTCTCTCTCTCTCTCTTTCTCTCTCTCTCGTTCCCCTTTTCGTACTCCCGTTCTATCCGTCGTACTCTCGTTCTATATGTCTTACTCTCGTTCTGTCTTTCGTACTCCGCTTCTCGTTTAAGTTTATATATCCCTGTATGGGAGGGGTTAACTATGGACAATTCCATATAAGGAAATTTTCTCCTTTCTTCATCCATATTGGTTTTCCTTAAAACCACGCCTCTGAAAACATCTAGACGAACTCTCTGCTGGTGTAATCAAGATCCATATCGCGCTATAATTGAAGCGAGGCATGTGTTTACCTTTCGTTAATGTATATTCTTCGGCGACAACACTGCTCTTCTTGTCCTATGGGTCCTTTCATAACGTTGGCTCCTTGGTTTGCTACAGACAGAGGATCGTTGTGCCCAAGGTCTGCTGAACTAGGCACACCTAATAAATTTCTTGATTTCCATCAGTGACGGTGAGAGTTTCCAGTAAACACTAGCGGGACCTCCTCTCTCTCTGTTTGTCAAGAGTAGAGAATTCACATGTTTTAACATTCTTTTCTATATTATTCTATCTACCCATGACAACAACCTTTTGCATAAAGATTTCTCGGTGCTCCTATAGTGTGATTCCTACCATCAGGATTCTATTATAGTGTGATTCCTACCATCAGGATTCTACTATAGTGTGATTCCTGCCATTAGGATTCTACTATAGTGTGATTCCTACCATCAGGATTCTACTATAGTATGATTCCTGCCGTCAGGATTCTACTATAGTGTGATTCCTACCCTCAGGATTCTACTATAGTGTACCCATATTGAGGTAGTTACAGAAAATAATGGTAGGAATCATCCTATAGTAGATGCGAGTCCCCATATTGAGGAAGGAACAGAAAATGAGGGTAGGAATAATCCTATAGTAGAATTGAGTCCCCATATTGAAGTAAGAACAGAAACTAAGGGTAGGAATCATCCTATAGTAGATTTGAGTCCTCATATTAAGGTAAGAACAGAAAATGAGGGTATGAATCACGCTATGATATATTTGAGTCCCCATATTGAGGTAAGAACAGAAAATAAGAGTAGGAATCATCCTATAGTAGATTTGAGTCCCCATGTTGAGTTAAGAACAGAAAATGAGGGTAGGAATCACCTTATAGTAGATTTGAGTCCCCATATTGAGGTAGGGACAGAAAATGGGGTTAGGAATCATCCTAGAGTAGATTTGAGTCCCAATATAGAGGTAAGAACAGAAAATGAGGGTAGGAATCATCCTATAGTAGATTTGAGTCCCCATATTGAGGTAGTAACAGAAAATGAGGGTAGGAATCCCCCTATAGTAGATTTGAGTTCTCATATTGAGGTAGGAACAGAAAATGAGGATAGGAATCATCCTATAGTAGATTTGAGTTCCCATATTGAGGTAAGAACAGAAAATGAGGGTAGGAATCATCCTATAGTAGATTTGAGTCCCCATATTAAGGTAAGAACAGAAAATGAGGGTAGGAATCATCCTATAGTAGATTTGAGTCCCCATATTGAGGTAGTAACAGAAAATGAGGGTAGGAATCCCCCTATAGTAGATTTGAGTCCTCATATTGAGGTAGGAACAGAAAATGAGGGTAGGAATCATCCTATAGTAGATTTGAGTCCCCATATTGAGGTAGGAACATAAAATGAGGGTAGGAATTATCCTATAGTAGATTTGAGTCCCCATATTGAGGTAAGAACAGAAAATAAGGGTAGGAATCATCCTATAGTAGATTTGAGTCCCCATATTGAGGTAGGAACAGAAAATGATGGTAGGAATCACCCTATAGTAGATTTGAGCCCCCATATTGAGGAAGGAACAGAAAATGAGGGTAGGAATCACCCTATAGTAGATTTGAGTCCCCATATTGAGGTATGAACAGAAAATAAGGGTAGGAATCACCCTATAGTAGATTTGAGTCCCCATATTGAGGTAGTAACAGAAAATGATGGTAGGAATCACCCTATAGTAGATTTGAGTCCCCATTTTGAGGTAAGAACAGAAAATAAGGGTAGGAATCATCCTATAGTAGATTTGAGTCCCCATATTGAGGTAGGAACAGAAAATGAGGGTAGGAATCCCCCTATAGTAGATTTGAGTTCCCATATTGAGTTAGGAATAGGAAATGA
This sequence comes from Palaemon carinicauda, assembly GCF_036898095.1. NCBI lineage: Eukaryota > Metazoa > Arthropoda > Malacostraca > Decapoda > Palaemonidae > Palaemon > Palaemon carinicauda. The sequence goes on along the minus strand of NC_090727.1, from coordinate 96,362,938 downwards.
GGGTAGGAATTATCCTATAGTAGATTTGAGTCCCTATATTGAGTTGGGAACAGAAAATGAGGGTAGGAATCACCCTATAGTAGATTTGAGTCCCTATATCGAGGTAGTTACAGAAAATGAGGCTAGGAATCACCCTATAGTAGATTTGAGTCCCCATATTGAGAAAGGAACAGAAAATGAGGGTAGGACTCACCCTATAGTAGATTTGAGTCCGCATATTAAGTTAGGAACAGAAAATTATGGTAGAAATCACCCTATAGTAGATTTGAGTCCCCATATTGAGGTAAGAACAGAAAATAAGGGTAGGAATCGCCTTATAGTAGATTTGAGTTACCATATCGAGGTAGTTACAGAAAATTATGGTAGGAATCACCCTATAGTAGATTTGAGTCCCCATATTGAGGAAGGAACAGAAAATGAGAGTAGGAATCACCCTATAGTAGATTTGAGTCTCCATATCGAGGAAAGAACAGAAAATGAGTGTAGGAATCATCCTACAGTAGATTTGAGTCCCCATATTGAGTTAGGAACAGAAAATTATGGTAGGAGTCACCCTATAGTAGATTTGAGTCCCCATATCGAGGTAGTTACAGAAAATGATGGTAGGAATCACCCTATTGTAGATTTGAGTCCTCATATTGAGGAAGGAACAGAAAATGAGGGTAGGAATCATCCTATAGTAGATTTGAGTCCCCATGTTGAGATAAGAACAGAAAATGAGGGTAGGAATCATCTTATAGTAGATTTGAGTCCCCATATTGAGTTAGGAACAGAAAATGAGGGTAGGAATTACGCTATCTTAGCACCGATTTCTCAACCAATCCTGAGAAATATTAAACTCAGATCACAACCAAGAGTGTTTGATAGGCCACTCATTGGTCCCAATGCCTCAACAGACCTATTGGAAACGTCCCTGCCTGGTGATCGCCGGACTGGGGTTCGAGTCCTACTCAAGCTGAATAGTTTCTTCAGTATGTGCAGCCTCTCAATCCTTGTGAGCTAAGGATTGGGGGTCTGGGAGAACCTATAGGTCTACCTGCTGAATCATCAACAACCATTTTTTGGTCACCACTGGTCCTTGTTTGGGTGAGAGGGGCTTGGGCGCTGATCATAGATGCTACCGCTAGAGTGTTATTGGGTCTTTGACTGGCCAGACAGTAGCCTACTACGTTGGATCCTTCTCTCTGGTTACGGCTCTTTTGTCTTTGCCTACACATACACTTATTAGTCTGGCCTATTCTTCACAGTTTCTCCTAGTCTTCATACACTTAACAACACTGAAATTACCAAACAATTCTTCTCTCTAAGGGTTAACTAATGGCTACTTTCCTCTTGGTGAGGGTAGAAGAGGCTCTTTAGCTATGGTAATCAGCTCTTCCAGGAGAAGAACACTCAAAAATCAAACCATTGTTCTCTATTCTTGCGTAGTGCCATAGCCTCTGTACTAAGGTCTTCCACCGTCTAGGGGTAGAGTTCTCTTGCTTGAGGGTACACTCGGGCATGCTGTTCCATCTCATTTCTCTTCCTCTTGCTATTTTGAAGTTTTTATAGTTTATATATGAAAGATTTATTTTAATGTTGTTATTCCTAGACATTTCTTGTAGTTTATTTCCTTATTTCATTTCCTCACTGGGCTATTTTCCTTGTTGGAGCCCTTAGGCTTATAGCATCCTGCTTTTCCAACTAGGGTTGTGGCTTAGCAAGTAATAATAATAATAATAATAATAATAATAATAGTAATATATTCAGTCTCTAGGGCATTGTCCTGGTAGCTAGGGAAATATCATTGTCTCTTGCCTCTGCTATTCATGAGTGGCATTTGAAACCTTCAGAATAAAGCATATTCATTTGAGAGCAAATTCTCTTAAAAGAAACATCTTTATCTTTCCTTAATATACTTGATTCGAGGATTATCTAAAGAACAGTGAGTGGAACTGACAAGTCCAATTAGGCTGCTGAGGGTGACATGATAGGCAAAGTTGGGTGAAAGTTCCTTCTGTTGTTTTGGTGTTGTGAATTTGACTGCGCACAGCAATTTTCTAAAGAATTAAGAGTAAAAACACAAAAAAGAAATCTTTGGAATTAAAACTAACATTTCCATGAAAATAAAATACTCCTATAAAATTTTCCTACAGAATAAATTATTTATTCTGTAGGAAAATTTTATAGGAGTATTTTATTTTCATGGAAATGTTAGTTCTAATTCCAAAGATTTTTTTTTTCTCTTAATTCTTTAGAAAATTGCTGTCTTGTACTAGGGTTGCCAAGTTGGCCTTTTTTCAACCTCAAATTTGTCCTTTTTTAAAATTGGTTGGCCTTTAGTAATATCATGAAAGTGGGCCTTAAATATTATACTTTTGACCTTTTTCTACCAATGGATTGGCTGTTTAAAACTGCAGTTCATTAGAAGTTGGTTTTTTTCTCACTTAGAAAACCTGGCAACCCTGGGAAAACTCCCACGAATCCATCCACACTTAGAAAACCTGGCAACCCTGGGAAAACTCCCACGAATCCTTCCACACTTAGAAAACCTGGCAACCCTGGGAAAACTCCCACGAATCCTTCCACACTTAGAAAACCTGGCAACCCTGGGAAAACTCCCACGAATCCTCCCACATAAATGAGGAATTCCTTAAAAATTCCCACCGATTGCGGGTCATTTGTGGGAAATTCCCACGAAACGACAACACCACGCGAGAATTATCATTGTCTTATTGACAATGCTGTTGTGGTAGATTGCCTAGACGACGGATCGTGCAATTGTGCAGTTCTCAAAGGACGAGAATCGATAGGTCAGGCCAATTATGCATTCCTCGTCGCTGTGTAAACACAGTTGAATCTATCAGCGATCATACACTCCAGTTTTTGTGTTTTAAAGGTTTAAAGGTTTAAAATTCCGCTCATGAATGGCAGAGGCAAGGGACACTGACATTGCCCTAGCAAGCAGGACAATGCCCTAGAGACTGATCATATATACGTAAGATCAGCACCCAAGCCCCTTCTCCACCCAAGCTAGGACCAAAAGGTTTAAAAGTCCGCTCATGAATGGCATAGGCGAGGGACACTGACGTTGCCCTAGCAAGCAGGACAATGCCCTAGAGACTGATCATATATACGTAAGATCAGCCCACAACCCCCTCTCCCCCCAAGCTAGAACCAGGGATGGCCAGGCAATGGTTGCTGATGACTCAACAGATAGACCTATAGGCTTCCCCAAACCCCCTCCCCCTAACCTTAGCTCACAAGGATGGTCAGGTTGCAGACACTAAAAGCACTAACGAGTCTGAGCGGGATTCGAACCCCCGTCTGGCAAACACCAGGCAGAGACGTTACCAATCAGGTTTCAGAAACATGAAGGTATTTTGAAGATTTTCTTTATCCGTTACAATATATATATATATATATATATATATATATATATATATATATATATATATATATTTATAAGATTGGTGGAGATGCTTAATGTGATGAAAAGGGTTTGTGTAACAACATGATCAGCAATGCTATACTAGTCATGGCTACCCATACTAGGTTGGTTTGCTGTTAGTGGTCAGACTGAAGTCACTCACCATCACCAATCTGCCGTGGCCAGCATGGGGATTAAAATTGAATAAAGACATTTCAGAAGCCTTTTTATTATTATTTTATTATTATTATTATTATTATTATTATTATTAAATGCTAAGCTACAGCACTAGTTGGAAAAGCAGGATGCTATAAACCCAGGAACTCCAACAGGGAAAATGCCCAGTTGAGGAAAGGAAATAGAGAAAAATAAAATATTTTAAGTACAGTAATAACATTAAAATAAATATTTCCTATAAAAACTATAAAATCTTTAACAAAACAAGAGGAAGAGAAACTAGATAGAAGTGTGCCCGAGTGTACCCTCAAGCAAGAGAACTCTAACCCAAGACAGTGGAAGACCATGGTACAGAGGCTATGGCACTATCCCAGACTAGAGAACAATGGTTTGATTTTGGAGTATCCTCCTAGAAGAGCTGCTTACCATAGCTGAAGAGTCTCTTCTACCCTTACCAAGAGGAAAGTAGCCACTGAACCATCAGAGTGCAGTAGTTAACCCCTTGGGTGAAGAAGAATTGTTTGGTAATCTCAGTGTTGTCAAGTGTATGAGAATAGATGAGAATCTGTAAAGAATAGGCCAGACTATTCGGTGTATGTGTAGGCAAAGGGAAGGAACTGCAGTGGACTGAAAATGACTGCATTTCTTGTGTTGTTGTTGTGGTGACGATATAAAAAAATAATGTTCTGGTCAAATTAGAATTCTTCAAGAATTGAAAATCATGACACATTGACACGAGAATAGTTACAGATGGCTTCAAACTGTTGGGACCTAGATTTATGTCTACTTTAGGCTCCAGAGCCTTTGAATATGCGAGCCCCGGTGTAAAGGTTTCAAGTTATCCCCAGTTTCAAACTACCCCCCCCCCCGGTAACTTGAAACCGGTTTCAGATTACCGGGGGGGGGGGGGTAGTTTGAAACCGGTTTCAAGTTACCCCCTCTGTTTTCAAGTTACCCCCTCATCAGAATGATAAATAATTCATGTGACATCGCAAATATGTATCATGCATTTATTGCTGGCTTCGCAGCAGTAGGAAAAGTAGTTTAATTTTGTGTTTAAGACCAAATATTGTGTATTAGTGAATTATATGACACGTTAAAAGTCACAGACTGTAATTTAAGGTTTTGTGATAAAGGCGAGGTAAAATTTTATTCTATTTCAGTGGTCGTGTGATTTTCGATATTTTCGTATTTAAGACCTAACGCGTCATATAATTCCCTAATACACAATATTTGAAGTTACAGACTTTCATTTAAGATTAAGGTTTAGTGATAACGGCCAGGTGAACCTTCATATTATTTCAGTGTGCGCGTGATTGTCGAGATTTTTTTTTCTTTTTTTTTTTATCTCCTATAGATTCCATTCATATGCTTTAGATATATGAGCTTCGGGCGGCAATATACCTGGAGAAATTGACACAAAAATCCCTCAGAATAAATGGTGTGCTTTGAAAATGACCCAAGAGAACTGGCAATGCCGCTATTGGGCTCCGAGTTTGTTCTTAAAATGGTTTGACTATACCCATAGATGCAATATAACAATAGAACTCCTTGTGTCCATATATCTTTTTGTTTATTCAATTATTCTGTCAGTGATAATGCATAGTAACTTTGTAGTATTTGGATGCTATGCACGTGAAAAAATAAAAGCTCAAATATAAATTACGAATATGCATGTTGTCGTGCAGACAGAATTAACGTTGTGTTAGCTACTGTTAGCTCGATTCAATTTAAACCAGAGGACTTTAAAGATGGTATGAAGTCTCGATTTCTAGGTATTGCTGTTTTGTCATTTGATGAAATGAGTAATAAGAAAGAATGCAGCTATGACAAAGGGGCAGAAGTCTTATATAAACCGCATGGAAATGTACAGGTGACTATGTTGCGAGGTATTTTTTTTTTCTTTATGATACCTTTCAGGTAAAATTCTTAACGAAGAATCTTGCAACTACAGATATTAACTAATTGTGAAATTACCTTTGCCACTTTTTTCCAAAGTTTATAACGAAGAATATAGCAACTACAGATATTACACTAATTGTGAAATTACCTTTGTAACTTTTTACCAGAGAGTTTAAAAAGAAGAATATTGCAACTAAAGATATTAACTAATTGTGAAATTACCTTTGCAACTTTTTTCCCAAGAGTTTATAACGAAGAATATTGCAACTACAGATATTACACTAATTGTGAAATTACCTTTCCAACTTTTTACCAGAGAGTTTAAAAAGAAGAATATTGCAACTAAAGATATTAACTAATTGTGAAATTACCTTTGCAACTTTTTTCTTAAGAATTTATAACGAAGAATCTTGCAACTACAGATATTAACCAATTGTGAAATTACCTTTGCAACTTTTTACCCGAGAGTTTATAACGAAGAATCTTGCAACTACAGATATTAACTAATTGTGAAATTACCTTTGCAACTTTTTTCTTAAGAATTTATAACAAAGAATCTTGCAACTACAGATATTAACCAATTGTGAAATTACCTTTGCAACTTTTTACCCGAGAGTTTATAACGAAGAATCTTGCAACTACAGATATTAACTAATTGTGAAATTACCTTTGCAACTTTTTCCCGAGAGTTTATAACGAAGAATCTTACAACTACAAATATTAACTAATTGTGAAATTACCTTTGCAACTTTTTACCAGAGAGTTTAAGACGAAGAATTTTGGCAACTGCAAATAATAACCAATTTTAAAATAAAATAAAAATTTAAAAAAATATTCAAAAAACCATGATTTCAGACAAGCAAATAGTATTCAAAATAGGACTGTAAATATTCAGCTATTTCAGACTACTTCACCTTTCCCAAACAGTCTTCGCCTTCCTCAGACCTGATGAGATCTTGATTTACTCTAACTTTTTTTATCCTTAGTTCTCGATTTTTTCTTTATTTTTCTTATTTTGAAGTTTTCATTTCTCAGTTCCTGAGTTCCCAATTTTCGAGTAACCAAATCTCGAGCTGTTATCAATCTTCTTCTTCTTCTTCTTCTTCTTCTTCTTCTTCTTCTTCTTCTTCTTCTTCTTCTTCTTCTTCTTTTCATTACTTGCTAAGCTACAACCCTAGATGGAACAGCAGGATGCTATAAGCCAAAGGGCTCCAAAAGGGAAAGTAGCCCAGTGAGGAAAATAAGGAAAAATAAATTTCTTAAGAAGAGTAACAATATTAGAATAAATATCTCCTATATAAACTATAAAAACTTTAACAAAACAAGAGGAAGAAAAACAAGACAGTACAGCGTGCCCGAGTGTACACTCAAGTCTTTTATAATTCTCTGGTTTTTTTATTAATTCTCGTTCCCCTTTCAACTCTATATTTTTCTCCAGTTCTCCTTACTTGACACCAGAAGAAGTAACCCTTCTCCAGATAACAGCTTACCAACAGGTTGCAAATCAAGAGACAGAACTAGTTCGTCATGACTTTAGGCCGTTTTTAACCTTGCTCAAAACATCCATGTGTTTAATCTTGTACTTCAGACAAAATGATTTCCAATAGATTATCTAACTATATTCTTTAAAGCCAAAATAAATTAAGAAAAATCTAAGTGTTTCATCTTGCACTTCAGACAAAATGATTTCCAATAGATTATCTTGCTATATTTTTAAATCCCAAAATAAATTGAGAAAAATCTAAGTGTTTCATCTTGTACTTCAGACAAAATGATTTCCAATAGATTATCTTGCTATATTTTTAAAGCCAAAATAAATTAAAAAAAATCTAAATGTTTAATCTTGCACTTTACACAAAATTATTCCCAATAGATTATCTTACTATATTTCTAAAGCCAAAATAAATTGAGAAAAATCTAAGTGTTTCATCTTGCACTTCAGACAAAATGATTTCCAATAGATTATCTTGCTATATTTTTAAATCCCAAAATAAATTGAGAAAAATCTAAGTGTTTCATCTTGCACTTCAGACAAAATGATTTCCAATAGATTATTTTACTATATTCTTTAAAGTCAAAATAAATTGAGGATATTAATGCTTTCGAATTTTGAAATATTCTCACCAATACACTACTACTTACTTTACTTTAAGGGCTACTTCTCCGATCCTGTACAGCGAGGGAACTCTACTCTTTACAGGACCTCCACAGTCGTTTTATCATATTCATTCGAGATCATCCAGCATTTCACATCACGTATTGTTCGCTTACTGTTAAATCCTCACTGTTGAAGCACTTGCAGAATAAAAAAAGGTCTTCATTTAATATCTTCAATCATTCAGTTGATTCGTGAGAGTTTATTGCATAGGTTCTTGTGGCCTGATTGGTAACGTCTCTGCCTAGTGTTTGCCAGTCGGGGGTTCAAGTCCCGCTAGTCTCCTTAGTGCCATTAGTGTCTGCAATCTCGCCATCCTCGTGAGCTAAGGAGGGGGGGGGGGAGCTTATAGATCTAACTGTTGAGTCATCAGCAGTTACTGCTAGGCCCTCCCTGGTCCTAGCTTGGATGGAGATGGGGCTTCGGCACTGATCACATGATATATGGTCAGTCTCTAGGACATTGTTCTGCTTGATAGGGTGATGTCACTGTCCCTTGCTTCAACCATTCATGAGCGGCCTTTAAACCTCGGGGCCACATATTCAAAGGTTCTAGAGTCTTCAGTATACATAAATCTAGGTTCTAATAGTTTGAAACCATCTATAAACATTCTCGTCTCAACACGACTTGTTGGCTCCACAATATGTAGTAATTCTTTAAGACATTTTGGACGGCCAGTTTTGGTGACTTGGTGGATTATTGCACACTTTGAATTCAATCCTTGCTTTAATCGACAGCCAATGTAAATCAATTAGTATAGGAGTGATCCTTTCTCTAAGTGGGACACCTTTCATCATTCTTGCTCTGTTTATTATGTTTTGTGATTTCTTAAGTTGTACTTTTGGTAAATTGCAATAGATGGGATTACAGTGGTCAAGTATCATAAGTTTCTTTACAGAATATTCATCCAGGTACTTTTTTTATAATAGCAATGTTTCCGAGATGATAACCAGCAGTTTTACTACATTATCTATTTGGGCACTGAGAGACAAGTTACATTCAAGAGATAAGCCTAGGTCATGAACTTTACTAGACATCGGGACCGAGTCGTTATTTATGTTCATTTGAATATCACCCAAGTCTCTTACGCTTTTTTTTCTTTCCCACCACTATAAGTTCAGTTCTATTTTTTATTCAATTTTAATTGTTTGATTGTCATCCATTCCCTAACACTATCAAGGATTCGGTTTAGAGTTTCAGTAGTGTCATCTATATCATTAATAAAGAAGTAAAATTGTGTATCATCCGCAAATAGTTTGAACGTCACACTTCGCCTTTGCATTATCTTCGATAGACCAATAATGTAGATGTAAAATAAGATTAGGCCCAGTACACTCACCTGAGGTACCCCTCTGTTTGAAGGTTCATAAGATGGATAAGAGTTTCCAACGTACACACAGTAATTCCTGCCAACCAAATAGTCTTCCAGGTATTCGAAAGCTTGATCTTCAACATCGATGGACCGTAGATCATTTAGTAGCAGATCATGCACAACTGTATCAAAAGCAGCACTAAGATCAAGTAGTATCAAAATAACACATTTATTTTCATCCACGTTCACAGTAGAGAGAGACAGTATGAAGTGATCATGTCTGACAGTTAGAAAGTATACTAATCCGGTTAGAGTTCCGGTTAAACTAACCGGATTTACATCCGGCTCAGTCGTTTGATATTTGGCTGGTACAAATTTCATACGAGAATTCCCAAATTGCCTGTTGTGACAATTAGCAAGTTGTTTAAGTGTTAGCCTACCTATTTTGAAGGCTATTATAATTTGTTCTGACAAATTATAACTCGTAAAGTTATCTTTTATTAATGTGGGATTCTAGTAAGGCTATCATAATTTGCTCTGCCAAATTATAACTTTAATAAGCCAAGTAATTATGAGTTGATTTTTCTACCAACAGATGGCAGCACACTGCAGAAATATTTTGATTTTCACACATAACGAGAGTAAATTATCCCAAAGAGTTGAGGCTGATATTCCTTGGAATAACTGAACGACCTTTTAGATTTTTTATTCCAATTTTGATAAGTTCAAATTCAAGATTATTTTACTGATGTTTGTTCTGGTAGGATTTTTTAAGTCTTGCAAAATTAATACTGATTAAACTAAATATGAGTCAGAACTATAACTATAAGATAAGATACTAAATTCATTCTAGGAGCAAAACTCTCTCTCTCTCTCTCTCTCTCTCTCTCTCTCTCTCTCTCTCTCTCTCTCTCTCTGGGTGCAAATGTCAGTCAGTCAGTAGTCTCTCTCTCTCTCTCTCTCTCTCTCTCTCTCTCTCTCTCTCTCTCTCTCTCTCTCTCTCAGGATAGGCATAATTGCTTTTATGAATTAAGAAGTTCTATCTTTGATATACTAAGAATTAATTTAGCTCAAACTATGAAGAGGAATAAACATAAATACAATAATACAATTAACTGAAATGCAATAGTGCTATTTTTTCTCTATATGTGTGCAATGTTCGTTTGGAGACTATCATTCAGTTGTTTTGTTTTTGTTTTTTTTTACTGATAATAAAAGAAAAATTGTTATAGAACATGAGTATGGTGCTTTGAAAGAGTATTAAATCATAATTCAAAATTTACGAACAACACTCTCTTCTGTTTTACATCAAAGACAAGAGAAGGCGTTTAATAATGACCATCAAGGTCACGTTGGTGCAACATGTCATAATAAATCAGTTTACCCTCTATATTGGGTTCATGTTTTCTTCGAATTTACTATGCTTCGTTTTATATATTTATTTATATATGGTAAACTAATCTAAACAAAATATGCAAATAAAGATAACCTAGGGGTGAATGGTAAAAGATATAACAAGCCTAGGTACACATATAAAGTCAGTACGATGAATAGATAAGTACAACATTACTACAATACATTAGCTGTAAGTAGAATTTTACCCATTAGCTATTGATATTATATAGAACTAGAGCCAATACATCACAAAACTGCTATCCGGTCCACTTTCAAAAAAGCATATAATATATTCATGAAGTAACAGTCAAGAAGAGGGTTTATTTTTAAGGTAATGCTGAGCTGGCTACATGCCAGCACGGGCTCTTTCTCCTAAACCAGCTAAGAATAGAAAGAGGATCAATCTATTCAAAAATTCTGGTATAGAGTCCTTTCAATGACATCACTGAGAATCGCCGGCGGCCATGCTGGAGGACATACAAAGCGAAAACATGGCAGCTGCTACAGCGAATATGGACAATGAGAGCGACTTTGTCAAACAATTGTCGGATAATGATAAGCGTTTTTACAAGCAGAAACTCGAACTAATTGATGGCCTAGATCCATACCAGATGCAGAATTCATTCAGTCAAAATACTGAGGATTATTTCCATTGAATAGTCTGGTTCCAGAATTTGTTGTTTTTCCCTTTAATGCTTTTAAGTCCAAAATTAGATAAACACTGGGCCAATGAAGAGAGTGTTTATAATTATAAAGCTAATATTGATCATTTAGCCTAACCTTGTGTATTATAATTTTTGATTGTCAAAATGTATGTAAAAGTTTTGAATTATAATGTCAAATCTTTATCAGTTCATGCCTAACCATTGTGTTTGTGTTTGGTTACAAATGCTATAATTTCTTATATACATATAAACATATGATGGACAAACTCTATTGTAATGCTCTTGGATGATCGTTTTGCCTCCTTGCAATTAAATGCGCAAGTTTAATTATTTTTTCGATGTTTCATATATAATCTGAAGACCCCTTCGGGTTAAAACAGCTTTCAGATATTATTATTATTATTATCTATAATCAATGTTTATTCATCACATAGGCCTTTATGTCTGCACAATTTAATACACAAATTAAAATAAATATAAATATACACTTAATTATATATATAGGCATGAGCACCTTGACGAAATAGAGACCTAGGTAAGTAGCCTTTGTTAATATAGCCAATATGGGCGCTTTTAATTTTTGTTTTGAAAATCTGAGATGCCCCTTTTAATGTTTAAAAATTGAGATGCCCCCTCCCCCACACACACTACACACTGAACTGACGATGATACTTGTGAAGTCACCCATGCGATCGGATACAGCATGTTTACACAGGAATAATGATACTTTTAGGGCCTAGCCGAGACTGACCTGATATGAAATGATCAGAACAAATACGTGCGTAGGGTAGTGAGGATTCACGTAGATCAGCCCGTGATATTCTGGTCAACCACAAGTCACGTCTGCGCTTGGATAATTCTTCTGTATCTTTGTCCTGATTCTGAATAACTGCCAGTATGCGGTAGCAACTCTTGTCATTTCTTTGTCCTCGATTCCAACAGCCAACAATAGCGCAAAAACTGGGCATTGTGTGAATGTGAATGTGATGAGATGGCTAACTATTCAACAGTTCAACCACAGCTATTCACTGAAAGCGTCTTTGTTTGTCCTCCAAGATGGCGGACCGAAAGTTTGATGACGTATAATGAAAGGACTCTATTATCCTTGCTCATTAGCTGGATAGGCTACTTACCCTTTTTATACCAGTGGGGAAACACAAACGGAGGATAATTATAAGTCTGAAAAGGAGTTGATAATTTCTTATGCTTTAAGGAGATTTTATAACATCCAAAGAGGTATAAACTCGCGTATATGATCCACTAATACATTGTCTTTAGAAAATCCATGCATAGGAGTTGAATACATCATCACACAGAAATATTAACAATTTTATGAGTTACCTTTTACCTGAAGAATATCAAACTATAAGAGTTTAGCAACAGTAGTTATTACAGATATGTTTCATTAAAAAGGAAAAATCCATAATATAAGAACAGTGAGGGGAAAGGATGTAACACTATAGTCCATTTCTTTTAGCGAGTCATATTTGCAACGACTCGCAATGGTGCCCTTTTAGCTCGGAAAAGTTTCCTGGTCGCTGATTGGTTAGAATTATCTTATCCAACCAATCAGCGATCAGGAAACTCTTCCGAGCTAAAAGGGCACCGCTGCGAGTCGGTGCAAATATGACTAGCTAAAAGAAATGGACTATAGTGACAAAAAGAGAACTCCAGTGATTCAAGATGCGTAAGTCATTAATCATAGAATCCAAGTCATCGCAATTGTTTAGTAATACGGTGTAATGGTAATACTACAGGCAGGAATGTATTATATAAGAAACACTAGTGACAAAAAGAGAAATCCAGTTATTTAAGATGCATAAGTTCTCAAAGAGTAAAGGCAACACTACAAGAAGGAATGTTAGCCTACTGACAAATGCAAGGGGAGTTTCTCCCCTTGCATCCGTCACCAAAGGTCTTAGATGTGAGGGTAAAGGTCTCTTAGTTTCAGCTCCCAAAGGTCTCTTAGTTTCAGTTCCCAAAGGTCTCTTAGTTTCAGTTCCCAAAGGTCTTAGATGTGACGGTAAAGGTCTCTAGTTTCAGTTCAAGTATCATCTGAAGAGATACACACCAGAACGTCAACCTGGTAAGTCCAACCAAGCCTCCTTCCCCCCACCCCCACACACCTCCCTGTTGTAGTGCCCATACACAGCAGTGACCTCCCCCGTAAAAAGCTTAAACTCACTGTCCCAGGCTGGGATCGATCTGTTGTCGTGCGAATGCTAGGCAAATGCGTGAAATGCGTTACCACTGTACTATTTTTGAGGCGTAAAGCATGGTGAAATATAAGTCAAAATCTTTATGATTAATAGAAACTGGGCTATGTACCCAGTACTTGGACCTGGGAGGCCATTCAGCCTTGAAGTACAACTTGGGCGAAAAGTTGCATTTACGCTGTGAGCAAAATTTAAAGAGGTTGGGCAGGAAGATAGAAGAGAGGAAGTGGGACCTAGGATAAAGCAGCATCATGTTTAGTCGAAGTACAGGAACATTTTGCTGTTAAAGAGCTCCAAGATGTCTTCATTTCTGTTCGAAGGGGTTGGCCTGACAAATCACATAAGCTATTGTATTCAAGAGCTCCAAGATGTCTTCATTTCAGTCCGAAAGGGTTGGCCTGACAAATCACATAAGCTATTGTATTAAAGAGCTATAAGATGTCTTCATTTCTGTTCGAAGGGGTCGGAATGACAAATCACATAAGCCATTGTATTAAAGAGCCCCAAGATGTATTCATTTCTGTTAAAAGGGGTTGGCCTGACAAATCACATAAGCTATTGTATTAAAGAGCTCCAAGATGTCTTCATTTCAGTCCGGAAGGGTTGGCCTGACAAACCACATAAGCTATCGTATCAAAGAGCTCCAAGATGTCTTCACTTCAGTCCGAAGGGGTTGGCCTGACAAACCACATGCGCATTTTTATAACCGTTAGCAAAAGTGCCACTCTTTTCGATGTACAGCTTCCCTCCAGAATTTTCCTGACTAGTCCAGGCTCTTGCATCTGAAACAAATGATAATATCACCGTTCATTCTTATTGCTGCAACTGAAAACTATAAACAAACAGAACACAGATTTTTATAATTGGTTTTATTATTAATAATAATAATAATAATAATAATAATAATAATAATAATAATAATAATAATAATGATAATAATAATAATAATAATGATAATAATAATAAATATTTACTTTAGACATAAATCCATTACTTGATCTTGCAGAGAGTCTTATTTGAACCCAACTTTTCTTCATTTTTAAAGGGCATATTGACTGCCTCCAAATAACTTTCAACCTTACACGAACTTCATAAGCTGACATAAAGATTACAATTTCAGCTTAATGAACATATGATCTGTTAGCCTGAAGATCCCATTTCAAATGAGAGTTATACATAGGGAAAACCAGGGTATATGTGAAAATTATATAAAATTGACGCGTAGTCAACTTACAAGTGGTTGTCTGGGCCAGTAGGAGTACATTAATGATAGCCTGAACCTGGACAGGTGTGTCGTACATCCCAACGCGATGGCCAGGCAATTGCTTACAGTATGTTAAAGCATATTTGGAATCTTTCCAATCCTCAACGTAAAGGTACAGGAAGCCATCTGACATTATCCCATAGAATGTGTTTTGAATAACACATGCAAAAATATTAACATCACGTCAGATTGCTAAGATATTTCTATTGATATATGTTTTAAATTCCACAATTCTCTCTCTCTCTCTCTCTCTCTCTCTCTCTCTCTCTCTCTCTCTCTCTCAGCACTAAGAAATATAATTTGTGATTAAAATTTTATTTCATCAAGACTTAAACGTCATTGCTAAAGATTTTATGATTTTACTAAAAACAAAAAGTTACCATCTCGAAACAACACGTGTAACCTTCGTACTTGTGAAGAAGAAGTAAGTCGCATTTCCATGGATCTTCAAGTCAGCTAACATCGGGGATTTTATACTAAGCCGACAGAGAAATTTCCCTTCGAAGGGTTCTAAAGAAGCTGATAGACATGATGCACGAGTCCAACACACCATACGACACTTACCTAGTAGTAAAGATATAAAAGATTACTGGGCTATCAAGTAGTCCAGGTTTTCCTTTATATATCACCTTGTGTCACTGGCTGTATAGAATACTGCAAGTGACTACAAAACTTTATTCAAAGCCAAAACACATCAGAGTATATCCTACTAATAAATAAAAAGAAAAAAATATCATGATAATGTTCTCATACAAAAACTTTGAGGGACGAAAATCATACTGAATTTGTCAGAGTCCTCTTACAAAAGCTGTTAACTTTGAGAAAAAAATAACTAAATTTGTCAGAATTCTCTTACAAAAACTATCAACTTTGATGCTGTAGAAGGAGTCGCTTTCAGGAATCACCAGACCATCAGAAATAATGACGCCGCCTCGTAATTCCTCGCCTTCCACAAACCTAATTGTGTAATTAGACAGGTCATTTCCAGCACTAGTTAGAACTGAGGCCAAGGACGGGTCAGCATAGACAATTGCAGATACAGCAACTATCTGGAATAAGTCGACTAGCCTCATATCATCTAACCTGTTGATTAAAAAGGAAATATACTAAACCGCTAATGAAAAGCAAGTTGATTTTAAAATGTCAATCATTTTTAATCTATGGAACACATAATCTTAATGCTATAAAAAAGAGTAAACAAGTGATTGTTAAAAAAATGAGAAATGATCACTGATGAAAACGAAACTCAAGTTTACTGTAAGGCCACGTGTCATCAATCCACCCGCACACACCAAAAGCGTCACAGAACAGTGCGTTAATCAGTAATGTGTAACCACAATTGACTGCAATCTACGCAGTGTAGCGCCACTTCATTGAGTCAACAAGGCTCTAGAAAAAGGCTTGGAAGACTTCATTCCATTCCTTGACCAATCTGACTTCCAAATCTCTAATGTTTTGAGCTGGATCAGCTGCCTGTATCCATCTTCCAATCTTTATCCCACATATACGAGAATGGTACTTTATCCAGGGAGAGAGAGGGTCAGAGCAGTACAGAAATATTGCTTTATCTGAAAAATGTCCATAAAGACCCACGCCCCGTGAGGACGAGCATTGTCCTGCTGAAAATTCTGGAGCCAAGGCTAGGCCTGGAAAAACGGTACAATGTTTAGTTGCAGAACTTGGTCTCTGTAGGCTACGGCAGCCATACGCTGATGAATCACATGTAAAAGTGTTCTGCAGTGGTAGCTGAAGCCACTCTAGACCAAGAGACTTACTCTTCTCCAGTGGTCAGTCTACACAATTCAGCAGTAGACGTAACGTTCATTACATTATC
>NC_090727.1:96334109-96341609 GCF_036898095.1 Palaemon carinicauda | reverse complement strand
CTGTTATTTGATGCTATTTGGCAGATACAAATTTGATACAAGAAGTCCTGAATTGTCTGTTGTGAGAAATAGCAAGTTTTTTTTTCAAGTATTACTTCCCTACTTTAAAGGCTATCACAATTTGGTCTGGTAAATCATAACTCGTAGATGTTGGAGACTATTATTACACTGGATAAAAAAGAAGTCATTTCTATAAGCCAAGTAATTGTGAGTTGGTTTATCTGTCAACAGATGGCAGCACACTACAGAAATATTTCGATTTTCACACATAACGAGAGTTGATTATTCCAAAGGCTTGAGGCTTATATTATTCCTTGGAGTAACTAAACGACCCTTTAGAATTGTTATTCCAATTTTGATAAGTTCCAATTTAAGATTACTGTACTGACGATTGTTCTTCAACCAAATCTATCAATGGCTGGTAGGATTTTTTCAAATCTTGCAAAATTGATATTGATTATAGTAAAAAGCAGTCAGAACTATAACTATGATATATGATAGTAAATTCCCTTTGGAAGTAAAAGTCTCTCTCTCTCTCTCTCTCTCTCTCTCTCTCTCTCTCTCTCTCTCTCTCTCTCTCTCTCTGGGAGTAAGTCATTCAGTCAGTCTCTCTCTCTCTTTGGGAGCAAGTCATTCTCTCTCTCTCTCTCTCTCTCTCTCTCTCTCTCTCTCTCTCGGAGTAAAAGTTATTTTGTCAGTCTCTCTCTCTCTCTCTCTGGGTGCAAATGTCAGTCAGTCTCTCTCTCTCTCTCTCTCTCTCTCTCTCTCTCTCTCTCTCTCTCTCTCTCTCTCTCTCTCTCTCTCTCTCTCTCTATCTGGGCAAAAGTTATTCTGTCAGTTAGTCTCTCCCTCTCTCTCTCTCTCTCTCTCTCTCTCTCTCTCTCTCTCTCTCTCACTTTTGTGCTGCAAACGTCAGTCACTAATTTCTCTCTCTCTCTCTCTCTCTCTCTCTCTCTCTCTCTCTCTCTCTCTCTCTCTCTCTCCTCTCTCTCTCTCTCTCTCTCGGAGCAAAAGTTATTCTGTCAGTTAGTCTCTCTCTCTCTCTCTCTCTCTCTCTCTCTGTGGGCAAACGTCAGTCAGTCAGTCTCTCTCTCTCTCTCTCTCTCTCTCTCTCTCTCTCTCTCTCTCTCTCTCTCTCTCTCTCTCTCTCTCTCTCTCTCTCTCTCTCTCTCTCAGGATAGACATAATTGCTTTTATGAATTAAGAAGTTCTATCTTTGATATACTAAGAATTAATTTAGCTCAAACTATGAAGAGGAATAAATATAAATACAATAATACAATTAACTGAAATACAATAGTGCTATTTTTTCTCTATATGTGTGCAATGTTCGTTTGTAGACAATCATTCAGTATTTTTTTTTTTACTGATAATAAAAAATAAATGTTATAGAACATGAGTATGGTGCTTTGAAAGAGTATTAAATCATAATTCAGAATTTACGAACAACACGCTCTTCTGTTTTACATCAAAGACAAGAGAGGGCGTTTAATAATGACCATCAAGGTCACGTTAGTGCAACATGTCGTAATAAATTAGTTTACTCTCTATTTCAGGTTTCTGTTTTCTTCGAATAATTATACTTCGTTTTCTATGTTTATTGGTATATGGTACACTTATCTAAATAAAATATGTGACTAAAGATAACCTGGGGGTGAATGGTAAAAGATATAACAAACCTAGGTACACATATAAAGTCAGTACGATGAATAATAATTATAAGATTACTACAATACATTATCTATAAGTAGAACTTTACCCATTAGCTATTGATATTATATAGAACTAGAGCCAATACATCACGAAACTGCTATCAGGTTTGATGGTCTGAACGATTCCCCGGTCTCAGAATTCTCCTTAATAATCTGCGCAAGCGCAAACATTACCGTTTGCCAGTGCATACGAGGTTGATGTTTTATTTTCCTGTAATGTTAGTGTGCGCAGCTCAACATTACCGCTTGCCAGTACATACAAGCTTGATGTTTTATTTTCATGCGAGCGAAGCGAGCTAATGGCGGAAAAGAACCATTATACAATGTCAAGGAGAATTCTGAGACCGGGGGATCATTCAGACCGTCACACTGGTCCACTTTCAAAAAGCATACCATATATTCATGAAGTAACAGTCAAGAAGAGGGCTTATTTTTAAGGTAATACTGAGCTGGCTACATGCCAGCACGGGCTCTTTCTCCTAAAGAAGCTAAAAGTAGAAAGATGATCAATCTATCCAAAAATTCTGGTATTATCCTTGCTCATTAGCTGGATAGGTTAATTACCATTTTTGTACTAGTGGGGAAACACAAACGGAGGATAATCATAAGTCTTAAAATGAGTTAATAATTTCCTATGCTTTAAGGAGATTTTATAACATCCAAAGAGGTATAAACTCGCGTATATGATCCACTAATACATTTTATTTAGAAAATCCAGGCATAGGAGTTGAATACATCATCACACAGAAATATTAACAATTTTATGAGTTACCTTTTACCTGAAGAATATCAAACTATAAGTGTCTAGGAACAGTAGTTGTTACAGATATGTTTCATTAAAAAGGAAAAATCCATAATATAAGAACAGCGAGGGGAAAGGATGTAACACTATAGTCCATTTCTTTTAGCGAGTCATATTTTCAACTACTCGCAATGGTGCCCTTTTAGCTTGGAAAAGTTTCCTGGTCGCTGATTGGTTAGAATTATCTTATCCAACCAATTAGCGATCAGGAAACTCTTCCGAGCTAAAAGGGCACCGCTGCGAGTCGGTGCAAATATGACTAGCTAAAAGAAATGGACTATAGTGACAAAAAGAAAACTCCAGTGATTCAAGATGCGTAAGTCATTAATCATAAAATTAAAGTCATCGCAATTGTTTATTAATACGGTGTCATGGTAATACTACAGGTAGGAATGCATCATATAAGAAACGCTAGCGACAAAAAGAGAAATCCAGTTATTTAAGATGCATAAGTTCTCAAAGAGTAAAGGCAACACTACAAGCAGGAATGTTATCCTACTGACAAATGCAAGAGGAGCTCCTCCCCTTGCATCCGTCACCAAAGGTCTTAGATGCGAGGGTAAAGGTATCTTAGTTTCAGTTCAAGTATCATCTAAAGAGATACATATAGAACGTCAGCGAAGTCCAACCAAACTTCCTTTCCCCTACACATCTCCCCGTTGTGGTACCCATACACAGCAGTGATCTCCCTAGTACACAGCTTAAACTCGCTGTCCAGGACTGGGATCGATCTGTTGTCGTGCAAATGCTAGGCAAATGCGTGAAATGCGTTACCACTGTACTAGCTTTGAGGTGTAAAGCATGGTGAAATATAAGTCAAAATCTTTATGATTAATAGAAACTGGGCTATGTACCCAGTACTTGGACCTGGGAGGCCATTCAGCCTTGAAGTACAACTTGGGCAAAAAGTTGCATTCACGCTGTGAGCAAAATTTAAAGAGGTTGACCAGGAAGGTAGAAGAGAGGAAGTGGGACCTAGGATAAAGCAGCATCATGTTTAGTCGAAGTACAGGAACATTTTGCAGTTAAAGAGCTCCAAAATGTCTTCATTTCTGTTCGAAGGGGTTGGCCTGATAAATCACATAAGCTATTGTATTAAAGAGCTCCAAGTTGTATTCATTTCTGTTCGAAGGGGTTGGCCTGACAAATCACATAAGCTATTGTATTTAAGAGCTCCAAGATGTCTTCATTTCAGTCCGAAAGGGTTGGCCTGACAAATCACATAAGCTATTGTATTAAAGAGCTACAAGAAGTCTTCATTTCTGTTCGAACGGGTCGGCCTGACAAATAACATAAGCCATTGTATTAAAGAGCCCCAAGATGTATTCATTTCTGTTAGAAGGGGTTGGCCTGACAAATTACATAAGCTATTGTATTAAAGAGCTCCAAAATGTCTTCATTTCAGTCCGAAAGGGTCGGCCTGACAAACCACATAAGCTATTGTATTAAAGAAATCAAAGATGTCTTCATTTCAGTCCGAAAGGGTTGGCCTGACAAACCACATAAGCTATTGTATCAAAGAGATCAAAAGATGTCTTCATTTCAGTCCGAAAGGGTTGGCCTGACAAACCACATAAGCTATTGTATTAAAGAAATCAAAGATGTCTTCATTTCAGTCCGAAAGGGTTGGCCTGACAAACCACATAAGCTATTGTATTAAAGAGATCAAAGATGTCTTCATTTCAGTCCGAAAGGGTTGGCCTGACAAACCACATAAGCTATTGTATTAAAGAAATCAAAGATGTCTTCATTTCAGTCCGAAAGGGTTGGCCTGACAAACCACATATGCTATTGTATTAAAGAAATCAAAGATGTCTTCATTTCAGTCCGAAAGGGTTGGCCTGACAAACCACATAAGCTATTGTATTAAAGAAATCAAAGCTGTCTTCATTTCAGTCCGAAAGGGTTGGCCTGACAAACCACATAAGCTATTGTATTAAAGAAATCAAAGATGTCTTCATTTAAGTCCGAAAGGGTTGGCCTGACAAACCACATAAGCTATTGTATTAAAGAGATCAAAGATGTCTTCATTTCTGTCCGAAGGGATTGGCCTGACAAACCACATACGCATTTGGATATTGCTTAGAAAAAGTGCCAGTCTTTTCGATGTACAGATTCTTCCCAGAATCTTCCTGATTGGTCCAGGCTCTTGCATCTGAAACAGATGATATAACCATTCATTCATATTACTGCAACTGAAAACCATAAACAAACAAACAGAACACAGATTCATGTAACTGGTTTTGCGGATTACACCATAACTGAATTCATGATAGGGGCAATCTTAGTATTCACAGAGGTGATCAGCTGATGAAACTTGCATTTGTTCATGAAAGGAAAAATTAATAAGAAAAATTCCGTTATCAACAGATAAAAATTTAAAAAACAAGACCATGCAATGGAATCTAATAATGATAATAATAATAATAACAATAATGATAATAATATTAATAATGATAATAATAATAATAATAATAATAATAATAATAATAATAATAATAATGATGATAATAATAATAATAACAACAATAATGATAATCTTTACTTTAGATATAACACTAATTCTTACTCAGAACAGAATTTCAACTAGATCACTTGAATTTGAATATTAAAAAAAGATCTTCCAGCCTTAGTCGAACTTCACAAGCTGACCTAAAAACTAAACTTTCAATATAATGATCACATGACCTATTAGGCCAGAGTTCCCATTTCAAATGAGATATGAATCAGGAAAACCAGGGTAGTAGGGGAATAGGTTGGCCAAGGCACCAGCCACCCGTTGAGATACTACCAGTAGACAGTTATTGGGTCCTTTGACTGGCCAGACAGTACTAAAATTGATCCTTCTCTCTGGTTACGGTTTACTTTCCCTTTGCTTACATGTAATCCGAATAATCTGGCTTATTCTTTATAGATTCTCCTCTGTCTTTTTACACTAAACAACACTGAGATTACCAAACACTTCTTCTTCGCTCCAGGGGTTAACTACTGCACTGTAATTGTTTAGTGGCTACTATCATCTTAGTGAGGGTAAAAGAGACTCTTTAGCTATGGCAAGCAGCTCTTTTAGGAGAAGAACACCAAAATCAAACCATTGTTCTCTAGTCTTGGGTAGTGCCATAACTTCTGTACCATGGTCTTCCACTGTCTTGGGTTAGAGTTCTCTTGCTTGAGGGTACATTTGGGCACACTATTTTATCTAATTTCTCTTCTTCTCCTTTTGTTAAAGTTTTAATAGTTTATATAGGAAATATTTATTTTAATGTTACTGTTCTTAAAATATTCTATTTTTCTTAATTTCCTTTCCTCACTGAGCTATTTTCCCTGTTGAGGTCCCTGGGCTTATAGAATCCTGCTTTACTAACTAGGGTTGTAGCTTAGCAAGTAATAATAATAATAATAATAATAATAATAATAATAATAATAATAATAATAATAATGTATGAATGAAATAATCTTGCCCTAGAGACAACTTACCATTGTGTTGGGTCCATACGAGTATATTTTTGATAACCTCAACCTGCGCAGGTGTGTCATACATTCCAAGGCGATGGCCAGGCATTTGCTTACAGAATGTTAAAGCATAGCTGATATCTCTTCACACCGCAGCGTAAAGGTACAGGAAGCCATCTGACATTATCTTATAGAATCTGTTATAAATAGCACCTGCAAAAATATTAACATCATGTTAGATGACTAAGATATATGTGTTGTTATATGCTTTAGATTTCACCCCTCTCTCTCTCTCTCTCTCTCTCTCTCTCTGTAGATTAATAGTGCCCAAAACTATACCAGGAAAACTAAGGAAGGCGCACAGGACATTAATCCACTACGCACCAGCATTGATAATGCAGCGACTATTTAATGCGCTGCTAGCTCATCAAAGAAACATATCAGGAGTGAGCATAGATGTGTTTAAGAATAAGCTCAATAAATACCTAAGATGCATCCCAGACCACCCAAGACTGGAAGATGCAAAATACACTGGAAGATACATTAGCAACACACTGATGGATATACGAGGTGCCTCACACTGAGGTACCTGGGGGAACCCAGACATAAAATACGGCAATAAGGCTCTCTCTCTCTCTTCTCTCTCTCTCTCTCTCTCTCTCTCTCTCTCTCTCTCTCTCTCTCTCTCTCTCAACACTAAACAATATGATTTGTGATTAAAATTTTATTTCATCAAGACTTAAACGTCATTGCTAAAGATTTTATTAAAAACAAAAAGTTACCATCCCAAAATAACATGAGTAACACTCGTACTTGTGAAGAAGAAGTAAGTCGCATTTCCAAGGATCTTCAAGTTAGTCTCCACCGGGGATTTTATACTAAGCCGACAGAGAAATTTCCCTTCGAAGGGTTCTGAAGAAGCTGATAGGCATGATGCAAGAGTCCAACAGGCCATACGACACTTACCTAGTAGTAAAGATATAAAAGATTACTTGGCTATCAACTAGTCCAGGTTTTCCTTTATATGTCACCTTGTGTCACTGGCTGAATAAAATACTACAAGTGACTACAAAATTTTATTCAAAGCCAAAACACATCAGAGTATATCCTACTAATGAATAAAAAGAAAAAAATATCATGATTATGTTCTCATACAAAAACTGTCAACTTTGAGGGGGGAAAATCATACTTAATTTGTCAGAGTCCTCTTACAAAAGCTGTTAACTTTGAGAAAAAAATAACTAAATTTGTCAGAATTTTCTTCAAAAACTATCAACTTTGATGCTGTAGAAGGAGTCGCTTTTAGGAATCACCAGACCATCAGAAATAATGACTCCGCCTCGTAATTCTTCGCCTTCCACAAACCTAATTGTGTAATTAGACAGGTCATTTCCAGCACTAGTTAGAACTGAGGCCAAGGACGGGTCAGCATAGACAATTGCAGATACAGCAACTATCTGGAATAAGTCGACTAGCCTCATATCATCTAACCTGTTGATTAAAAAGGAAATATACTAAACTACTAATGAAAAG
>NC_090727.1:96321609-96329109 GCF_036898095.1 Palaemon carinicauda | reverse complement strand
TAAACAAAAACTTGTTTATCTGAAAGAAAAACATTAGTGCCACTTTTAATATACCGAGGTATCAAAGTCATAAAAGTCTGTATTACTAATCAGTCACATTAGCGTTAGAAACGCTCAGCACACATGTCTGCACTTATGCTAGGTTCACCTTTGGAAGTGGAACAGTCAACGTGGGCAACTCGGTGCCCTCACACTTAGTTTGTAGAACAGTATGTAACTACACACTCACCCTGGAATTAATTGTCCCAATTAAAACCACTGTTCCTCGCAGAGTTAAACAGCAGGGTTAACGACACAACCCACTGCTACCACAGATCTCTTTAGTTGCTCCACTTGCTTCGCATAGTGATGAAAGAACACTCTGGAAGACTTCCAGCCAGTGTATGAACGAAGATGTTCAAAATTCATACAATTAAAGAAATTTAAGGATGAGGCAACTTTCCTCGGATCGTGACCTGCGGGTGTACTGTCAGGATCCGCTCTGCGAATAAAATATGTGATTTTCGCCCTGAGTTGTTTCAGTGATAAATTTGAGCCTGATGTTTCTCCCCTGAATAGTTGACCACCCTTGAAGTCTGAAGTTCTACGAAGATAGACCTTTAGGCATTCTACTGGACATAGAGATGCATCTTCTTTCAGAGGGCAGATTCTCCAGGGACCCCACCTGTTGGTGGGTAACTCGTTCTTGGCAAGAAACGTAGGATCCGGAAATAGGTTCAGCTCTCCCCCATCCAGGAACTGAACACGACCTTCCTCTCTCGAGAGGGCTACAATCTCACTAACCCTGGCCCCGGACGCGAGTGCAAATAGGAAAATAACTTTTTGGGTCAAATCCTTTAACGCACACTCCTCATTGTTCAACAGTGAAGCGAAATGAAGAACTTTATCTAAAAACCATGAAATGGGCTTTGGAGGTGCTGAAGGTCTGAGCCTAGCGCAGGCTTTCGGAACTTTATTAAAGATCTCGTTAGCGAGGTCGACCTGGAAGGCATATAGAATGGGTCTTGTCAAAGCAGACTTACACGTTGAAATAGTGTTAGCTGCCAACCCTTGACCATGGAGGTGGATGAAGAAAGATAAGCAGAAGTCCGTCGAGATCTCCTGCGGATTCTTCGCCTTGACAAAGGCCACCCATTTTCTCCAAGATGACTCATATTGCCTTCTAGTAGATTTGCACTTATATTCCTCTAGGAAGTCTATGCTGGCTTTCGAAATCCCGATACGCTTTCTCACCGCTAGGGAGAGAAAATCATGAGCTGCAGGGTCCGGGTTTTCTGTAATGAAGCGCAGACAGTCGACTTCTGGACTCGCTGGATCAGAACTGGATCTGGTAGCAGTAGAAACTTCAACCGTAGTTCCAATGCCAGGGGGAACCACACGCTGTTCGGCCACTTGTGGGCCACTATTGCCGCTACTCCCTTGAAGGATCTCAGTTTGTTGAGGACCCTCAACAGAAGGTTGTGAGGAGGGAACAGATAAATCCTGGACCATCTGTTCCAGTCGAGGGACATCGCGTCCACTGCTTCCGCCAAGGGGTCCTCGTACGGGGACACGTACAGGGGCAACTTCTTGTTGTCTTTTGTCGCAAAGAGGTCTATCTGCAGTTCTAGGACTTGACTCAAGATGAAGGAGAACGATCCTGCGTCTAGGGACCATTCCGACTCTATCGGTGTGAACCTGGATAGAGCGTCCGCTGTCACATTGCGGACTCCTTGAAGGTGAACTGCCGACAGGTACCACTTCTTCTTTTCCGCCAATCGGAAGATGGCCAACATCACCTGGTTGAGAGGTGGCGACCTTGATCCTTGTCGATTCAAGCATCTTACAACTACCTCGCTGTCCAGCACCAACCTTATGTGGATCGAGTGACGCGGGGAGACTTTCTTTAAAGTAAGGAGCACTGCCATAGCTTCTAGAAAGTTTATGTGAAAGGTCTTGAATAGATTGGACCGAGTCCCTTGGGCCTTTTTCCGATGAGAGTGACCTCCCCACCCCTCCTTCGAGGCGTCTGTGTGAATCGTCACTGACGGGGGAGGTGACTGAAGAAGTACCGACTTCTTTAGATGTCTGGCTTGGGACCAAGGCCTGAGAAGAGTACGTAGACGAAGCGGAACTGGTCTTCTCAGATCTCTTCGCGCGTTTGATGCATAACTTCTCCAAACTCCCGTTGCATCCTTTAGCTGTGCTCTTAGCACCGGGTCTGTTACCGAAGCAAACTGGAGAGAACCCAGTACTCTCTCCTATTCGCGTCTTGATATCCTTTCGGAATCTAGAAGTCTCTTGACAGAACCAGCTATCTCCTTCCTTTTCTTCGCCGGGATGGAGAATTGGTGTGACATTAGGTCCCAGTGGATTCCCAACCACTGGAACTTTTGAGATGGAGAAAGTCGAAACTTTTTTTCTGTTGATCTTGAAGCCTAGATACTCTAGGAACTGGATCACCTGCAGGGAAGCTTGCAAGCATTCTGTCTTGGATGCTGCCCACACCAGCCAGTCGTCCAGGTAGGCTACCACCTGAATTCCCTTTAGGCGTAATTGTTTGAGAGCTACGCTCGCAAGCTTCGTGAAGATCCTTGGGGCTATATTTAGCCCGAATGGCATGGCTCTGAAGGCGTATAGTCTTCGTTGTAGCTTGAACCCTAGGTAGGGGGAGAGTCGACGGTTGATTGGAACGTGCCAATAGGCGTCTGACAAGTCTATGGTGACGGTAAATGCCCTCTTGGGCAGTAAGGTCCTTATGTGTTGCAGTGTTAGCATCTTGAACTTGCAGTTCACTATGAACTTGTTGAGTGGCGACAAGTCCAGAATGACTCTGAGTTTTTCCGAGTCTTTCTTGGGAACACAAAACAGCCTCCCTTGGAATTTGATGGACTTTACCCTTCGGATCACTTTTTTCTCCAACAGTTCTTGGATGTACTCCTCCAGAACGGGGGTGGAGTGTTGGAAAAACCGAGGGCACGGGGGTGGAGTGCTGTACCAGCTCCAGCCCAGTCCATTCTTGAGTAGGCTGTGGGCCCAGGGATCGAAGGTCCACCGATCCCGAAAACTTTGAAGTCTCCCTCCTACTGGTATCATCTCACTTGGACTGCTGTCCTGAGGTCTTGCCTCCCTGACCGCGACCACCCCTGAATCCCCTTCCCCTTGAGGGGCGCCTAGACGAGCCTCTGGCTGCTCCTCTAGGCTTTGCTCGAAAGGAAGTTGACTGCCCTTCGAACGTTGGGTTGAATGCCGGGGACTGTGTCGACACGGCCTGGGGTACCCACTGGAATGTGGTCGGGGTTTGTGCCACCATCTGGGGCACTGAAGGCATCGGCAATTGCTGTTGCTGTTGCTGTCTAAATGGCTTGGCTGGCCGAGACGGTAGCCTAGTCCTCTTAGTCTTCCTCTTTGGTTGGGGACCCTCATCCGGGGAAGACTTTCTCTTGATAGACAGGCCCCACTTCTGGAGAAGGTTCCTATTCTCCGTGGCGGCCTTATCAACAACCTCCTTGACCGATTCGCTAGGGAAAAGGTCTTTGCCCCAAATGTTGGAGGAGATTAGTTTCCTTGGCTCGTGCCTCACCGTAGCCGAGGTGAACACGAACTCCCTACAAGCTCTCCTCGCCCTGACGAAGCTGTAAAGATCCTTCGTCACTGTGGCCAGATGAGTCTTGGCCACTACCATGAACATCTCATGGACCTTGGGGTCACTTGCCATCGTCTCAAGAGTGGTCTGAAGAGACATTGAGGCAGCCAGTCTTTCTTTCGTCTCGAGCTCTCTCCGCAAAAGAAAGTCAGACAGCTTAGGGAGGTTCTCACCGAACTGACGTCCGGCAGTATCAGCCTCCAACTTCCCGACTGAGAAGGTAAGATGGACGTCCTTCCAGTCCTTGTGGTCCATAGGTAGGGCCAGCGACAAGGGTTTACACTCCTCCAAGGAGGGGCAAGGCTTGCCAGCCTCGACTGCTTTTAACACAGCCGCAAACCCTTTCTGCAAAAAGGGGAAGGCTCTAGCAGGAGAGGACACAAAGGAAGGGAGCTTCTTACTCAATGCAGCCACCTTTGAGTTCGTGAAGCCCCTCTCTTTCATCGAAGATGAAAGCAAAGCTTGAGCCTTAGCATGGTCCATCACTATGACCTCCTTCGGCTCTGTCTCCTCCTTTGAAGCTGGTTCCTTCCTCAACCGGACATAACAGTCCGGATATGACCCTTTGCTGGGCCAGAATTCCACCTCCTCTGGGGGAACTGAACCCAACTTATCCGACATGACGATCTTTCCGATCGTCATCGGCATGTGCTCAGCATATCTCCACGGGTTAGCATCTGAGCACAAGGGAAGGTCTTTCACGTTGAGCCTTTTCTGGGGCCCACGTGATGCTGCAAGCTTCTGCATCTGCAGTTCCATTGCAGCCGCCTTCTCGTTATTCTCCTTCTGCATTTGTTGGATCATCCCAACAATGGAGGAGAGGGCCTGTCCCAGCTCTACTGGGAGAGCGGACGATGTTGAGGGAATAGGTTCAGGGATCTGAACCGGAGCAGCCGACACCTCGTCGGCCTCTTCCTCTACAATGTCTGGGGCTTGATCTTCATCCTGGCCTTCTGCCAGGAGGTCTTCCTCCAGACGCTCGGACACGTCTGACATCCTGTCGTCCAACTGGATGTCTTGCAAGGCAACCGCGACTTCAGCATCCACCGGGATCTGAACTAGGGGGATCTCCTCTTGAGGCTGGGGAATCACTGCATCAGCTGATGCCCTGGGGAAAAGGTAAGCCCTCATCTTCTCACTTGGAAGATAAGGTCCAGAGGTGTTCTTCTGGAAGCCCCTTACCCAGGTACGAAGCTTCTCCCTTGCTATATCCCTTGATTCCGCCGTCCTAGGGGAATCAAAAGCCTCAGTAATCAGGTTAGAGCACACGGTACATACCTGAGGGTCCCAATACCTTGGAGACAGCGCATGCTGCGTGCCTCCTACATAACTCATGTCCGCAGAAGTTCTTACTGCGGACGTTGCAGAAAACACTTCCGCACTTC
The DNA here is from genome assembly GCF_036898095.1 of Palaemon carinicauda. Taxonomy (NCBI): domain Eukaryota; kingdom Metazoa; phylum Arthropoda; class Malacostraca; order Decapoda; family Palaemonidae; genus Palaemon; species Palaemon carinicauda. The sequence goes on along the minus strand of NC_090727.1, from coordinate 96,324,099 downwards.
GGATGGTCCTCCTGTAAAGAGAAGAAATTTCCATGAGTATCAAGTGAACTACGTATCACTGGATATGCACAGTTTAGCATAACAAAACAGAAAGGAAAGACACACACTTGTGTTTCCCGCACAGCCAATTGTTGCAGCCTTCCAGATAATAAAATCGTATGGTTAATCTGTCCTAGAGTAACCAATGAAAAATTTCCAGAGGAAACAGGTGTAGCTCACACCTAAGGTATGATTTTAAAATACCGGATAATAGACAAGAAAGAACTCACTTTCTTATCTGTAAGGCAACACCAAAGGGCTGTGCAAGACAACACAAAAGTGTTAGAAAACACATTGTTGTACCAATACTATACTATAGTTTTCTCCCTACAGTATATGCTATACTGAAGAATACTGGTACAGTATAGAAGGTAATGTGCCGGCCGGCACACACCATAACTAGCTTTAAAGTATACTACTTAACAGCTATAAGGCGCCAGAACGCTGGTTCAAATGCATGTGCCGGCCGGCAGCAGCCAATGTCGGCCGGCAATGACTGCCGGCAATGATTGCCGGCCGGCAACTACACAAGGTAGCACCCGGCTGCCGGCCACCGCTCGTAGCGACCGGCAGACAAAGGCGTGACAATAGCCGGCCGGCAAAGGTAAACAACCGATGCCGGCCAGCAGCAAAAGAACCAGAGAACTCCGACTGCCCGGCTGCCGGCTACATAGGCCGGCAGCCGGCTCGGGTACAGCACTAGAAGAAAACAGAATGGATGCCAGGATAAGAGAGTGTACTACCTCAAAGCCCGGCAATCCGAAAGAGTGCATATAAGGAAGGGGAGAATCTAATTCAGGCTTCCTGACCAATGCCGTCTGGCTCTACAGACAGACATGGATGAGGGACCAAGGGAGGTCCGGGCAGCACTCAAAGCAGAAGACCTTTGCCGGCCAGCACACTCTGCCGGCCGGCAAGGGACTGAGTCAATTCCACATCCTAACCTATACTAGGTCCAGATGTAGAATGACGTACAGTACTGTAACGGCTAGGCCATTACACAGAAAGAGGGGGAAGGGACAAAGAGGGTCCTACCAACCTTGCTTTAGTAAAGAATCACCCGCAGCCAAGAAAACTCATCTTAGCCTAAGGGAGATCCAAGGAGGGAGGCCAGCAATACTTGCCAACCCCCACTGAACCAAAGCAAGGAAGGTGTTGCTACTCCCAGGGAAAGGATCTTATCCTCCCACCGAGAACAGCAACAAGGACTAGTCTGCTAGATCACAAGAAGAAGGAATCATCTCATACAGAAACCTTCGGGAGTGACCTAAGGAGGCTAAGCCTCCTATGTCTGCGTCAGACTAGCGAGGGAGTCTCAACCCCAAGCCAGACAAACACAGACTCAGACTAAAAACTCTGATGTTCTGCCCCTCTCTGAAGCCAGACTTACTGGAACAGGAAGGTACAGTAACACCCCAATATAGTTGTATCGAAAGTTAATTCAGATAAACCACTAGGGTTAAGCCCAAGGCTTAAACAGAGGGAAAGGGATTGCATACCTTCTCCGAAGAAAAGAAAGCAACCGGGGAGTATGAGAAAGTATACTAAGGCTCCATAGGCAACTTAGCCTAGGCGCCAAGAGAATCGATTACCTAAATCACCGAAACTCACTCGTATACTATCTTGGAAATAATCAATATAATCTTAAATGTATAAAACTGGCTAAAGCTTCAATAAAATTTTAAAACACTCGGAAATCCAAAAATCATGCAGGAAAGTACTAGGGCCAAACGACTAGGCTACACGGTCTAGCGTAGGCCAAAATTGGCGAATACTTCGCCAAAACAAATAATACTAAAAGCACGAATAAGGAAATCCTAGGTAACGCTAAACCGCTAAAATTATTAAAGCAAAACAGCCGGGAACGTCGCTCTGGCTAACTAAAACTCATAGCTAGCGAGCGACAGCGTCCAGGATGCCTCCGGTAGGCAACGGCTCTTGTAACACAGATTATTATTATTAATCACTTTAAAAATTACCAAGAGCCTACATTTATACATAAAAGAAATAATACTCAACTTATCAGAGGCAGACGAAGTTGGAGAAAGCATAATAAATCGATTAAATCTAAGATTTTGCGAGAAACACAGGAAAAAAACACCGAGTTGTTAAGCTACGCAAAAAGGAATACAGATGGCGCCAGGATCGGCGCAATGCACGCTTACGAAACGGGAGAAGAGAGAGCCTTGCGAACGGCTCTCCTTTTTCTTTCTCGTTTTCGTTTTCTTGCCAATTGACCCCTTCGAAGTGTTATCTCTGTTCGGGGTGCAGATTGCCATGTGGCGTGTCAAGAATACGTCCTCTGATATTTTGCGATATCCCTGGTACTTTCATTAGGGCTATTCGCTCCAGGAGTTAGAATTCTGGGTACCTTAAGGTAAATTCTCTGGGAATATTGCCGTAGTTGTAATATACCCTAGGAAGCTACCCTATAGGAACTTCCATCAGGAC
>NC_090727.1:96268737-96311237 GCF_036898095.1 Palaemon carinicauda | reverse complement strand
TTGCATATGACAATGTAAATTAAACGTTTTACATATGACAAAGTAAATGAAACGTTTGCATATGACAAATTTAAATTAAATGTTTGTATATGAAAAAGTAAATTAAATGTTTACATATAACAAAGTAAATGAAACATTTGCATATGACGAATTAAATGAAACGTTTACTAATGACAAAGTAAATAAAACGTTTGTATATCAAAAAGTAAATGAAACGTTTACATATGACAAAGTAAATAAAACGTTCCTATATGACAAAGTAAATTAAGCGTTTCCATATGAAAAATTAAATGAAACGTTATACATGACAAAGAAAATATTTGCATATTACAATGTAAATAAAACGTTTTCTTTATGGCGCTATTTCAGAAGAATTTGAAATGTCAGCCGATTCAAAAGCAGATTGTAAAATGCATTTTGAATTTTACAGAAAATGAATACATGTGCATTATACACGCAACCTCTGCGCAAGCACTTGCAAGAGCAAGACCCAGAGGTAAAACTTGCTTTGGAAGATAGGAAAGAACCAGTTGCATGAAATCATGGGGAGCGGAGCCGTTAGTTTCCTAGAGGCGTTATGGCCAGAGGTAATAGTCAGCATAATTTGTATATATTATCTTTGATATTGCTATTATTGACGCTTAGGCATCAAATGGGATAGCCTGAGAGAGAGAGAGAGAGAGAGAGAGAGAGGAGAGAGAGGAGAGAGAGAGAGAGTACTTAAAATCTATATTAAAGAAAAGGTACATGGAATAATAAATTGAGAGAGAGAGAGGGAGAGGAGAGAGGAGAGAGAGAGAGAGAGAGAGAGAGAGGGAGGAGAGAGAGAGAGAGAGAGAGAGAGAGAGAGAGAGAGAGAGAGAGAGAGGAGAGAGATGATGATGATGATGATTATACTTAAAATCAATGAAAAGGTACATGGACTATGGAAATTGAGAAAGAGAGAGAGAGAGAGAGAGAGAGAGGAGAGGGAGAGAGAGAGGAGAGAGAGAGAGAGAGAGAGAGAGAGAGGAGAGAGAGAGAGAGAGAGAGAGATTACTTATACTAGGGAAAAGATACATGAATTAAAAATTTGTGAATGAGGGAAATAAAAAAATATAGAAGCAGAGAGAGGAGAGAGAGAGAGAGAGAGAGAGAGAGAGAGAGAGAGAGAGAGAGATTACTTATACTAGGGAAAAGATACATGGATTAAAAATTTGTGAATGAGGGAAATAAAAAAATATAGAAAGCAGATATAAGAGAGAGAGAGAGAGAGAGAGAGAGAGAGAGAGAGAGAGAGAGAGAGAGAGAGGGGGGGGGAGAGAGAGAGAGAGAGAGAGAGATTACTTATACTAGGGAAAACATACATGGATTAAAAATTTGTGAATGAGGGAAATATAAAAATATAGAAGGATATATAAAAGAGAGAGAGAGAGAGAGAGAGAGAGAGAGAGAGAGAGAGAGAGAAAGAGAGAGAGAGAGAGAGAAGAAAATCAAAAATTTTGGTAAATTCACGGCTGGTTTCACTCAGGCGATTCGCATTCAAATTGTATCCTGTTCTTGAAATAATATTATGGATCTTATAACCATCAATTCTTATGTCGATTCCGGGATTTAATTCATATATTTTTATATATCTTTTATATATTTTTATGTTTTTATATATTTACATATTCTATATATAGAAACATCAAAAGAATCAGGTTCACCGAAGTCAAAAATATGAAATCGTTTCATACGATTCGTATAGTAAATCTGGTATTTGAGTCACACGAAAATTTAAGTTCGCCTGTGTGTGTATATATATGTATATATATATATATATACATATATATATATATATATATATATATATATATATATATATATATGCATATATATATACATATATATATACATATATATATATGCATATATATATTTATTTATATATATATGTATATATATACACATATATATATACATATACATATATATATATATATATATATATATATATATATATATATATATATGTATATGTATATATATACATATATATATATATATATATATATAAATATATATATGTATATGTATATATATATATATATATGTGTGGGTGTGTGTGTGTACATATATATATTTGTATATATATACATATATATATATATATATATATATATATATATATATATATATTATACAAACATTGAAACACCGACAAACAACAAATGCAGCCGTTTCTAGTCCACTGCAGGACAGAGGCCTCAGACAAGTCAGTTCATATCTCTTGATTTCGCCCTTTTCTGCCATTTTCATCACCACGCTGGCCACTGCGGATTTGTGATGATAAGATATTTTGGGCTGATGACTCACAGCAAACCAGCCTAGTATGGGTATCCCCACTCATAAAGGGGTTTATATATAACTAGAACAAAAGATATACAAATTAATTATTGAAATGTTTTCAATGTCGTCAATCATCATTCAATATTCTTCTTCCTATTTCCTTTTTTTTAATTGATGATTGAAAGTTCTTGAGTTCCTCCAACGAAAATGGCTCCTCAAGGCAAACTAGAGACTCTTTTGTGTTTATTTTTTCCTACAATGTAAAAGTACCGGAAGGTTGGAATTAAGTCTGACGGATATTGATTCTCAAATGTACACTTTTAGACAAGGTAAAACACTTACAAAACTTTTATAACAAGATGAAAATGAAATATCCCTAATTGTCTGATTGTTTTGATGTAATAAAACTGAACAGAAAATGTGTACTAAACCGTATGATTTTTTAAATGTGTTATATATGATTCTTGAAAAAGTGTGTTGTATGATTTCTGAAATGTGTGTCGTATGATTCTTGAAATATGTGTCACATATGATTCTTGAAAAGTGTTTTTTATAATTTCTAGAAATGTGTGTCGTATGATTCTTTCAATGTGTCTGTCGTATGATTCTTTAAATGTGTCTGTCATGTATGATTCTTGAAAAGTGTTTAATATAATTTATGAAATGTGTGCCGTATGATTCTTAAAATGTGTCTCATATATGATTCTTGAAAAGTGTTTCGTATGATTTCTGAAATGTGCGTCGTATTTTCTGAAATGTCTATCGTAGGAGTCTTCAAATGTGTCTCACGTGATTATTGTAGAAGTATCTATCGTATGATTCTTGAAAAGTATCTGTCGTATAATTCTTGAAAAATGTCTATGTATCATTCGAATATGTAGGCACATAAAATACTTACGGCGGAGCTGGGTCAGCTAAGAATCTATTTATATTTCCTAAGCTTGGCTACTTAACCTATCAGGGATCTTGGAAATATATCCTTCAGCCTGTTCGATTCGGGAGGTAGTTTGGCTTCTAAGGATATCATCAATATATTCTATCTATGAAAATCAAACGTACACCTAAATGAAACATTTGAATCATATGTAGTATGTTTACTGATTTATAAATCCATTTGCTTTCTATTTTTTTTATCATATTGTTATTCATTCTAGTTATTTTTCTTTGTTTTGCCTCATAGTTCCTTCCTAACTCCTCAAGAATAGTTTTTTTTTTTACTAATGGCTGTAGGTTCACAGACAGTGATAATTATAATGATAATTGTAATGATGATGATGATGATAATAGCCAAGCAACTTTATAAAGATTTATTTGCAGAAAAATCTACTTAAAAATACAAGAAAACCTTGGACCATCGCACGACTCAATAGCCAAACCACCATTTGGAACGTTCAAGGCTTGACAGCGTCTATCTTCAAATAATGACTACTTGTTTAGGAGAGAGAGAGAGAGAGAGAGAGAGAGAGAGAGAGAGAGAGAGAGAGAGAGAGAGAGAGAGAGAGAGAAGAAGAAGAAGAAGAAATGGCAACACCTCTCAAGATAAATGCCATATCTACGATCATTATCGTTTTCAACCCAATAATAGTTAGGCTACAAATGATAAGATATGACAACGCCGCTAAAGAGGTGTGTCACATCTACACGATTAACACAATTTTCCATTCACAACAGCTTTGATTTACTTTAAGTCAAGAACATTCGTAGCTGACTTAAAATAAAGGATATGAAGTTGCTATTTATTAACCTCTTCTTTAAGGATCATAGAGTGATTCCGTAAACGGAATTTTTATATAAGAAATTAATACTAATTACCAAGTATAATAAAATCCATTTAGCCATTCCTTATTTGACCATGGGGGAAAATCCAAGATGGCACATAGTGTCTCAGAATGGGTGAAAATCCAAGATGGCCCATAGTGCTTCAGAACAAATGAAAATCCAAGATAGCGCATAGTGTCTCAGAAAGGGTGAAAATCGAAGATGGCGCATAGCGTCTATGAACAGGGGAAAATCCAAGATGACGCATAGGGTTTCAAAATGGGTGAAAATACAAGATGGCGCATAGGGTCTCAGAACGGGTGAAAATCCAAGATGCCGCATCGTGTCTAAGAACGGGTGAAAATCCAAGATGGCACATACTGTCTCAGAACGGGTGAAAATCCAAGATGGCACATAGTGTCTCAGAAAGGGTGAAAATCCAAGATGGCGCATAGTGTCTCAGAACGGATGAAAATCCAAGATGGCGCATAGTGTCTCAGAACGGGATGAAAATCGAAGATGGTGCATAGAGAGTTATGGGGTCTTTTGACTGGCCAGACAGTACTACATTGGATCCTCCTCTCTGGTTACGGTTCATTTTCCCTTTGCCTACATACACACTGAATAGTCTGGCATATTCTTTACATATTCTCCTCTATCCTCATACACCTGACAACACAGATTACCAAACAATTCTTCATCACCCAAGGGGTTACTGCACTGTACTTGTTCAGTGCCACTTTCCTCTTGGTAAGGGTAGAAGAGACTCTTTTGCTATGGTAAGCAGCTCTTCTAGGAGAAGGACACTCCAAAATCAAACCACTGTTCTCTAGTCTTGGGTAGTGCCATAGCCTCTGTACCATGGCCTTTCACTGTCTTGGGTTAGAGTTCTTTTGCTTGAGGGTACACTCGAGCACACTCTCCTATCTTATTTCTCTTCCTCTTGTTTTGTTAAAGTTTTTATAGTTTATATAGGAGATATTTATTGTTGTTACTCTTCTTAGAATATTTTATTTTCCTTTTTTCCTTTCCGCACTGAGCTATTTTCCCTGTTGGAGCCCCTGGGCTTATAGCATACTGCTTTTCCAACTAGGGTTGTAGCTTAGTAAGTAATAATAATAATAATAATAGTGTCTCAGAACGGGTGAAAATCCAAGATGGCGCATAGTGTCTCAGAACGGGTGAACATCCAAGATGGCGCATAGTGTCTCAGAAGTGGTGAAAATCCAAGATGGCGCATAGTGTCTCAGAACGGGTGAAAATCCAAGATGGCGCATAGTGTCTCAGAACGGGTGAACATCCAAGATGGCGCATAGTGTCTCAGAAGTGGTGAAAATCCAAGATGGCGCATAGTGTCTCAGAACGGGTGAAAATCCAAGATGGCGCATAGTGTCTCAGAACGGGTGAACATCCAAGATGGCGCATAGTGTCTCAGAACGGGTGAACATCCAAGATGGCGCATAGTGTCTCAGAACGGGTGAAAATCCAAGATGGCGCATAGTGTCTCAGAATGGGTGAATATCCAAGATGGCGCTTAGTTGATTATGCATGTTGCATAAGGTTTTTCATAATTTTGACCATCCTTTACATTCAGATCTTCCTGGACAATTCCATCCTGGCCGTAATAGTAAGCAAGCAGTTAATTCTAATAGCCAGGCCTTCTCCATCATGAGGCTCAATACTACACAGTATTCTAGAAGTTTTATTTCAAATGTGACCAAGTTGTGGATTGATCTTCCTATTAGGGTAGTTGAATCAGTAGAACTTCAAAAGTTCAAAGTTGCAACAAATTATTTTGTGTTGAACAGGCTGACATAAGTCTTTTTATAGTTTATGCATGACATATCTGTTTTGACGTTGTTACTGTTTGTAGAATGATTTACTCTTAATTTGTTCTCATCATTTATTTATTTCCTTATTTCCTTTCCTCACTGGGCTATTTTTCCCTGTTGGAGCCCTGGGGCTGAGAGCATCTTGCTTTTCCAACTAGGGTTGTAGCTTGGCTAATAATAATAATAATAATAATAATAATAATAATAACGGGTGAAAATCCAAGATGGCGCATAGTGTCTCAGAAATGGGTGAAAATCGAGCATTCATGATGACTCCACAAAAGGGGGCGAGGGGGCAGCATAGCCTGTTACAGGAATTCCCCCCCCCCCCAATACTATAACGCTATTTCGTATCTCCCCAATCATCATCCATCTCACCTTCTAAAACTTGCAGCGTCATCACCCTTCATGGTTATCAAGTGTCCTTCTCCGACAGTGGCTCCCAACCACAGAGTTTAAAGGCCTCTCGTGAATGGCAGAGGCTAGGGACAGTGACATTATCTTATGAAGCAGGAGAATACCCTAGAGACTGACCATATATAGATATGATCAATGCCCAAGCCCCCTCTCCACACAAGCTAGGACAAAGGAGGGGCAGGCAATGTCTCCTGATGACTAAGCTGATAGACCTATAGGCTCCCCCAAACGCATCCCCGCCCCCATCCTTAGCTCAATAAAGCATAAACTCTAGTATTGAAAAGCAGGAAAATATATATATATATATATATATATATATATATATATATATATATATATATATATATATATATATATATATATATATATATATATATATATATATATATATATATATATATATTACAGAGCTAACGCTGAACAGCTCAAATTATTTTATGAAATTTCTTTGAATCTGTTCATTAAACCATTTTTTTTTCTTACAATAACCTTCAACATTATGAATTTCTTAGTTATCAATGGTGTATTTGAATGTAGATATTGGATTGACAAAAATATCAATTAATTTGAAATACATATTTGTACACAGTTTCAGCTCATTTGGTTGTATATTCGCGATACCTTCTTGGCGTCAAATTGCTAACAACATATGGCAAGAATGAAAGGTCTCTTACTACACTTACTTCACTTTAAGGGTTGCTTTCCTGGTTCCATACAGCATGAGAACCCTACTCTCTACGGAACCTTCAGTGTCATTTTATCGTATACATTCAAAGGCATTCAGCATTTCACACGGCAAATTGCTCGTTTACTGTCAGGTGCACATTATCGAAGCACTTACAGTAAAGAAAGTCTTCAGTTTCCTCTTAAAAGCCTTCATATCTCCAGTCTTTCGTTGTTTATCTGATGGTGAATTGACGTATAAAGATCATCTTTTTTATTTTGATGGGAACCTTTTTTTCAACAAAGAGAAACGAATGTGGAGAAAATTGTTCATTGGAAGTAATGAAGCACCTCTCCAAAATCAAACCATTGTTCTCTAGTCTCGGGAGGTGGCATAGCTTCTGTACTATGGTCTTCCACTGTCTTGGGGTAGAGTTCTCTTGCTTGAGGCTACACTCGAGCACTATTCTATCTTATTTATCTGCCTGATTATATACGTAACATATAGTCCTAACAAGCCAAACTGCAATAACGCAAAAGCCTCTATAATGAAATAGCCAGTTCGTTTCTCTAATATCTACACTGTTAGAAAAAACCTTAATTTTAATCGGAAATTCTCCGTTAAAATATACTGTTCTCAGCCGTATTTCAGTAAAATATAGGCTACCATAATTTTACCTTACTTTGTTATTATCTTTTACGGGTTGGTGATCGTTAAGTCACTCATTTACGTCAACATATGTTTTTAAAACGGTAAAAACCTGGAATAAATGTTGCCAAACATTTCCCTTTTTTTATGCATGCGTATTTCAGTAAAATATAGGCTACCATAATTCTACCTTACATTGTTATTATCTTTTACGGTTGATGATCGTTATGTCACTCATTTACGTCAATATATCAGTTTTTAAAAAGGTAAAATTCCTAGAATAAATGTTGCCAAACATTTCCCTTTTTATGCATGCGTATTTCAGTAAAACACAGGCGACCATAATTTTACCTTACTTTGTTATTATCTTTTACGGGTTGGTGACCGCAATGTCACTCATTTACGTCAATATATCCGTTTTTAAAAAGGTAAAAATCCTAGAATAAAGGTTGCCAAACATTTCCCGTTTTTTTTTTTTTTTCATGCAAATTTTTAAGTGTATGCACACATGTGGACCTTTATAGACTGACCAGAAGATTCAGAGCCAGAAGACACTACTTTGTAAAGCTTTCAAGTGAGGTACCCATGTAAGCCTACAATCAAATACCAACGCTAAAAATCACAAGCCTAGTTCCCATCACAGTCCATTCTACCCTTGAGGACGATGCCGAGAGGTCTAAAACATATGGCCAGGGCCAATAAACCGCTTTTCCAAGGACATACGTGCCAGTGGGGCAGTGAATTCAGGTGGGATTATTTCAACTCTACTTCGGAGACAGATAATCTAGTAGGTACCGAGTTGTAGGAGCAACGAGGTTTTTTTTTCTTTACGTCACACTAGTGTATGCGACCCGTGAAAAAAAGGACCGCTCTCAACAAGATATGACTATTCCCTCTCCCCCCTACCTAAGGGTCGGGGAGTTCTGAGCGTGTGACCGGATATATATATATATATATATATATATATATATATATATATATATATATATATATATATATATATATATATATATATGTATATATATATATATATATATATATATATATATATATATATATATATATATATACTCATATATACATATGCATAGATACATATATGTATATACACACACGTATATATATATATATATATATATATATATATATATATATATATATATATATATATATATATAAACTGTATATATTTATATATATATATATATATATATATATATATATATATATATATATATTTATATATATATATATATATATATATATATAAATATATATATATAGAGAGAGAGAGAGAGAGAGAGAGAGAGAGAGAGAGAGAGAGAGAGAGAGAGAGAGAGAGATACTCGCTCTATTATTTAGGACAGATAACATTCTTTTTTTCCCTTTTATAACCTTTCTGTTACACAACTCAACTCCCCAATAACTGCCAGTCATTCTTCTTTATCATCTTGACAATGAAAAAGAAAAAAAAAGTGGAAGAATAATTGCTGAGTCATTGTGTGTGAGAGAGAGAGAGAGAGAGAGAGAGAGAGAGAGAGAGAGAGAGAGAGAGAGAGAGAGAGAGAGAGAGAGAGAGAGAGAGAGAGAGATATTAGTCCTATTTTTCCTGAATAACAAATTTAGAAGAATTTAAACTTCATGAAATTATGACAATTTTTTCGGAGAGTTTAAAAACAGACGAAGAATCATTAGATAATTATTAGATAATTATTAAATTATTAAATGATTATTAAATAATCATTAAAATCATTAATCATTGAATTGTTAAATAATTATTTAATAATCATTACATAATTCTTAAATAATTATCAAACAATTATTAAATAATTGCAAAATCACCCTTGTAATTTTTTTTTATCCGAGAATTTATAGTGAAGAATTTTGCAACTGCAGATATTAGTTGATTGCAGAATACCACTTGCAATAAATTTCCATCAGAATTTATACTGTAATTTAGCAACTGCAGGTATCAGTAATTGCAAACAACCCCTTACAAAAATTTCTATCATGATTTATAATGGAATTTTGCAACTGCAGATATTAACTAATTGCAAATTACCCCTTGCAATAAATTTCTATAAGAATTTATAATGGAATTTGGCAATTGCAGATATTAACTAATTGCAAACAACCTCTTGCAATAAATTTCTATCATGATTTATAATGGAACTTTTCAACTGCAGATATTAACTAATTGTAAACTGCTCCTTGCAATAAATATCTATCAGAATTTATAATGAAGAATTTTGCAACTGCAGATATTAACTAATTGCAAATTACCCCTTGCAATAAATTTCTATCAGAATTTATAATGGAATTTGGCAACTGCAGATATTAATTAATTGCAAACTACCCCTTTCAATAAATTTCTATCAGAATTTATAATCGAATTTGGCAACTGCAGATATTAACTAATTGCAAATTACTCCTTGCAATAAATTTTTATCATGATTTATAATGGAACTTTGCAACTGCAGATATTAACTAATTGCAAACTACCCTTCCAATAAATTTCTATCAGAATTTATAATGGAGTTTGGCAACTGCAGTTATTAACTAATTGCAAACTACCCCTTGCACTAAATTTCGATCAAAATTCATATTGAATTTTGTAACTGTAGATATCAACTAATTGTAAACTACCCCTTACAACAAATTTCTATCAGAATTTATGATGGAAAATTTTGCAACTGTAGATATCAACTAATTATGAAATTACCCTTGCAACTGTTTTCCAAAGAGTTAACAACGAAGAATTTTGCAACAGCAGGTATCAACTAATTATGAAACAACATATGTAATAGATAAACAGTACTTAAATGACAAGACTTGAATTAGTCAACTACTTTAGCCTACTTTACCTTTTTCAAGTAGTCTTTGTCTCCCTCAGTTCGGACGAGTTTTCAATTTCTTCTCATTTTTCAAGTTTTTTTTTTCAGTTCTCGATTTCTTCTTGATTTTTTGAGTCCTTCTTAGTTCTTGATATTTCCTCTGTTTTGAGGGTTATCATTTTCATCTACGGAGTTCTCACTTATTATTATTATTACTTGCTAAGCTACAACCCTATTATTATTATTTTTATTACTTCCTAAGCTAAAACCCTAGATTGAAAAGCTGGATGTTATAAGCCCAGGAGCCCCAACAGGAAAAATAGCCCAGAGAGGAAAGTAAACGAGGAAAATAAATCATTTTCAGAACAATAACATTGAAATAAATATCTCCTATATAAACTATAAGAACTTTAACGAAACAAGAGAAAGAGAAACAAGATAGAATAATTTGCTCTTAAATTCTCAAATACTCAGTTCAAACTCTTCTCAATTCTCGGTTTTTTCTCAATTCTCGTTCCCCTCCCAATTTCTCTTCAGTTCTCATTAATTATTATTATTATTATTATTATTATTATTATTATTATTATTGGCTAAGCTACAGCCCCAATTTGAAAAGCAGGATGCTATAAGCCCAGGTGCCCCAACAGGGAAAATATTCCAGTGAGGAAAGGAAACAGGGAAAAATAAAATGTTTTAAGAACAGTAACATTAGAATAAATATTTCCTATATAAACTACAAAAACTTTAACAAAGCACGAGGAAGAAAAATTAGATAGAATAGCGTGCCCGAGTGTACCTTCAAGCGAGAGAACTCTACCCCAAGACAGTGTTAGAACATAGTACAGGGGCTATGGCACTACCTCAGACCAGAAGAAGAACCCGTTCTGTAAATGGCAGCTCACCACCAGGTTGCGAATCAAGAAGAAAAAACTAGTTCATGATGTCTTAGTCTCCACCCCCAGAAAATCTAATTCTTTTTTTTAATCTGATCTTTTTTGCAATGCTCTTCCCACTCCCGAAGAGAGATTAGTTCACCAAACGTTCAGCTGGGCTCCACAAGGCATTAGAAGAGTTGGAAGACCCAGGCCTACGTGGATGAGGACTATGAAGCGCGAATTAGGAGATGATGAATGGAGAAGTATTGAATTAAAAGCTCAAGATAGAGACGACTGGCGAAATCTAACCGAGGCCCTTTGCGTCAATAGGCGTAGGAGGAGATGATGATGGTGATTTTTATTTTGCACTTCTAACGAAACGTTTTTTTAATAAATTATCTTACTCTATTCTTTCAAGCTAAAATAAATTGATAGTTTTAATCCTTTTGAGTTTTAGAAATAATCTTCCTGATACACTAGCACGTTCACAGCAAAGGGAGACAGTAAGAAATAAAGTATTCAAGTCCAGACAGTTCAAAGTACAGTAATCCGGTTAGAATTCCGGTTAAACTAACCGGCTTTACAACCAGCTCCGTCATCTGGTAACATTTGGCCGATAGAAATTCGAATGAAGTCCTGAATTGCTTGTTGTGATAATTGGCAATTTGTTAAGCATTACTTACCTACTTTAAGGTCTATGAAAATTCGGTCTGGCAAATTTTAACTCGCAAAATAATAATTCCCGTTAATGATCTTTTATTAATGTTGGAGATTGATATTAAACAAGATATGGCTGGACAAATAAGAAAAAAAAAATTATTTCAATTAGCTAAGTAATTGTGAGCTGTTTTATCTGCCAATAGATGGCAGCACACTGCATATACATTTTGACTTTTACACTATTATTATTATTATTATTATCATTATCATTGTTGTTGTTGTTGTTACAAGGTAAGCTACAAGCTTAGTAGGAAAAGCAAGATGCTATAAGCCTGAGGGCTTCAACGGATAAAATAGCCCAGTGAGGAAAGGAAACAAGGAAATAAAAAACTACAAGAGAAGTAATGAACAATCAAAATTAAAACATTTTAAGAACAGAAAAACATTAAATCGGATCTTTCATCTATAATCTAAAGATTTTTCAAAAAAATAAAAAATAAAAGCAGGAGGAAGTGAAATAAGCAAGAGGATTTTAACCAAGACAGTGGAAGATGATGGTACAGAGGTTATGGCACTACCCAAGACTAGAGTACAATGGTCTGATTTTGGAATGTCCTACTAGAAGAGCTGCTTACCCTAGCTAAAGTTTCATTCTATCCTTACCAAGAGGAAAATAGCCACTGAACAATTACAGTCAAGTAGTTAACACCTAGAGCGAAGAAGTATTCTTCAGTAATTTCATTATTTTCAGGTGTATGAGGACCAAGGAGAATGGGGACATAATAGGCCAGACTATTCGGTGTGTGTGTGTGTGTGTGTGTGTGTGGGCAAGGGGAAAATGAACCGTAACCTGAGAGAGGGATCCAATGGAGAATCGTCTGACCAGTCAAATGATCCAATAACTCTCCAGCGGTGGTATCTCAACGGGTGGCTGGTGCCCTAGCCAACATACTAACTATAATAACAAGAGTTGATCATCTTTTAATTATTCCCTAAACAACCTTTTAGAATTGTTATTCAAATTTTACAAAATCAATACTGATAAAACTATTTACCAAACAGTCAATACTAAATTCGGTCTAAACGCAGAAGTCTCTCTCTCTCTCTCTCTCTCTCTCTCTCTCTCTCTCTCTCTCTCTCTCTCTCTCTCTCTGGATAGGCTTGTTTTTTTTTTTTTTTTTTGTAGTTCCATCTTCAAGACATCAAGAATTATTTCAGCTCAAACTATGAAGAGAAATACATATAGATATAATACAGACAGTTCATTCACCAACATGATAGAATAAGAAGAAATTCTTTGCAATAACATATGAGCATAGTGCTATGAAAGAGTATTAACACGTTTAATGTTTTATTTCAATTTCTATTACTTCTTACATCGTTTATTTATTACCTTATTTCCTTTCCTCACTAGGCTATTTTTCCTTGTTAGAGCCCTTGAGCTTATAGTCTCTTGCTTTTCCAACTAAGGTTATAGCTTAGCCAGTAATAATAAAAATATTAATCACGTTAATGCAACACAGTCAAAATACATTAGTTTACCTTCAATTTGTGATTTACGTTTTCTTTGACATGTATAAGGCTTCGTTTTCTATATTGATAAATATATGGTAAACGTAAGTATTTAAACACGTTGTGCATATAACGATATATTTGGGATAAATGGTACACATATAAAATCAAGAGGATGAATGAATAAGTACAAAAAACATTAATATGATATATTAGCTATCAATATTATTTAGAAATAGAGCCAATACATAAAAAACTGCTATCTGGTCCACTTTAAAAAAAGCAGACCACATATTGGTGAAGTAACAGTCAAGAAGAGGGTTTGTTTGTAAGGTAATATTGAGCTGGCTGCATGCCAGCACGGACTCTTGCTCCTAAAGCAGCTAAAACTATAAACTATTAAGCATTTTTGCAAAAGTTTGAAAAACCAGTTACTAATTCCCTACGGTTTCAAGATTTTATAACCCAAAAGAGTTATAATCTAATGGTGATCTCACACACATGATCCACTAATACATTTTATTGGATAATTCATGATTAGAAGTTAAATACATCATCACACAGAAATACTAACATCTAACAATCAGTGTCTATAGTCCATTTCTTTCAGCGATGCATATTTGCACTGACTCGCAGCGGTGCCCTTTTAGCTCGGAAAAGTTTCCAGATCGCTGATTGGTTGGACGAGATAATTCCAATTAATCAGCGATCACGAAACTTTTCCGAGCTAAAAGGGCACCGCTACGAGTCGGTGCAAATATACATCGCTAAAAGAAATGGAATATAGTAACAGTAACCTATAGCTGTTACAAATATGTTTAATTCACTTTTCGTTTGCAGAGCTAACTTGACTTGCTCACGCAGCCTAATTTCATTTGACGTGTCGACATACACTTAAGTTCATTGATAAAATGGAGGAATGCATAATTTGAAGGAAAATGATGTAACATTGGTGACAAAAAGAGAAATCCAGTTATTAAAGATGCACAAGTTCTCAAAGAGTAAAGGCAACACTACAGGCAGGAATGTTATCCTACTGACAAATGCAAGAGGAGTTCTTCCCCTTGCATCCGTCACCTAAGGTCTTAGATGTGGTGGTAAAGGTCTCTTGGTTTCAGTTCCCAAAGGTCTCTTAGTTTCAGTTCCCAAAGGTCTCTTAGTTTCAGTTTCCAAAGGTCTCTTAGTTTCAGTTCCCAAAGGTCTCTTAGTTTCAGTTCCCAAAGGTCTCTTAGTTTCAGTTCCCAAAGGTCTTAGATGTGATGGTAAAGGTCTCTTAGTTTCAGTTCAAGTATCATCTGAAGAGATACACACCAGAACGTCAGCCTAGCAAGCCCCACCAAGCTTCCTTTCCCCCACACATCTCCCCGTTGTGGTACCCATACACAGCAGTGATCTCCCTAGTACACAGCTTAAACTCGCTGTCCCGGGCTGGGGTCGACCTGTTGTCGTGCGAATACTAGGCAAATGCGTGAAATGCGTTACCACTGTACTAGCTTTGAGGTGCCAAGCATGGTGAAATATAAGTCAAAATCTTTATGATTAATAGCAACTGGGCTATATTCCTGGGAGGCCATGTTGGGGGAAATGCTGCATTTACGCTGTGAGCAAAATTTAAAGAGTCTGGGCAGGAAGATAGAAAAGAGGAAGTGGGACCTAGGATAAAGCAGCATCATGTTTTGTAGAAATACAGGAAAATTTTACTGTTAGAAAGCTCTAAGATGTCTTCATTTCTGTCCGAAGGGGTCGGCCTGACAAATCACATAAGCCATTGTATTAAAGAGCTCCAAGGTGTCTTCATTTCTGTCCGAACGGGTTGGCCTGACAAACCATATAAGCTATTGTATTAAAGAGCTCCAAGGTGTCTTCACTTCTGTCCGAACGGGTTGGCCTGACAAATCACATAAGCTTGTGGATGAACCGTAGCAAAAGTACCAGTCTTTTCGACGTACATCTTCTGCCCAGAATCTTCCTGATTGGTCCAGGCTCTTGCATCTGAAACAGATGATATAACCATTCATTCATATTACTGCAACTGAAAACCATAAACAAACAGAAAACAGATTCATGTGACTGGTTTTGCGGATTACATCATAACTGAATTCATGATAGGGGCAATCTTAGTATTCAAAGAGGTAATCAGCTGATGAAACTTGCATTTATTCATGAAAGGAAAAATTGATAAGAAAAATTGGGTTATCAACAGATAAAAATTTAAAAAAAAAAAGACCATGCAATGGAATCTAATAATGATAATAATAATAACAATAATGATAATAATAATAATAATGTATGAATAAAATAATCTTGCCCTAGAGACAACTTACCATTGTGTTGGGTCCATATGAGCATATTCTTGATAGCCTCAACCTGGGCAGGTGTGTCATACATTCCAAGGCGATGGCCAGGGAGTTGCTTACAGAAAGTTACAGCATAGCTGATGTCTTTCCACTCCGCGGCGTAAAGGTACAGGAAGCCATCTGACATAATCTTATAGAATGTGTTTCTAATAGTACCTGAAAAAATATTATCACGTCAGATTACTAAGATATTTCTGTTGTAATATGCTTTAACCCTTTTACCCCCAAAGGACGTACTGGTACGTTTCACAAAACCCATCCCTTTACCCCCATGGACGTACCGGTACGTCCTTGCAAAAAAATGTTATACATTTTTTTTTTTCATATTTTTGATAATTTTTTGAAAAAAATTCAGGCATTTTCCAAGAGAATGAGACCAACCTGACCTCTCTATGACAAAAATTAAGGCTGTTAAAGCAATTTAAAAAAAATATACTACAAAATGTGCTGGGAAAAAAATAACCCCCTGGGGGTTAAGGGTTGGAAATTTCCAAAGAGCCTGTGTGTAAAAGGGATAAATTCCACTCTCTCTCTCTCTCTCTCTCTCTCTCTCTCTCTCTCTCTCTCTCTCTCTCTCTCTCTCTCTCTCTCTCTCTCTCTCAACACTAAACAATATAATCAGTGAATAGAATTTTATCTCAAGGGTTAAACGTCATTGCTAAAGATTTTATTAGAAACAAAAAGTTACCATCCAAAAATTATACGAGTAACCTTCGTACTTGTGAAGTAGAAGTAAGTCGCATTTCCAAGGATCTTCAAGTCAGTGTACCTCGGGGTTTTCCCACCGAGTCGACAGAGAAATTTCCCTTCGAAAGGTTCTGTAGAAGCTGCTTTGCACAATGCATTAGTCCAACAGGCCATACGACACTTACCTAGCAGTAAAGATATAAAAGGTTACTGGGGTATCAAGTAGTCCAGGTTTTCCTTTATATGTCACCTTGGTTCACCGGTTGAAAAAAAACTACTGCAAATGACTACAAAAGGGCATAATCTACGTCAGAGAATCTTAGATGTTACTATGTACACGTTACGGAATTTTATCTAAAGCCGAAACACACTAGAGTATGTCCTACTAATGAATAAAAAGAAAAAAATATGATAATATTCTCTTACAAAAACTGTTATCTTTGAGGGAGGAAAATCATACTGAATTTGTCAGAATTCTCTTACAAAAGTTGTTTACTTTGAGAAAAAAATAACTATATTTGTCAGAATTTTCTTACAAAAACTGTCAACTTCGATGCTGTAGAAGGAGTCGCTTTCAGGAATCACCAGACCATCAGAAATAATAATGCCGCCTCGTAATTCATCGCCTTCCACAAACCTAATTGTGTAATTAGACAGGTCACTTCCAGCACTAGCTAGAACTGAGGCCAAGGACGGGTCAGCAAAGACAATTGCAGATACAGCAACTATCTGGAATAGGTCGACTAGCCTCATGTCATCTAACCTGTTGATTAAAAGGGAAATATACTAAACTGCTAAAGAAAAGTAAGTTGGTTAAATGATAATCATTCCTAATCTATGGAACACATAATCTTAACACTATAAAAAAAACAGACAAGTGATTATTGAAGAAATGAGTAATGATCGCTGATGAAAATGACACTCAAGTTTATTGTGTCGTCCCTCCACCGCAAACACCAAAAGCGTCACAGAACAGTGTTAATCAGTAATGTGTTACTACTATTAGCTGCAATCCACGCAGTGTAGCGCCATCTCACTGAGTCAACAAGCCTCTGGAAGAAGGCTTTGGGGAGTTCATTCCATTCCTTGAATAATCTGACTTCCAAATAACTAATGTTTTGAGGTGGAGCACCTCCCTTTATCCATCTTCCAATATTATCCCACATATACAAGAATGGTGCCTTATCCAGAAACAGAGATGGCCAGGGTAGTACAACAATGTTGTTTCATCTAAAAAATTAAATAAAGAACCATGCCATGGGAGGACAAGCCTCGTCCTGTTGAAAAGTCTGGAGCCATGGCTGGGCCTGGAATAATGGTACAACGTGTTGTTACAGAACTTGGTCTCTGTAGGCTATGGCAGTCACATGCTGACAAATCACATGTAAAAGTGTTCTGCGGTGGTAGCTGAAGCCACTTCAGACAATGAGACTTACTCTTCTCCAGTGGTCAGTCTGCACAATGCAGCAGTTTCTTAAACATTCATTATGATATCTCCATACACGCAATTAGCCATCGGGGCGGGACATGTTAAATCTGGACTCATAAGAAAACAACACTTGTTGCCACTGATGACATCACCAACGCTAGTGTTGTCGCACCCACTGTAGATGATTTTGGCTGTGCCATTACGTCAGAATTGCTCGGATGTAAAGACAGCAACATCTGATCCCTACTTCCCTCAGATGACAGGCAGTGTCTACAGAGATTTGCCGCTGAGGCACTTTCATTGTTGCAGCTATTTGTGTTCATCCTTTTTGTCTGTTTCAAGGAGGGGTAACTTGGATGGGGTGATCTTGCACTGGTGTTTTTACTCTTGGGCATAATGAGTCCTTAATCTTGAACATTACTAATTTGACAATGCCTTGTGGATTTTTGTCACGTGACATCTGAAGTGCCTGACCACTGCAGTTAGTGTAGATCTGATCTGAAACGCTCCAATTGTGATCACTCGCTGTTATGCTTGACATGGCGTGTTTTTGCAGTGTCCCTACAATCTATTTTGTGATGTGTGGTATTTTTTCAATGGCCTGCCTTCTAAAAAATCAAACGATGGGGGAATGTACGCCTTTTTTTCCTGAAATATGAAAACTTCATACAAATAACAGAAAAACCATTAAAATTAATGCGTTTGTCCATTACGGTCAAGAACAACCTGAAACTACAGCAAAACCATCTTGGAATGGAAAGTAATGTATACATACGACCATGCATGTCAGAATTTTACTGCTTAAGGTTTTTTGTTCATTTATCATGACCTTCTATGTCCTTTTCCCACGCACATACTTCTCGAAATTCACCGAACTACACCATGTTGTCCAAAGACGTTCCCTTAGCAATGTATACATATGACCATGCCTGTCAGAATTTTACTGCTTGATGTTTTTTGTTCATTTATCATGACCTTCTAAGTCCTTTTCCCACGCACATACTTGCAATCGAAATTCACCGAACTACACCACGTTGTCCAAAGACGTTCCCTTGTAGGAGTGTCGTGACATCAGTGCACATCACGTGAGCCACTGTTGGCATTACTAAGGGTCTTTGCAATATTCCTTTAGTGCCTATTTGTACTTGCTCTATGTCCATCTACTTTACCTCCATTCCCACTTCCTTTGATCTGACTATGTCCGATTTTTTTAGCTTTTATTTCATCGAGTATTTCCAGGATTGCCCTAATTTAAATAAATGGCCTTGCAGAGTCAAGCACCGCACTCTATATCCCAAATTGATAAATATAATCCAATAATTCGAAAGGGATTCCAATTAATAAACTCTTTAGATCATGGTTTTATGTCTCTCGCTATCCTGATCTGTCTCATACCTTGGACTTACATGCATTATATGTATCCTTACATATATATATATATATATGTGTGTGTGTGTGTGTGTGTGTGTATTATCGCCACAGAAGGAAAAATTAAAAGACTTGATTGGAGTTAGTACTATCGTCCATTAGTCTGTTGATGTCCCTAATGGACGAAAGTACTAACTCCAATCAAGTCTTTTCATTTTTCCTTCCGTGGCTATAATACATCTTATATTCATCACGTGTCAGCTTTCGTAATTTCTACACATCTATATATATATATATATATATATATATATATATATATATATATATATATATATATATATATATGTATATATGTATATACATATATATATATAGTTGATAGTTGGGTTCCTCTCGGGAATCGCAATTTAAGTAGAAATAAAATAGTCAATGCTACTATCATCATCTTTATTTGGTAGCTTTTGATATAACCTATGTCATCCTCAGCCTATCTGCAATTATCATTAGGCTGAGGATGACATAAGTTATGTCGAAAGCTACCAAATAAAGATGAGGGTAGCAGCAGTGACTATTTTATTTCTACTTATATATATATATATATATATATATATATATATATATATATATATAATATATATATATACATATATATATATATATATATATATATATATATATATATATATATATATATA
The DNA here is from genome assembly GCF_036898095.1 of Palaemon carinicauda. NCBI lineage: Eukaryota > Metazoa > Arthropoda > Malacostraca > Decapoda > Palaemonidae > Palaemon > Palaemon carinicauda. The sequence continues at coordinate 96,291,191 of NC_090727.1, read as the reverse complement.
TATATAAAGTATGTATATATACTTATACCAGAAACTACCATCATATAATTAATTATCCCTTCAGTCTCTGATCCTCAGACAGAGAGCATTCAACATCAAGAGATATTTATGACCTATACAAATAGATGAAAACTATACAAATAAATGAAAATCACAAGTAAATATGATGGATTATCATTAAACATTAAATAAGACAAACTCGCCAATTTTAAAAGTAAATAACAACGAGAACAACAACAAAATCCAAAACTTAATCTTAATAATAATTAATGCTTCCAGAAGGCTAAAAAATCCCTGGCTACACCACTTGCACTTACTGCCGAGACCCAACAACTGTTTTGACATTCAGATCTCCCTGGACAATTCTATCCTGTTCGTAATACTAGGCAGGCAGTTAATTCTAATAGCCAGGCCTTCTCCATCATGAGGCTCAATACTACGCAGTACTCTAGAAGTTTTGTTCCAGCTGTTACCAAGTTGTGGAATGATCTTCCTAATCGGGTAGTTGAAAAAATAGAACTTCAAAAGTTCAAAGTTGGAGCAAATGCTTTTTTGTTGACCAGGCGGACACGAGTCTTTTTATAGTTTATTTATGACATATTTGTTTTTGATGTTGTTAATAGTTTATATGTGACATGTCTGTTTTGACGTTGTTACTTTTTCTAGAATGATTTATTGTTAATTTGTCCTCTTCATTTACTTGTTTCCTTTCCTCACTGGGCTATTTTTCCCTGTTGGAGCCCCTGGGCTTATAGCATCTTGCTTTTCCAACTAGGGTTGTGGCTTGGATAGTAATAATAATGATAGGCATTGTGAAATGTTATATGCTCCCGAATGAACATTATAAAACGACCGTGAAGGTCCTGTAGAGAGACTCGGGTTCCCCTGCTGTACGGGAAAAGAGAAGCAGCCATTAAAATAATGTTTCCTGAAGGCATCTGTAAGGAAGAGTTGTAATCAACCATTATCTCTCTTTATGGTCTATTAGTTTCGACTGGGTCCACGTTCGAATCCGTGGCCGACCTGGGATTATTATCATGAAGTTAAGTTCCCCCTTGGGTCTCTGAGCCCGAGGTCGAGCGAATTCGATGTTAAGTGGTATTTTGGGCTTATATGGATGAATAAGGATCGCAAGTAAATGGGATAGATTATATATATATATATATATATATATATATATATATATATATATATATATATATATATATACATATAAGTATATATATATATATATATATATATATATATATATATGTATATATATATATATATGTGTGTGTGTGTGTAAATGCATATACACGTGTATACAGTATATCTAAATATGCATACAAATATACATACATACATACACACATATAAATAGATATATATACATATATGTGTGTGCGTGTGTATACACATACATTTATCTAGATATATATATATATATATATATATATATATATATATATATATATATATATATATATACATAAACACAAATATACGTACAGGCAAACACAAATATATAAATGTATACATATGTTTGTGTGCGTGTATGTGAAAAGTTCTTATGTACAGTATGTTACGAATTGAAAAATATGAAATATAAAGAACTATATTACCGCAATCATTTTCCGGAACAAACCAAATGAAAATCGAATTTACAGAAGAATGTGAAAATCTGTTACCTTAGAGAATATTTCGAGGAGCAAAGAAGCGGCACGTCTTAACCCACCCAGAGCTGTGGCGACACTGAATAAATAAAGATGATTTGTGCCTTTTGTGGACTAGTTGTGGGGACAGTCCGTTTTTCCTCTACTGAAATTCCCACAGATTCTACATTTTTCCCACAAATTCGTTGATCAAAAAAAGAAAAATACTATTAACATTTCCATGAAGATTCCGGCGAACTTACCTATAATTTGTTTCTAAATGATGTTGTATAAATTAGCAAAATCAGCTAATAAAACAATAAACAGTTTTTTTTTTACTTTTAACTCAATAACCTTAATGAATTTATCAAGTTTCTCATCAAGTATTTGCTCTTTAGCTTATATTATTATTATTATTATTATTATCATTATTATTAAATGCTAAGCCACAACCCTTGTTGGAAAAGCACGATGCTTTAAGCCCAGGAGCCCCAACAGGGAAAATAGCCCAGTGAGGAAAGGGAACAAGGAAAAATTTAACATTTTATTAAATGCTAAGCCACAACCCTTGTTGGAAAAGCACGATGCTATAAGCCCAGGGGCCCCAAACAGGGAAAATAGCCCAGTAAGGAAAGGGAACAAGGAAAAATTGAATATTTTAAAGAATAGTAACATTATAATAAATATTTCCTATATAAACTATAAAAACTTTAACAAAACAAGAAGAGAAAGTAGATAGAATACTGTGCCCGAGTGTACCCTCAAGCAAGAGAACTCTAACCCAAGACAGTGAAAGACCATGGTACAGAGGCTATAACTAAGGAATACTTGGAAAGTAAATGAAATTAGAAGGAATTATACCGAAAATCAAAGAAATTTAACCATACATATTCAATGAATAATTATCATCCCTACATAACTGAATTGAAATACGCTCAACTGCATTGTATAAAAAAAAAAATCGAAAATCCTCATCTTATGCTAACTTCTTCAGTGTAGCTCTATGAATAATGATAAAAAAAAATAAAAAAAAATCTTTTCCTCTTCTTCGACACAACCTTTTGCATAAAGATTTCTCGGTGCTACTATACTGTGATTCCTACCATCAGGATTCTATTATAGAGTGATTCCTACCGTATTTTTCGGTTATGAGATGATCCCTACCAGAGGAGGATAATAAAACTACTTCTTGACAATATTTTAATCTATTCTATTCTGAAAAATTAATAAAACGTACTTTAAACAATCAGAATTAACGTTGGGCGTCAATATTGCAAAAATGAAGCCCTTGTTTATTAACAAAAATTAACTAACAAAAACTAGTTTAATGTCGCATAAGATTGCATAGAATGGTGTTGATCTCCTTTCAAAACACGCCAGCAGTGTTCTTCCAAGTGCCCCTGGAGTACCTAACCTAACCTAGCCTAACATTATTTGGTTGTTTGCTTGTTTAGGTGGTTTGGTAGGAATCACCTTGTAGTAGATTTGAGTTCCCATATCGAGGTAGGAACAGAAAATGAGGGTAGGAGTTATCCTATAGTAGATTTAAGTCCCAATATTGAGGTAGGGACAGAAAATGATGGTAGGAGTCATCCTATAGAAGATTTGAGTCCCCATATTGAGGTAAGAACAGAAAATAAGGGTAGGAATCGCCCTATAGTAGATTTGAGTCCCTATATTGAGGTAGGAACAGAAAATGAGGGTAGGAATCACCCTATAGTAGATTTGAGTCCCCATATTGAGGTAATGGGAACAGAAAATGAGGGTAGGAATCACCCTATAGTAGATTTGAGTCCCTATATTGAGGTAGGAACAAAAAAATGAGGGTAGGAATCACCCTATAGTAGATTTGAGTCCCCATATTGAGTTGAGAACAGAAAATGAGGGTAGGAATCACCATATCGTAGATTTGAGTCTCTATATAGAAGTAGGAACAGAAAATGAGGGTAGGAATCACCCTATAGTAAATTTGAGTCCCTATATTGAGGTAGGAACAGAAAATGAGGGTAGGAATCATCATATAGTAGATTTGAGTCCCCATATTGAGGTAGTTACAGAAAATGAGGGTAGGAATCACCCTATAGTAGATTTGAGTCCCCATATTGAGGAAAGAACAGAAAATAAGGGTAGGAATCACCCTATAGTAGATTTGAGTCCCCATATTGAGGTAGGAAAAGAAAATGAGGGTAGGAATCACCATATCGTAGATTTGAGTCCCCATATTGAGTTAAGAACAGAAAATGAGGGTAGGAATCACCATATCGTAGATTTGAGTCCCTATATAGAAGTAGGAACAGAAAAGGAGGGTAGGAATCACCCTATAGTAAATTTGAGTCCCTATATTGAGGTAGGAACAGAAAATGAGGGTAGGAATCATCATATAGTAGATTTGAGTCCCCATATTGAGGTAGTTACAGAAAATGAGGGTAGGAATCACCATATAGTAGATTTGAATCCCTATATTGAGGTAGGAACAGAAAATAAGGGTAAGAATCATCCTATAGTAGATTTGAGTCCCCATATTGAGGTAGGAATCCCCCTATAGTAGATTTGAGTTCCCATATTGAGTTAGGAATAGAAAATGCTGGTAGGAATCAACCTATAGTAGATTTGAGTCCTAATATTGAGTTAGGAACAGAAAATGAGGGTAGGAATCATCCTATAGTAGATTTGAGTCCCCACATTGACGAAGTTACAGAAAATGAGGGTAGGAGTCATCCTATAGTAGATTTGAGTCTCTATATTGAGGTAAGAACAAAAAAGGAAGGGTAGGAATCACTTTATAGTAGATTTGAGTCCCCATATTGAGGTAGGGACAGAAAATGGGATTAGGAATCATCCTAGAGTAGATTTGAGTCCCCATATTGAGGAAGGAACAGAAAATGAGGGTAGGAATCATGCTATAGTAGATTTGAGTCCCCATATTGAGGAAGGAACAGAAAATGAGGGTAGGAATCATCCTATATTAGATTTGAGTTCCCATATTGAGTTAGGAGTAGAAAATTGGGGTAGGAATCACCCTATAGTAGATTTGAGTTCCCATATTGAGTTAGGAATAGAAAATGAGGGTAGGAATCATCCTATAGTGATTTGAGTCCCCATATTGAGTTAGGAACAGAAAATGAGGGTAGGAATCCCCCTATAGTAGATTTGAGTCTCCCTATTAAGTTATCAACAGAAAATGAGGGTAGGAATCACCCTATAGTAGATTTGAGTCCCCATATTGAGGAAGGAACAAAAAATAAGGGTAGGAATCACCCTGTAGTAGAATTGAGTCCCCATATCGAGGTAGTTACAGAAAATGATGGCAGAAATCACCCTAGAGTAGATTTGAGTCCCCATATTAAGGAAGGAACAGAAAATAAGGGTAGGAATCACCCTATAGTAGATTTGAGTCCCCATATTGAGGAAGGAACAGAAAATAAGGGTAAGAATCACCCTGTAGTAGATTTGAGTCCTCATATCGAGGTAGTTACAGAAAATGATGGTAGAAATCATCCTATAGTAGATTTGAGTCCCCATATTGAGGAAGGAACAGAAAATAAGGGTAGGAATCACCCTATAGTAGATTTGAGTACCCATATTGAGGAAAGAACAGAAAATGAGGGTAGGAATCATGCTATAGTAAATTTTAGTCCCCATATTCAGGTAGGAACAGAAAATGAGGGTAAGGATCACCCTATAGTAGATTTGAGTCCCCATGTTGAGGAAAGAACAGAAAATAAGGGTAGGAATCATGCTATAGTAGATTTGAGTCCCCATGTTGAGATAAGAACAGAAAATGAAGGGTAGGAATCACTTTATAGTAGATTTGAGTCCCCATATTAAGGTAGGGACAGAAAATGGGATTAGGAATCTTCCTGGAGTAGATTTGAGTCCCCATATTGAGGAAGGAACAGAAAATGAGGGTAGGAATCTTCCTATAGTAGATTTGAGTTCCCATATTGAGTGTGGAATAGAATATGAGGGTAGGAATCATCCTATAGTAGATTTGAGTCCCCATATTGAGTTAGGAACAGAAAATGAGGGTAGGAATCCCTCTATAGTAGATTTGAGTCCCCATATTAAGTTAGGAACAGAAAATGAGGGTAGGAATCACCCTATAGTGGATTTGAGTCCCCATATTGAGGTAATGGGAACAGAAAATGAGGGTAGGAATCGCCCTATAGTAGATTTGAGTTCCCATATTGAGGAAGGAACAGAAAATAAGGGTAGGAATCACCCAGTAGTAGATTTGAGTCCCCATATCGAGGTAGTTACAGAAAATGATGGTAGAAATCACCCTATAGTAGATTTGAGTCCCCATATTGAGGAAGGAACAGAAAATGAGGGTAGGAATCACCCTATAGTAGATTTGAGTCCCCATATTGAGGAAAGAACAGAAAATAAGGGTAGGAATCACCCTGTAGTAGATTTCAGTCCCCATATTGAGGAAGGAACAGAAAATAAGGGTAGGAATCACCCTATAGTAAATTTGAGTCCCCATATTGAGGAAAGAAGAGAAAATGAGGGTAGGAATCATGCTATAGTAGATTTGAGTCCCCATATTGAGGTAGGAACAGAAAATGAGGGTAAGAATCACCCTTTAGTAGATTTGAGTCCCCATATTGAGGAAAGAACAGAAAATAAGGGTAGGAATCACCCTATGGTAGATTTGAGTCCCCATATTGAGTTAGGAATAGAAAATGAGGGTAGGAATCACCCTATAGTAGATTTGAGTCCCCATATTGAGTTAGGATTAGAAAATGAGGGTAGGAATCACCCTATGTTAGATTTGAGTCCCCATATTGAGTTAGGAATAGAAAATGAGGGTAGGAATCACCCTATAGTAGATTTGAGTCCCCATATTGAGTTAGGAACAGAAAATGAGGGTAGGAATCACCCTATAGTAGATTTGAGTCCCCATGTTGAGCTAGGAACAGAAAATGAGGGTAGGAATTACGCTATAGTAGATTTGAGTCCCCATGTTGAGTTAGGATCAGAAAATGAGGTTAGGAATCCCCCTATAGTAGATTTGAGTCCCCATATTGAGTTAGGAACAGAAAATGAGGGTAGGAATCACCCTATAGTAGATATGAGTCCTCATATTGAGTTAGGAATAGAAAATGAGGGTAGGAATCACCCTATAGTAGATTTGAGTCCCCATATTGAGTTAGGAACAGAAAATGAGGGTAGGAATCCCCCTATAGTAGATTCGAGTCCCCATATTGAGTTAAGAATAGAAAATGAAGGTAGGAATCACCCTATAGTAGATTTGAGTCCCCATATTGAGTTAGGATTAGAAAATGAGGGTAGGAATCACCCTATAGTAGATTTGAGTCTCCATATTGAGTTAGGAACAGAAAATGAGGGTAGGAATCACCCTATAGTAGATTTGAGTCCCCATGTTGAGCTAGGAACAGAAAATGAGGGTAGGAATTACGCTATAGTAGATTTGAGTCCCCATGTTGAGTTAGGATCAGAAAATGAGGGTAGGAATCACCCTATAGTAGATTTGAGTCCCCATATTGAGTTAGGAACAGAAAATGAGGGTAGGAATCACCCTATAGTAGATTTGAGTCCCCATGTTGAGCTAGGAACAGAAAATGAGGGTAGGAATTACGCTATAGTAGATTTGAGTCCCCATGTTGAGTTAGGATCAGAAAATGAGGTTAGGAATCCCCCTATAGTAGATTTGAGTCCCCATATTGAGTTAGGAACAGAAAATGAGGGTAGGAATCACCCTATAGTAGATATGAGTCCTCATATTGAGTTAGGAATAGAAAATGAGGGTAGGAATCACCCTATAGTAGATTTGAGACCCCATATTGAGTTAGGAACAGAAAATGAGGGTAGGAATCAACCTATAGTAGATTTGAGTCCCCATATTAAGTTAGGAACAGAAAATGAGGGTAGGAATTATGCTATGGTAGATTTGAGTCCCCATGTTGAGTTAGGAACAGAAAATGAGGGTAGGAATCACCCTATAGTAGAATTGAGTCCCCATATTGAGTTAGGAACAGAAAATGAGGGTAGGAATCACCCTATAGTAGATTTGAGTCCCCATATTGAGGTAATGGGAACAGAAAATGAGGGTAGGAATCACCCTATAGTAGATTTGAGTCCCTATATTGAGGTAGGAACAGAAAATGAGGGTAGGAATTATGCTATAGTAGATTTGAGTCCCCATGTTGAGTTAGGAACAGAAAATGAGGGTAGGAATCACCCTATAGTAGATTTGAGTCCCCATATTGAGTTAGGAACAGAAAATGAGGGTAGGAATCACCCTATAGTAGATTTGAGTCCCCATATTAAGTTAGGAACAGAAAATGAGGGCAGGAATTACGCTATATTAGCACCGATTTCTCAACCAATCCAGAGAAATATCAAACTCGGATCACAACCAATAGTGTTTGATAGGCCACTCCTCATTGGTCCCAATGCCTCAACAGACCTATTGGAAACGTCCCTGCCTGGTGATCGCCGGACTGAGGTTCAAGTCCTGCTAAAGCTCGATAGTTTCTTCAGTATGTGCAGCCTCTCAATCCTTGTGAGCTAAGGATTCGGGGTTTGGGAGAACCTATAGGTCTACCTTGCTGAATCATCAACAACCATTTTCTAGTCACCACTGGTCCTTGTTTGGGTGAGAGGGGCTCGGGCGCTGATCATAGATGCTACCGCTAGAGAGTTATTGGGTCTTTGACTGGCCAGACAGTAGCCTACTACATTGGATCCTTCTCTCTGGTTACGGCTCTTTTGTCTTTGCCTACACATACACTGAATAGTCTGGCCTATTCTTTCCAGTTTCTCCTCTGTCCTCATACACCTAACAACACTGAAATTACCAAACAATTCTTCTCTTAAAGGGTTAACTAATGGCTATTTTCCTCTTGGTGAGGGTAGAAGAGGCTTTTTAGCTATGGTAATCAGCTCCTCCAGGAGGAGAACACTCAAAAATCAAACCATTGTTCTCTAGTCTTGGGTAGTGCCATAACCTCTGTACCAAGGTCTTCCACAGTCTTGGGGTAGAGTTCTCTTGCTTGAGGGTACACTCGGGCATGCTGTTCCTTCTCATTTCTCTTCCTCTTGCTATTTTGAAGTTTTTATTGTTTATATATGAAAGATTTATTTTAATGTTGTTATTTCTAGACATTTCTTGTAGTTTATTTCCTTATTTCATTTCCTCACTGGGCTATTTTCCTTGTTGGAGCCCTTAGGCTTATAGCATCCTGCTTTTCCAACTAGGGTTGTGGTTTAGCAAGTAATAATAATAATAATAATAATAATAATAATAATAATAATAATATATTCAGTCTCTATGGCATTGTCCTAGTAGCAAAGGAAATATCACTCTTGCCTCTGCTATTCATGAGCGGTATTTGAAACCTTCAGAATAAAGCATATTCATTTGAGAGCAAATTCTCTTAAAAGAGACATCTTTATCTTTCCTTAATATACTTGATTCGAGGATTATCTAAAGAACAGTGAGTGGAACCTGGTAAGTCCAGTTAGGCTGCTGAGGGTGGCATGATAGGCAAAGTTGGGTGAAAGTTCTTTCTGTTTTGGTGTTGTGAATTTGACTGTGCACAGCAATTTTCTAAAGAATTAAGAGTAAAAACACAAAAAAAAAATCTTTGGAATTAAAACTATTTCCATGAAAATAAAATACTCCTATAAAATTTTCCTACAAAATAAATTATTTATTCTGTAGGAAAATTTTATAGGAGTATTTTATTTTCATGGAAACGTTAGTTTTAATTCCAAAGATTTTCTTTTTTTTACTCTTAATTCTTTAGAAAATTGCTGTTTTGTACTAGGGTTACCAAGTTGGCCTTTTTTCAACCTCAAATTTGTCCTTTTTGAAATTGGTTGGCCTTTAGTAATATGAAAAAGTGGGCCTTAAATACTATACTTTTGACCTTTTTTCTATCAATGGATTGGCCTTTTAAAGCTGCAGTTCATTAGGAAACCTGGCAACCCTGGGAAAACTCCCACGAATCCTCCCACATAAATGTGGAATTCCTTAAAAATTCCCACCGATTGCGGGTCATTTGTGGGAAATTCCCATGAAACGACAACACCACGCGAGAATTATCATTGTCTTATTGACAATGCTGTTGTGGTAGATTGCCTAGACAACGGATCGTGCAATTGTGCAGTTCTCAAAGGACGAGAATCGATAGGTCAGGCCAATTATGCATTCCTCGTCGCTGTGCAAACACAGTTGAATCTATCAGCAATCATACATTCCATTTTTTGTGTTTTAAAGGTTTAAAGGTTTAAATGTCACTCATGAATGGCAAAGGCAAGGGACACTGACATTGCCCTAGCTAGCAGGACAATGCCCTAGAGACTGATCATATATACATAAGATCAGCACCCAAGCCCCTTCTACACCCAAGCTAGGACCAAAAGGTTTAAAAGTCCGCTCATGAATGGCAGAAGCAAGGGACACTGACATTGCCCTAGCAAGCAGGACAATGCCCTAGAGACTGATCATATATACATAAGATCAGCATCCAAGCTCCCTCTCCCCCCAAGCTAGAACCAGGGATGGCCAGGCAATGTCTGCTGATAACTCAACAGATAGACCTATGGGCTCCCCCAAACCTCCTCCCTATAACCTTAGTTCACAAGGATGGTAAGGTTGCAGACACTAAAAGCACTAACGAGTCTGAGCGGGATTCGACCCCCGTCTGGCAAACACCAAGCAGAGACGTTACTAATCAGGTTTCAGAAACATGAAGGTATTTTGAAGATTTTCTTTATCCGTTACAATATATAAGTAAGATTGGTGGAGATGCTTAATGTGATGGAAGGGTTTGTATATCGACATGATCAGCAATGCTATATTAGTCATCTACCCATACTAGGTTGGTTTGATGTTAGTGATCAGACTGAAGTCACTCACCATCACCAATCTGCCGTGGGCAGCGTGGGGATTAAATGATCAAACTCCATATATGAAAAAAGACATTTCAGAAGCCTTTGTCCTGCATTTCTTGTGTCGTGGTGACGATATAAAAAAAATAATGTTCTGGCCAAATTAGAATTCTACAAGAATTGAAAATCATAACACATTGACACGAGAATAGTTGCAGATGTCTTCAAACTGTTGGAACCTAGATTTATGTCCACTTTAGGCTCCAGAGCCTTTAAATATGCGGCCCCGAGACTATATAATAAGCTCCTACGAAACATTCGAATGATTGAAGACATTAAGGAAACTGAAGACTTTCTTATTTCATGAGTCTTTTGGCAGTGACGATTTAACAGTATATGAAACATCATATACTCTGAACGAACAAGGTGAAACGACAGTGAAGGTCCTGTAGAGAGTGGGGTTCCCCTGCTGTATAGGACCGGAAAAGCAGCCATCAAAGTAAGTAATACTTTATCTGCTTAATTGGTCTTAGAGAAATTTGATAATTACATATTACCTTTGCAACTGTTTTCCAGAGAGTTTAAGACGAAGAATATTGCAACTACAGATATTAACTAACTAGGAAATTACCTTTCCAACTTTTTTCCTAAGAGTTTAAAACGAAGAATCTTGCAACTCCAGATATTAACTAATTGTGAAATTACCTTTGCAACTTTTTTCCTAAGAATTTATAACGAAGAATCTTACAACTACAGATATTAACTAATTGTGAAATTACCTTTGCAACTTTTTACTAGAGAGTTTATAACGAAGAATCTTGCAACTACATATATTAACTAATTGTGAAATTACCTTTGCAACTTTTTACCAGAGTGTTTAAAACGAAGAATGTTGCAACGACAGATATCAACTAATTGTGAAATTACCTTTGCAACTTTTTTCCTAAGAGTTTATAACGAAGAATCTTGCAACTACAGATATTAACTAATTGTGAAATTACCTTTGCAACTTTTTTCCTAAGAGTTTATAACGAAGAATCTTGCAACTACAGATATTAACTAATTGTGAAATTACCTTTGCCACTTTTTTCCTAAGAGTTTATAACGAAGAATCTTGCAACTACAGATATAAACTAATTGTGAAATTACCTTTGCAACTTTTTTCCTAAGAGTTTATAACGAAGAATCTTGCAACAACAGATATTAACGAATTGTGAAATTACCTTTGCAACTTTTTTCCTAAGAGTTTATAACGAAGAATCTTGCAACTACAGATATTAACTAATTGTGAAATTACCTTTGCCACTTTTTTCCCAAGAGTTTATAACGAAGAATCTTGCAACTACAGATATTAACTAATTGTGAAATTACCTTTGCCATTTTTTTCCCAAGAGTTTATAACGAAGAATATTGCAACTACAGATATTAACTAATTGTGAAATTACCTTTGCAACTTTTTACCAGAGAGTTTATAACGAAGAATCTTGCAACTACAGATATTAACTAATTGTGAAATTACCTTTGCCACTTTTTTCCCAAGAGTTTATAACGAAGAATCTTGCAACTACAGATATTAACTAATTGTGAAATTACCTTTGTAACTTTTTTCCCAAGAGTTTATAACGAAGAATCTTGCAACTACAGATATTAACTAATTGTGAAATTACCTTTGCAACTTTTTACCAGAGAGTTTATAACGAAGAATCTTGCAACGATAGATATTAACTAATTGTGAAATTACCTTTGCAACTTTTTCCCAAGAGTTTATAACGAAGAATCTTGCAACTACAGATATTAACTAATTGTGAAATTACCTTTGCAACTTTTTACCAGAGAGTTTAAGACGAAGAATATTGCAACTACAGATATTAACTAATTGTGAAATTACCTTTGCAACTTTTTCCCAAGAGTTTATAACGAAGAATCTTACAACTACAGATATTAACTAATTGTGAAATTACCTTTGTAACTTTTTTCCCAAGAGTTTATAACGAAGAATCTTACAACTACAGATATTAACTAATTGTGAAATTACCTTTGCAACTTTTTACCAGAGAGTTTATAACGAAGAATCTTGCAACTACAGATTGTAACTAATTGTGAAATTACCTTTGCAATTTTTTCCCGAGAGTCTATAACGAAGAATCTTGCAACTACAGATATTAACTAATTGTGAAATTACCTTTGCAACTTTTTTCCCGAGAGTTTATAACGAAGAATCTTGCAACTACAGATATTAACTAATTGTGAAATTACCTTTGCAACTTTTTACCAGAGAGTTTATAACGAAGAATCTTGCAACTACAGATATCAACTAATTGTGAAATTACCTTTGCAACTTTTTTCCCAAGAGTTTATAACGAAGAATCTTACAACTACAGATATTAACTAATTGTGAAATTACCTTTGCAACTTTTTTCCCAAGAGTTTATAACGAAGAATCTTGCAACTACAGATATTAACTAATTGTGAAATTACCTTTGCAACTTTCTTCCCAAGAGTTTATAACGAAGAATCTTGCAACTACAGATATTAACTAATTGTGAAATTACCTTTGTAACTTTTTTCCCAAGAGTTTATAACGAAGAATCTTACAACTACAGATATTAACTAATTGTGAAATTACCTTTGCCACTTTTTTCCCAAGAGATTATAACGAAGAATCTTACAACTACAGATATTAACTAATTGTGAAATTACCTTTGCAACTTTTTTCCAGTTTAAATCGATGAATCTTGCAACTACAGATATCAACTAATTGTGAAATTACCTTTGCAACCTTTTACCAGAGAGTTTAAGACGAAGAATTTTGGCAACTGCAAATAATAACCAATTGTAAAATAAAAAAAAAATAAAAATAAAAAAAAGAAACATGATTTCAGACAAGCAAATAGTATTCAAAATAGGACTTGAAATAGTCAGCTATTTCAGACTACTTCACCTTTCCCAAGCAGTCTTCGCCTCCCTTAGACCTGATGAGATTTTTATTTATTCTAATTTTTTATCTTTTTTTATCCTTAGTTCTTGATTTATTCTTTATTTTTCTTATTTTGAAGTTTTCATTTCTCAGTTCCTGAGTTCCCAATTTTCGAGTAACCAAATCTTGAGCTTTTATCAATTTTCTTCTTCTTAATATTATTATTATTATTATTTTCATTACTTGCTAAGCTACAACCCTAGATGGAAAAGCAGGAGGCTATAAGCCAAGGGGCTCCGAAAGGGAAAGTAGCCCAGTGAGGAAAACAAGGAAAAATAAAATTCCTAAGAAGAGTAACAACATTAGAATAAATATCTCCTATATAAACTATAAAAACTTTAACAAAACAAGAGGAAGAAAAACAAGACAGTACAGCGTGCCCGAGAGTACCCTCAAGTCTTTTATAATTCTCTGGTTATTTATCAATTCTCGTTCCCCTTTCAACTCTACATTTTTCTCCAATTCTCATAACTTGATACCAGAAGTAACCCTTCTCCAGATAACACCTTACCAACAGGTTGCAAAACATTTTCTCCAGTTCTCCTAACTTGATACCAGAAGAAGTAACCCTTTTCCAGATAACACCTTACCAACAGGTTGCAAAACATTTTCTCCAGTTCTCCTAACTTGATACCAGAAGAAGTAACCCTTTTCCAGATAACACCTTACCAACAGGTTGCAAAACATTTTCTCCAGTTCTCCTAACTTGATACCAGAAGAAGTAACCCTTTTCCAGATAACACCTTACCAACAGGTTGCAAAACATTTTCTCCAGTTCTCCTAACTTGATACCAGAAGAAGTAACCCTTTTCCAGATAACAGCTTACCAACAGGTTGCAAAAAATTTTCTCCAGTTCTCCTAACTTGATACCAGAAGAAGTAACCCTTCTTCAGATAACAGCTTACCAACAGGTTGCAAATCAAGAGACAAAACTAGTTCGTCATGACTTTAGGGCGTTTTCAACCTTGCTCAAAACATCCATGTGTTTAATCTTGTACTTCAGACAAAATTATTTCCAAAAGATTATCTGACTATATTCTTTAAAGCCAAAATAAATCGAGAAAAATCCAAGTGTTTCATCTTGCACTTCAGATAAAATGATTTCCAATTGATTATCTTGCTATATTTTTAAAGCCAAAATTAATTGAGAAAAATCTAAGTGTTTCATCTTGCACTTCAGACAAAATGATTTCCAATTGATTATCTTGCTATATTTGTCAAAGCCAAAATAAATTGAGAAAAATCTAAGTGTTTCATCTTGCACTTCAGACAAAATAATTTCCAATAGATTATCTCCCTATATTCTTTAAAGCCAAAATAAATTGAGGATATTAATCCTTTCGAATTTTTAAATAATATCACCAATACACTACTTACTTTACTTTAAGGGCTACTTCTCCGATCCTGTACAGCGGGGGAACTCTACTCTTTACAGGACCTCCACAGTCGTTTTATCATATTCATTCGAGATCATCCAGCAATTCTCTTCGCGTATTGTTCGCTTACTGTTTGACCCTCACTGTTGAAGCACTTGCAGAATAAAAAATAGGTCTTCAGTTTCCTCTTGAAAGCCTTAATATCTTTAATCATTCAGTTGATTCGTGAGAGCTTATTGCATAGGTTCTTGTGGCCTGATTGGTAATGTCTCTGCCTGGTGTTTGCCAGTCGGGGGTTCGAGTCCCACCAGTCTCCTTAGTGCCATTAGTATCTGCAGCCTCACTATCCTCGTGAGCTAAGGATGCGGGGTTTGGGGGAGCTTATAGGTCTAACTGTGAGTCATCAGCAGCCTCTGCCTGGCCCTCCATGGTCCTAGCTTAGGTGGAGATGGGGCTTCGGCGCTGATCACATGATATATGGTCAGTCTCTAGGACATTGTTCTGCTTGATAGGGTGATGTCACTGTCCCTTGCTTCAACCATTCATGAGCGGCCTTTAAACCTCGGGGCTACATATTCAAAGGTTCTAGAGTCTTCAGTATACATAAATCTAGGTTCTAATAGTTTGAAAAACTCTATAACCATTCTCGTCTCAACACGATTTGTTGGCTCCACAATATATAGTAATTCTCTAAGACATTTTGGACGGACGTGTTTGATGACTTGGTGGATTATTGCACATTTTAAATTCAATCCTTGCTTTAATCGACAGCCAATGTAAATCAATTAGTATAGGAGTGATCCTTTCTCTAAGGTGGACACCTTTCATCATTCTTGCTCTCTGTTTATTATGTTTTGTGATTTCTTAAGTTGTACTTTTGGTAAATTGCAGTAGATGGAATTACAGTAGTCAAGTATCACAAGTTTCTTTACAGAATATTCATCCAAGTACTTTTTTATAATAGCAATGTTTCCAAGATGATAACCAGCAGTTTTACTACATTATCTATTTGGGAATTGAGAGACAAGTTACAGTCAAGAGATAAGCCTAGGTCATGAACTTTACTAGATATCGGGAATGATTCGTTATTCATGTTCATTTGGATATCACCCAAGTCTCTTACGCTTTTTTTCTTTCCCACCACTATAAACTCAATTTTATTTTTTATTCAATTTTAATTGTTTGATTGTCATCCATTCCCTAACACTATAAAGGATTCAGTTTAGAGTTTCAGTAGTGTCATCTTTATCATTCATGGAGAAGTAAAATTGTGTATCATCCGCAAATAGTTTGAACTTCACACCACGCCTTTGCATTATCTTCGATAGACCAATAATGTGGATGTAAAATAAGATTAGGCCCAGTACACTCACCTGAGGTACCCCTCTGATTATAGGTTCACAAGATGGATAAGGGTTTCCAACGTACACACATTAATTCCTGCCGACCAAATAGTCTTCCAGGTATTCGAAAGCTTGATCTTCAACACCGATGGACTGTAGATCATTTAGTAGCAGATCATGCACAACTGTATCAAAAGCAGCATTAAGATCAAGTAGTATCAAAATAACACATTTATTTCCATCCACGTTCACAGTAGAGAGAGACAGTAAGAAGTAATCTTGTCAGACAGTTAGAAAGTACACTAATCCGGTTAGAGTTCCGGTTAAACTAACCGGATTTACATCCGGCTCAGTCGTTTGATATTTGGCTGATACAAATTTCATACGAGAAGTCCCGAATTGCCTGTTGTGACAATTAGCAAGTTGTTTAAATGTTAGCCTACATATTTTGAAGGCTATTATAATTTGTTCTAACAAATTATAACTCGTAAAGTTATCTTTTATTAATGTGGGACTCTAGTAAGGCTATCATAATTTGCTCTGGCAAATTATAAGTAGTAATGTTATCTTTTATTGATGCTGGTCATTAGTATTACACTTGCCAAAAAACTTTAACAAGCCAAGTAATTATGAGTTGATTTTTCTGCCAACAGATGGCAGCACACTACAGAAATATTTCGATTTTCACACATAACGAGAGTTGATTATCCCAAAGAGTTGAGGCTGAAATTCCTTGGAATAACTGAACGACCTTTTAGATTTGTTATTCCAATTTTGATAAGTTCAAATTTAAGATTATTTTACTGATGTTTGTTCTGGTAGGATTTTTAAGGTCTTACTAAATTAATACTGATTAAACTAAATAAGAGTCAGAACTATAACTATGATATATGATAGTAAATTCACTCTAAGAGCAAAACACTCTCTCTCTCTCTCTCTCTCTCTCTCTCTCTCTCTCTCTCTCTCTCTCTCTCTCTCTCTCTCTCTCTCTCTCTCTCTCTCTCTCTCAGGATAGGCATAATTGCTTTTATAAATTTAGAAGTTCTATCTTTGATACACTAAGAATTAATTTAGCTCTAACTATGATGAGGAATAAATGTAAATACAATAATACAATTAACTGAAATACAATAGTGCTACTTTTTTTTCTCTGTATGTGTGAAATGTTCGTTTGTAGACAATCATTCAGTTGTTGTTTTTTACTGATAATAAAAAAATTGTTATAGAACATGAGTATGGTGCTTTGAAAGAGTATTAAATCATAATTCAGAATTTATGAACAACACTCTCTTCTGTTTTACATCAAAGAAAAGAGAGGGCGTTTAATAATGACCATCTAGGTCACGTTGGTGCAACATGTCATGATAAATTAGTTTACCCTCTATTTTGGGTTCATGTTTTCTTCGAATTTACTATGCTTCGTTTTCTATATATATTTATATGGTAAACTGATCTAAACAAAATATGCAAATAAAGATAACCTAGGGGTGAATGGTAAAATATATAACAAGCCTAGGTACACATAAAAAGTCAGTACGATGAATAGATAAGTATAAGATTACTACAATACATTAGCTGTAAGTAGAACTTTACCCATTAGCTATTGATATTATATAGAACTAGATCCAATACATCACAAAACTGCTATCAGGTTTGACGGTCTGAACGATTCCCCGGTCAGAATTCCCCTTGATAATCTGCGCAAGCGAGAACATTACCGTTTGCCAGTGCATACGAGGTTGATGTTTTATTTTTCTGTAATGTTAGTGCGCGCAGCTCAACATTACCGCTTGCCAGTACATACGAGCTATATGTTCTATTTTCATGCGAGCGAAGCGAGCTAATGGCGGAAAAGAACCATTATGCAATGTCAAGGAGAATTCTGAGACCGGGGGATCGTTCAGACCGTCACACTGGTCCACTTTCAAAAAAGCATACCATATATTCATGAAGTAACAGTCAAGAAGAGGGTCTATTTTTAAGGTAATACTGAGCTGGCTGCATGCCAGCACGGGCTCTTTCTCCTAAAGCAGCTAAAAGTAGAAAGATGATCAATCTATTCAAAAATTCTGGTATTATCCATGCTCATTAGCTACATAGGCTAATTACCCTTTTTGTACCAGTGGGGAAACACAAACGGAGGATAATTATAAGTCTGAAAAGGAGTTAATAGTTTCCTATGCTTTAAAGAGATTTTATAACATCTATTAATACATTTTATTTAGAAAAACCATGCATAAGAGTTGAATACATCATCACACAGGAATATTAACAATTTTATGAGTTACCTTTACCTAAAGAATATCCAACTATAAGTGTTTAGCAACATTAGTTGTTACAGATATGTTTCATTAAAAAGGAAAAAATCCATAATATAAGAACAGTGAGGGGAAATGATGTAACACTATATTCCATTTCTTTTAGCGAGTCATATTTGCACCGACTCGCAACGGTGCCCTTTTAGCTCGGAAAAGTTTCCTGGTCGCTGATTGGTTAGAATTATCTTATCCAACCAATCAGCGATCAGGAAACTCTTCCTAGCTAAAAGAGCACCGCTGCGAGTCGGTGCAAATATGACTCGCTAAAAGAAATGGACTATAGTGACAAAAAGAGAACTCCAGTGATTCAAGATGCGCAAGTCATTAATCATAAAATCCAAGTCATCGCAATTGTTTATTGATACGGTGTCATGGTAATACTACAAGCAGGAATGTATTATATAAGAAACACTAGAGACAAAAAGAGAAATCCAGTTATTTAAGATGCATAAGTTCTCAAAGAGTAAAGGCAACACTACAGGCAGGAATGTTAGCCTACTGACAAATGCAAGAGGAGCTCCTCCCCTTGCATCCGTCACCAAAGGTCTTAGATGCAAGGGTAAAGGTCTCTTAGTTTCAGTTCAAGTATCATCTGAAGAGATACACACCAGAACGTCAGCCTAGCAAGTCCAACCAAGCCTCCTTCCCCTCACCCTCACACACCTCCATGTTGTGGTGCCCATACACAGCAGTGACCTCCCCCGTAAAAAGCTTAAACTCACTGTCCCAGGCTGGGATCGATCTGTTGTCGTGCGAATGCTAGGCAAATGTGTGAAATGCATTACCAGTCTACTAGCTTTAGGGCGTAAAGCATGGCGAAATATAAGTCAAAATCTTTATGATTAATAGAAACTGGGCTATATACCCCGTACTTGGAATTGGGAGGCCATGTTGAGGGAAATGATGCATTTATGCTGTGAGCAAAATTTAAAGAGGTTGGACAGGAAGGTAGAAGAGAGGAAGTGGGACCTAAGATAAAGCAGCATCATGTTTTGTCGAAGTACAGGAACAATTTTGCAATTAAAGAGCTCCAAGATGTCCTCATTTCAGTCCGAACGGGTCGGCCTGACAAATCACAAAAGCTATTGTATTAAAGAGCTCCAAGATGTCTTCATTTCTGTTCGAAGGGGTTGGCCTGACAAATCACATAAGCTATTGTATTAAAGAGCTCCAAGTTGTCTTTATTTCTGTCCGAAGGGGTCGGCCTGACAAATCACATAAGCCATTGTATTAAAGAGCTCCAAGATGTCTTCATTTCTGTCCGAAAGGGTTGGCCTGACAAACCACATAAGCTATAGTATTGAAGAGCTCCAAGATGTCTTCATTTCAGTCCGAAAGGGTTGGCCTGACAAACCACATAAGCTATAGGATTAAAGAGCTCCAAGATGTCTTCATTTCAGTCCGAAGGGGTTGGCCTGACAAACCACTTGCGCATTTGGAAAACCGTTAGAAAATTTGCCAGTCTTTTCGATGTACAGCTTCTTCCCAGAAGCTTCCTGATTGGTCCAGGCTCTTGGAACTGAAACAAATGATAATATCACCGTTCATTCTTATTGCTGCAACTGAAAACTATAAACAAACAGGACACAGATTTTTATAATTGGTTTTATAGCTTACATCATAACTGAATTCCTGGTAAAGCCAGTCTTGGAATTCAAGGGGGGTTTAGCTGATGAAACTTGCATGTGTTAATGAAGGGAAAATTATAATAAAAATTTTGTAATCATCACTAAAGAAGTTCAAAACTAAATTAACAGCAAATAACTGCAACTGAAATTTAAAAATAAACATACGACTATGCAATGGAATTCAATGATAATAATAATAATAATAATAATAATAATAATAATAATTATAATAATAATAAATCTTTACTTTAGACATAAATCCATTACTTGATCTTACAGAGAGTCTTATTTGAACCCAACTTTTTTTCATTTTTAAAGGGCAAATTGACTGACTCCAAATAACTTTCAGCCTTACACGAACTTCATAAGCTGACATAAAGATTACAATTTCAGCTTGATGAGCATATGACCTGTTAGCCTGAAGATCTCATTTCAAATGAGAGATATACATAAGGAAAACCAGGGTATATGTGAAAATTATATAATATTGACCCATAGATAACTTACAATAGGCTGGCATCAGTTGGAGTATTTTCATGATAGCCTCAACCTGGGGCGGTGTGTCATACATTCCAAGGCGATGGCCAGGCATTTGCTTACAGTATGTTAAAGCATTGTTGAACAGGTCCCACTTCCCAGCGTGAAGGTACAGGAAGCCATCTGACATAATCCTATAGAAGATGTTTTCAATAGAACCTGCAAAAATATTAACATCACGTCAGATTATTAAGATATTTCTGTTGCTATATGCTTTAAATTCCACAATTCTCTCTCTCTCTCTCTCTCTCTCTCTCTCTCTCTCTCTCTCTCTCTCTCTCTCTCTCTCTCTCTCTCTCAACACTAAGCAATATGATTTGTGATTAAAATTTTATTTCATCAAGACTTAAACGTCATTGCTAAGGATTTTATGATTTTATTAAAAACAAAAAGTTACCATCTCGAAACAACACGAGTAACCTTCGTACTTGTGAAGAAGAAGTAAGTCGCATTTCCAAGGATCTTCAAGTCAGTGTTCACCGGAGATTTTTCACTGAGCCGACAGAGAAATTTCCCTTCGAAGGGTGCTGAAGAAGCTGATAGGCATGATGCAAGAGTCATACAGGCCATACGACACTTACCTAGTAGTAAAGATATAAAAGATTACTGGGCTATCAAGTAGTGCAGGTTTTCCTTTATATGTCACCTTGTGTCACTGGCTGAATAAAATACTGCAAGTGACTACAAAATTTTATTCAAAGCCAAAACACATCAGAGTATATCCTACTAATGAATAAAAAGAAAAAAATATCATGATAATGTTCAAATACAAAAACTGTCAACTTTGAGGGGGGAAAATCATACTGAATTTGTCAGGATCCTCTTACAAAAACTGTCAACTTTGATGCTGTAGAAGGAGTCGCTTTCAGGAATCACAAGACCATCAGAAATAATGACGCCGCCTCGTAATTTCTCGCCTTCCACAAACCTAATTGTGTAATTAGATAGGTCCTTTCCAGCACTAGTTAGAACTGAGGCCAAGGACGGATCAGCATAGACAATTGCAGATACAGCAACTATCTGGAATAGGTCGACTAGCCTCATGTCATCTAACCTGTTGATTAAAAAGGAAATATACTAAACTGCTAATGAAAAGCAAGTTGATTTTAAAATGTCAATCATTTTTAATCTATGGAACACATAATCTTAATGCTATAAAAAAAAAACACTTAAAGAAATGAGAAATGATCACTGATGAAAACGAAACTCAAGTTTACTGTAAGGCCACGTGTCATCACTCCGCCCGCAAACACCAAAAGCGTCACATAACAGTGCGTTAATCAGTATTGTATAACCACAATTGGCTGTAATCTACGCAGTGTAGTGCCACTTCATTGAGTCAACAAGGCTCTAGAAAAAGGCTTGGAAGACTTCATTCCATTCCTTGACTAATTCGACTTCCAAATCTCTAATGTTTTGAGGTGGATCAGCTGCCTATATCCATCTTCCAATCTTTATCCCACATATACGAGAATGGTACTTTATCCAGGGAGAGAGAGGGCCAGAGCAGTACATAAATATTGCTTTATCTGAAAAATGTCCATAAAGACCCACGCCATGTGAGGACGAGCATTATCCTGCTGAAAATTCTGGAGCCAAGGCTAGGCCTGGAAAAACGGTACATATTTAGTTGCAGAACTTGGTCTCTGTAGGCTACGCCAGCCATTCGCTGATGAATCACATGTAAAAGTGTTCTGCAGTGGTAGCTGAAGCCACTCTAGACCATGAGACTTATTCTTCTCTAGTGGTCAGTCTACACAATGCAGCAGTAGGCATAA
>NC_090727.1:96258737-96263737 GCF_036898095.1 Palaemon carinicauda | reverse complement strand
TCACTACAAAGAGATCTAAACAAAATATATGAATGGGCGGAGATAAATAGGATGGTATTTAACTCCGATAAATTTAAATCAATAAACTATGGAAACAGAGAAGGAATGGTATATGCATACAAGGGACCTAATAATGAGACAATCACAAACAAGGAAGCAATTAAAGACCTTGGTGTAATGTTAAATAGGAATATGTTATGCAATGACCAAATAGCAACACTGTTGGCTAAATGTAAAGCAAAAATGGGAATGTTATTCAGACACTTTAAAACAAGAAAAGCTGAACACATGATTATGCTTTACAAAACTTATGTACGTAGTACACTCGAGTACTGCAATGTGATATGGTACCCACACTACCAAAAGGATATCGCGCAAATAGAGAGTGTACAAAGGTCCTATACTGCTAGAATAGATGAAGTTAAGGACCTTGACTACTGGGAAAAACTGCAATTTTTAAAACTATACAGTCTAGAAAGGAGAAGAGAATGCTACATGATCATACAAGCATGGAAGCAAATAGAAGGAATTACTGAAAACATCATGGAGCTAAAAATATCAGAAAGAGCAAGCAGAGGTAGATTAATAATGCCAAAAATTATACCATGTAAACTAAGGAAGGTGCACAGGACATTAATCCACTACGCACCAGCATCGATAATGCAGCGACTATTTAATGTGCTGCCAGCTCATCTAAGAAACATATCAGGAGTGAGCGTAGATGTGTTTAAGAATAAGCTCGATAAATACCTAAGATGCCTCCCAGACCATCCAAGACTGGAAGATGCAAAATACACTGGAAGATGCATTAGCAACTCTCTGGTGGATATACGAGGTGCCTCACACTGAGGGACCTGGGGGAACCCAAACAAAAAATAAGGTAAGGTAAGGTAAGGTAAGGCTCTCACTTTTGTGGTGCAAACGTCAGTCACTAGTCTCTCTCTCTCTCTCTCTCTCTCTCTCTCTCTCTCTCGGAGCAAAGGTTATTCTGTCAGTTAGTCTCTCTCTCTCTCTCTCTCTCTCTCTCTGGGGGCAAACATCAGTCAGTCTCCCTCTCTCTCTCTCTCTCTCTCTCTCTCTCTCTCAGGATAGGAATAATTGCTTTTATGAATTAAGAAGTTCTATCCTTGATACACTAAGAATTAATTTAGCTCAAACTATGAAGAGGAATAGATATAAATACAATAATACAATTAATTGAAATACAATAGTGCTATTTTTTTCTCTATATGTGTGCAATGTGCGTTTGTAGACAATCATTCAGTTGTTTTTTTTACTGAAATAAAAAAAAATGTTATAGAACATGAGTATGGTGCTTTGAAAGAGTATTAAATCATAACTCAGAATTTACGAACAACACTCTCTTCTGTTTTACATCAAAGACAAGAGAAGGCGTTTAATAATGACTATCAAGGTCACGTTAGTGCTACATGTCATAATAAATTAGTTTACTCTCTATTTCAGGTTCTTGTTTTCTTCGAATAATTATACTACGTTTTCTATATTGATTTATTTATGGTAAACTAATGCAAATAAAGATAACCGGTGGGTGAATGGTAAAAGATATAACAAGCCTAGGTACACATATAAAGTCAGTACGATGAATAGATAAGTACAACATTACTACAATACATTAGCTATAACTAGAACTTTACCCATTAGCTATTGATTTTATATAGAACTAGAGCCAATACATCACAAAACTGCTATCCGGTCCACTTTCAAAAAAGCATACAATATATTCATGAAGTAACAGTCAAGAAGACGGTTTATTTTTAAGGTAATACTGAGCTGGCTATATGCCAGCACGGGCTCTGTCGGGAATTTCGAGCTGATCATTCGAAAGTCCCGCCATTTAACTCCACAAACGTTACGTTAAATTGAGGGAAGGCTGGAAGATCTCGCGGGCGTTGAGACGAATGACTATGGTCTAATACGTGACGGTATTAGGGCCTAAAACTTAACCACCTAGTAGGGAAGGAGCAGGTGTTAAAGAAATTGAGTATTTGTAATTTATGAATCACGAATGTAACGTCATTTTACTATACCACGATGAAAATGTCGTATGTATATGTTTAGAGCCAAGGACTCCCTAAGCTGGTGGATTACGGCAAATTAAGGCCTTCAGCCGAATCATTAAACTCCCCCTTGTATTTAAAGTAAGACTTTAACAGTTTCTCAGTCTTGTGGCAGACAAAGAAGCTTTAACCAACCCCTTATAAATTAATAAGGTAAGATTTCCCTCCCCTCTGCCAAGGACGCTTTAGTCAGCGCGGGAAATCGGAGTTTTCGTCGGAGCTGTAGGAGCTCCGATCGTCCTCTTTGCCTAATATCCCCAGAACAAGTAAGTTGTCTATATTGTTACGTCTCTGCTCCTTGTATAACCAGGTCGGTTTCCCCATAGTTTTTTGTAAGTGTGATGTGAGTTTTGTATCGGTACATATTTCGGTGATCCTTGTGATTGGGGATCAGATTCATTCACTAAATTACGATAGAAAACCTTGGTATGTGGTCTACCAAGGTATTTTGTTGAAATTGGGTGTATTTTGTTCTCTTTTTAAGTCCGATGTGGACTTAGTGTTCCACGAGCACGTGTAATTGTTTCGAGTGAGATATTTCATTTATTAAGCAGTGTAAATGTTTTAATATGTTATTCCCTTTTCAAACAACTATTTTTGTAATAAAATTGTAAAGTGTAGCCGTATTTTGTTTGATTCCTGGACGGTTTTGGGAGACTTACCTCTTCAAGGTCTTGTTATCCGCCCTTAACATCGGGCTTAGAACTAATCATATAATTGTCGAAGTGAAAATCACGACAAAAAAGCATACAATATATTCATGAAGTAACAGTCAAGAAGAGGGCTTATTTCTAAGGTAATACTGAGCTGGCTACATGCCAGCACGGGCTCCTTCTCCTAAAGCAGCAGAAAGATGATAAATTTATTAAAAAATTCTGGTATTATCCTTGCTCATTAGCTGGATAGGCTACTTACCCTTTTTGTACCAGTGGGGAAACACAAACGGAGGATAATTATAAGTCTTAAAAGGAATTAATAATTTCCTATGCTTTAAGGAGATTTTATAACATCCAAAGAGGTATAAACTCGCGTATATGATCCACTAATACATTTTATTTAGAACATCCATGCATAGGAGTTGAATACATCATCACACAGAAATATTAGCAATTTTATGAGTTACCTTTACCTAAAGAATATAAAACTATAAGGGTTTAGCAACATTGGTTGTTACAGATATGTTTCATTAAAAAGGAAAAATCCATAATATAAGAACAGTGAGGGGAAAGGATGTAACACTATAGTCCATTTCTTTTAGCGATTCATATTTGCACCGACTCGCAATGGTGCCCTTTTAGCTCGGAAAGGTTTCCTGGTCGCTGATTGGTTAGAATTATCTTATCCAACCAATCAGCGATCAGGAAACTCTTCTGAGCTAAAAGGGCACCGCTGCGAGTCGGTGCAAATATGACTAGCTAAAAGAAATGGACTATAGTGACAAAAAGAGAACTCCAGTGATTCAAGATGCGCAAGTCATTAATCATAAAATCCAAGTCATCGCAATTGTTTATTAATAAGGTGTCATGGTAATACTACAAGCAGGAATGTTAGCCTACTGACAAATGCAAGAGGAGCTCCTCCCCTTGCATCCGTCACCAAAGGTCTTAGATGCGAGGGTAAAGGTCTCTTAGTTTCAGTTCAAGTATCATCTGAAGAGATAAACACCAGAACGTCAGCCTAGCAAGGCCAACCCAGCCTCCTTCCCCCCACCCCCACCCCCCCTTCCCGTTGTGGTGCCCATACACAGCAGTGACCTCCCCCGTAAAAAGATTAAACTCACTGTCCCAGGTTGGGATCGATCTGTCGTCGTGCGAATGATAGGCAAATGCGTGAAATGCGTTACCACTGTACTAGCTTTGAGGCGTAAAGCATGGTGAAATATAAGTCAAAATCTTTATGATTAATAGAAACTGGGCTATATACCCCGTACTTGGACCTGGGAGGCCATTCAGCCTTGAAGTACAACTTGGGCGAAATGTTTCATTTACGCTGAGTAAAATTTAAAGACGTTGGGCAGGAAGGTAGAAGAGAGGAAGTGGGGCCTTAGGATAAAGCAGCATCATGTTTTGTCGAAGTACAGGAACATTTTGCAGTTAAAGAGCTCCAAGATGTCTTCATTTCTGTCCGAAGGGGTCGGCTTGACAAATCACATAAGCTATTGTATTAAAGAGCTCCAAGATGTCTTCATTTCTGTCCGAAGGGGTCGGCTTGACAAATCACATAAGCTATTGTATTAAAGAGCTACAAGATGTCTTCATTTCTGTCCGAACGGGTCGGCCTGACAAATCACATAAGCTATTGTATTAAAGAGCTCCAAGATGTCTTCATTTTAGTCCGAAGAGGTTGGCCTGACAAACCACATGCGCATTTACATAATAGTTACTAAAAGTGCCAGTCTTTTCGATGTACAGCTTCTTCCCAGAATCTTCCTGATTGGTCCAGGCTCTTGCAACTGAAACAAATGATAATATCACCGTTCATTCTTATTGCTGCAATTGAAAACTATAAACAAACAGAACACAGATTCTTATAATTGGTTTTATAGCTTACATCATAACTTAATTCCTGGTAAAGCCAGTCTTGGAATGCAATGGACTCCAATGAAAATAATAATAATAATAGTAATAATGATAATAATAATAATAATAATAATAATAATAATAATAATAATAATAATAATAATAATAATAATTATAATAAATCTTTACTTTAGACATAAATCCATTACTTGATCTTGCAGAGTGTCTTATTTGAACCCAACTTTTCATTTTTAAAGGGCAAATTGACTGCCTCCAAATAACTTTCAGCCTTACACGAACTTCATAAGCTGACATAAAGATTACAATTTCAGCTTAATGAGCATATGATCTGTTAGCCTGCAGATCCCATTTCAAATGAGAACTATACATAAGGAAAACCAAG
>NC_090727.1:96251237-96253737 GCF_036898095.1 Palaemon carinicauda | reverse complement strand
GATTCTCGCTCCACAGGAGCGGTTTGAACTCCACACGAGCGGTTTGAAACCGTGTTGCAGATTCTTGCTTCACACGAGCGGTTTGAAACTGTGCGACAGATTCTCGCTTCACACGAGCGGTTTGAAACCATGCTGCAGATTCTTACTTCACATGAGCGGTTTGAAACCGTGCTGCAGATTCTTGCATCACACAAGCGGTTTGAAACCGTGCGGCAGATTCTCGCTTCACACCAGCGGTTTGAAACTGTGTGACAGATTCTCGCTTCACACGAGCGGTTTGAAATCGTGTGACAGATTCTCGCTCCACACGAGCGGTTTGAAACCGTGCGGCAGATTCTCGCTCCACACGAGCGGTTTGAAACTGTACGGCAGATTCTCGCTTCACACGAGCGGTTTAAAACTGTGTGGCAGATTTTCGCTCCACACGAGCAGTTTGAAACTGTACTGCAGATTCTCGCTTCACACAAGTGGTTTGAAACCGTGTGGCAGATTCTCGCTCTACACGAGCGGTTTAAAACCGTGCGGCAGATTCTCGCTTCACACGGCGGTTTGAGACTGTGCGACAGATTCTTGCTTCACACATGCGGTTGTTTCCTGTGCAGTTAATCTGTATCAAGGAACATAATACTCTAATATAGCCTGTCGCTGTTTGTTTAAGATGGAGGACGTGAAGAAGAAAGGGGTCTTTGTGTATATAATAAACAGGGTGCTAAAAAGAAGCAACTACGTAAAGAGTGGTAATGTCAAGCTGAATACATGAAAACACAGGCTCTTGCTCCTAAAGCAGCTATAAAATAAGAAATATGATAAATTTATTTTTACATTTTTATAATATCCTTGCTCATTGGCTGGTTGGGCTACTAAGCATTTTTGTGCAATTAGATAACTGAGATGATTTATCTGCCAACAGATGGCAGCACACTACAGAAATATTTTGATTTTCACACATAATGAGAGTGAATAATTTTCTGTGGTTGAGGGAGATTCTATAACGTCCAAAGAAGTATAATTTATTGGTTAAATCATTCACATGACCTATTAATACATTTTATTGAAGCTAAATATATCATCACACAGAAATATTAACTTAACAATTTCATGAGTTATCTGTTACCCAATAAGCATCAAACAAACAGTAACTGGTAATAGTAGCAGGACACTTACAAATATGTTTCCTTCTCTTTTGCTTTAGAGAGTTTTTATTTGACTTTGTCACTCACATTAATTTCATTCGACGCGTAAATACACTTAAGAATGTCATTGAAAGCTACAGGGGCACTCGGTAGAGCGCAGAGCTCCGCCAGGGCAACTTATTTCTCGACCTTTTGGACTGATTTTGGAAGTTTTGCTCGTCCATGACCTTGACCTTTGACCTTCCAAAATTTAATAATTTCCAGCTTTTTACATAATCTTAAAATCTGTAAGTTTCATTCCTTTACGATTAAAATTGGGGCCGTATGGTAGATGACCGGAATTTGACCTTTTGATTGACCTTGACCTTGGAAGTGACCTTCACCTTCGACCTTTAAATGTATTAATTGTCATGGATTCTCATACGCTCAAATATGAAACAAGTTTGAAGTCTCTGTGGGAACAATGCACAAACTTATGGCTGATTACGTGAATTGGACATTATGCTTGACTGTGACCTTAACCTTTGACCTTGACCTCCCAAAATTTAATCATTTCCAGCTTTTTACATAATAGTTAATCCCTGCAAGTTTCATTACTCTACGATTAAAACTATGGCCAGGAAACTGTTCATAAGCTATTGTATTAAAGAGCTCCAAGATGTCTTCATTTCTGTCCGAAAGGGTTGGCCTGACAAACCACATAAGCTATTGTATTAAAGAGCTCCAAGATGTCTTCATTTCTGTCCAAAAGGGTCGGCCTGACACACCACATTAACTATTGTATTAAAGAGCTCCAAGATGCCTTCATTTCTGTCCGAAAGGGTCGGCCTGACACACCACATTAACTATTGTATTAAAGAGCTCCAAGATGTCTTCATTTCTGTCCGAAAGGGTTGGCCTGACAAACCACATAAGCTATTGTATTAAAGAGCTCCAAGATGTCTTCATTTCTGTCCAAAAGGGTCGGCCTGACACACCACATTAACTATTGTATTAAAGAGCTCCAAGATGTCTTCATTTCTGTCCGAAAGGGTTGGCCTGACAAACCACATAAGCTATTGTATTAAAGAGATCAAAGATGTCTTCATTTCTGTCCAAAAGGGTCGGCCTGACACACCACATTAACTATTGTATTAAAGAGCTCCAAGATGACTTCATTTCTGTCCGAAAGGGTTGGCCTGACAAACCACATAAGCTATTGTATTAAAGAGATCAAAGATGTCTTCATTTCTGTCCGAAAGGGTCGGCCTGACACACCACATTAACTATTGTATTAAAGAGCTCCAAGATGTCTTCATTTCTGTCCGAAAGGGTTGGCCTGACAAACCACATAAGCTATTGTATTAAAGAGCTCCAAGATGTCTTCA
>NC_090727.1:96226237-96236237 GCF_036898095.1 Palaemon carinicauda | reverse complement strand
TGCCAGCGCAACGTCATTCACTAGTAGCTAGTAAAATACTATTTTTTTACGATTAATCATTGTATCGGTAAAATTTTTGGACGTCCGGCTATATTCGGAGCAAGAGTCCGTGCCAGCGCAGCATCATTCACTAGTAGCTAGCAAAATGCTATTTTTTTACGATTAATAATTGTATCGGTAAAATTTTTGGACGTCCGGCTATATTCGGAGCAAGAGCCCGTGCCAGCGCAGCGTCATTCACTAGTAGCTAGCAAAATACTATTTTTTTACGATTAATATTTGTATCTATATAATTTTTGGACGGAGTACTTTTTTGAGTAGCTATTATTCCAGTACATTCTCTTTTCTTAAGAGAATTTCCAAACTAAGAAACGATGAAAAAAGAGAAAAAAAAAGGAGAATTATCTAAACCAAACTAAGAAACGATAAAAAAGAGAAAAAAAAGAGAAATATCTAAGCCAAACTAAGAAACGATATAAAAAAGAGAAAAAAAAAAGAAATATCTAAACCAAACTAAGAAACGATAAAAAAGAGAAAATAAAAGAGAAATATCTAAACCAAACTAAGAAACGATAAAAAAGAGAAAAAAAAGAGAAATATCTAAACCAAACTAAGAAACGATAAAAAAATAGAACTTAAAAAGAGAAATATCTTCGAAATGAGAAATAGAGAAAAGAGAAGATATATTGAACTCTTCGAAAAAAAAAAACACGTTTTTGAAAGTGGGACATGAATCTACTCAATGAATAGTGAATGAAGAGTGAATGAAGAATGAATGAGGAGTGAATGAAGAGTGGCTTCATGTCAAGGGATCATATCTGAAACCCCATAATTCCTAATCAAGGATTTGCTGGAATATCATTTGAAAGCAAATAAAGACGATTTGTGTATTGAGGTCAACAGGAATTTCAACTTTAATGCTGAGTAAAATTTTACCTGAATAAATGCTCCTTAACCTTGTAGAAATATTGGGCTGCTATTTACGAATATCTATCTATCTATATATATATATATATATATATATATATATATATATATATATATATATATATATATATATATGTGTGTATATATATATACATAAATATATATATATATATATATATATATATATATATATATATATATATATATACAGTGCATATATATATATATATAGATATACATATATGTATACTGTATATATATATATATATATATATATATATATATATATATATATATACATATACATATATATACATATATTTAGATATATATATACATATATATGTATGTATACATTTATACATATATATAGGTAAATATATATATATATATATATATATATATATATATATATATATATATATATATATATATATATATATATATATGTACATTCCTTTCCTCACTGGGCTACTTTCCATGTTGGAGTCCTTGGATTTGCAGCATTCTGTTTTTCCAACCAGGGTTGTAGATTGGCTAATAATAATAATAATAATAATAATAATAATAATAATAATAATAATAAAACATCGACACTGAAATCGTTGGAAGATATCGAGGTGAAATTACCTTCAACAAAGCAAAGTTTAGACCCGAGTAAAAAATTGTCTTCGCCATCAGAGTTATCACTTTATAATGGAAGGTCTTTTTATACTTGACGTTTGATAAATGTTCTTATTCAGAGCAATACAGAGCTCTGTTAAACTTATCATGAAAATCCTGAAGTTCCATTAATGTCAAACAAATTTTTAAAATTTAGTTTGAAAGGTTTTAAAGGCCGCTCATGAAAGGCAGAGGCAAGGGACAGTGACATAGCCCTAGCAAGAGGGACATATATGCATGTGATCAGTGCCTAGTCCCCTCTCCACCTAAGCTGGGACCAGGGAGGTCCAGGCAATGGCTAATGAGTCAGCTGGTAGATCTATAGGCTCCACCAAACTCCCCATCGTTAGCTAACAAGGATGGTGAAGTTGCAGTGACCAAAGGAACTAACAAGTATGAGCGGGACTCTCCAATCAAGCTAGGATCAGGGAGCACCAGGTAATGGCTACTCAGGACTCAGTAGGGAGACCTATAGGCTCCACCAAACCCCCCTTATCGTTAGCTGACAAGGATGGTGAAGTTGCAGTGACCAAACGAACTAAAAAGTTTGAGCGGGACTCTCCACCAAGTTAGGACCAGGAAGGGCCAGGCAATGGCTAATGAGTCAGCAGGTAGATCTATAGGCTCCAATGAACTCCTATCGTTAGCTCACATGGATGGTAAGGTTGCAGACACTAAAAAGAAA
Organism: Palaemon carinicauda; assembly: GCF_036898095.1. NCBI lineage: Eukaryota > Metazoa > Arthropoda > Malacostraca > Decapoda > Palaemonidae > Palaemon > Palaemon carinicauda. The sequence goes on along the minus strand of NC_090727.1, from coordinate 96,233,962 downwards.
CTTCCAAGCGTGAGCGAGACTCGAACCCAGTCTAGTAGATCGTTATAGACTTCCACGAACTTCCCATCTTTAGTTCTCAAGGATGGTAAGGTTGCAGACACTAAAAAGAAACTTTAAAGCGTGAGCGAGACTCGAACCCAGTCTAGTATATCGCTATAGACTTCCACGAACTCCCCATCTTTAGTTCTCAATGATGGTAAGGTTGCAGACACTAAAAAAAGCTATCAAACATGAGCGAGACTCGAACCCAGTCTAGTAGATCACTATAGACTGCCACAAACTTCCCATCTTTAGTTCTCAATGATGGTAAGGTTGCAGACACTAAAAAGAAACTTTCAAGCGTGAGCGGGATTCGAACCCCAGTCTAGTATATCACCAAGCAGGGACGCTTCCAATAGGGTACAACAAGCCATGATTTAGTGACAGTTTTTTTCTGTCTATACAAACAAATGACAGAAGATTTATTCATATAATTCTCCCCAGCTACAAAAAACGGAATAAAATTCTAGTATATCTTTCGCAAGGTCATTTACAACGAATTTGCGCGTTTTATTCGCCTGTCGGAATGATTGATATTTGCAGTAATTGCAATACAGAACTTCGCCAATTTCTGCTCTTTATTTTTGCCCTAAAATACCTAAGTACTTTTTTATTTTCTTTATGAAAAAAATGCATTTTAAATGAATCTCCTACTGTATGTCATTTGAGGTTCCTTGTGTGTTATTATTATTATTATCATTATTATTATTATCATTATTATTATTATCATTATTATTATTATTATCTATGTTGTTGTTGTTATTATTATTATTATTATTATTATTATTATTATTATTATTATCATAATTTTTACTATTATTATTATTATTATTATTATTATTATCATTATTATTATTAATGACTTTATCATTAATATCATTATTATTATTATTATTATTATTATTATTATTATTATTATTATTATCATTATTATTATTATTATTATTATTATTGTTTGAAGGCCATATGTACCCCCATTTGGATAATCAAAATGCTAAACTCCTAATATCCAGTAAAAGGAAACCACATCACATATAATAATAATAATAATAATAATAATAATAATAATAATAATAATAATAATAATAATAATAATAATGATAATAATAATAATAATAATAAGTGAGTGAATTAGGGTTGATCTATGAACAATATATATTATGGTTCAAAAAACTACTCAAGATCACAAATGACTATGAAATTGGTTAATAAAAGTTGACATATATCTTTGTCAGAGAGAAAAATGGTGGATATATATGAGCGATTAATCTACCCCGTGGCTAGGGAGTAGGTTGAAAGGTTTAAAGGCCGCTCATGAATGGCAGAGGCAAGGGACAGTCACATTGCCCTATCAAGCAGGACAATGCTCTAGAGACTGACCATATTATATATAATCAGCGCCCAAGCCCCCTCTCCACCTAAGCTAGGACCAGGGAGGGTCAGGCAATGGCTGCTGATGACTCAGAAGATAGACCTATAGGCTCCTCCAAAGCCCCCTTCCTTAGCTCATAAGGATGGTGAGGTTGTAGTGACCAAAGAAACTAACGAGTTTAAGCGAGACTCGAACCACAGTCTGGCGTTCACCAGTCAGGGACCTCGCTTACAACGAAGGGGAGCATAGGCCCTTGCACGAAGGCAGCCCATGAGTAGGATAAGCTTGTGGAGGAGTCAGATCCTATCAAAACACGAAGGACGAACAGGAGGATAGGATGACGACAGAGGCCGGAGTCAGGAGTTCAGTGGAGGGCGTCGTAAAGCAGACAAGGCCTCACCAAATCCGGTTCCTCTTCGGTCCTAGAGAAATTGCTGAAGTCAACATAGAAGCTATCAACTCCAAAAACGTCAGTGTAAAAATAAACCGTGCTATTATTATTATTATTATTATTATTATTATTATTATTATTATTATTATTATTATTATTATTATTATTATTATTAATGGCTTTATTATTATTATTATTATTATTATCATTATTATTATTATTATTATTCTTAATGGCTTTATCATTATTATTATTATTATTATTATTATTATTATTATTATCATTATTATTATCATTATTATTATTATTATTATTATTATTATCATCATCATTTTTACTATTATTATTAACTTTCACCGCGGTTTAGGGAATAACTTCATTAGCCTAAAGAGGTATGAATATAGTCTCTTCTCTCTAGGACTGTATTGATATTGTAGGCTAGTGTACGCAATCCGTCAAAAATTAAGGCTAAATATTTATATAGATATACACACACGCACAAACACACACACAGATTCAACCCTTCCCACCCCCTTCCTCTTTCCTGGCGACAACACGACAGTTTGGGAAATTTGTATGACTACTCACTCTCCCACCAGCGAGAGAGAGAGAGAGAGAGAGAGAGAGAGAGAGAGAGAGAGAGAGAGAGAGAGAGAGAGAGAGAGAGAGAGAGAGAGAGAGAGAAAGCAGATTTAATTTCTGTGATTTAGGAAGCAATTTAGTATAAATCATTAGTTTTGATGACCACCTTATTTCTAATTTTAACTGTGATAAAGGATTTTGGACTTTCTGTATATAGTAAATAAATACCAAACTTAATTTTCCACTTAATGCAAGAAATGAGAAATTGTTGTTTTTGTTGTTGTTGTTGTTGTTGTTGTTGTTAGATTAATCGGTCATTATTGCATATACCAAACTTAATTTTCCACTTATTACAAGAAATGAGAAATTGTTGTTGTTGTTGCTGTTGTTGTTGTTGTTTGATTAATCGGCCATTATTGCCACCAATTGCTTTTGGGATTCCTTAAATGAAGAAGTATCGTATCATTCTGATCAGATTTCTTTCGCCTTCAGTGGAGACCACATCACTTTCAGGTACTTTCAATTCCTCAGGTACTTGTGAAGATAATATTTCCTTCAGCTGTACATAGTTTTAATTTTGATTCATACAAGTAAGAACATATTTGAAGACATGGATATCTTAACGTAGTGAAAGGGTCTGTGTATTGCCATAATCAGCACAGCTGTACTAGTCAGGGCCACCTATACTAAGTTGGTTTGCTTTGAGCTATCAGACTAGAATCTCCACTATTACCAATTTGCAATGGCCAGTGTGATGATGAAAACTGGCCAAACCTCAGACATGAATAAGGACATGGCTGAGGCCTTTGTCCTGTAGTGGACTAGAAACGGTTGCATATGTTGTTGTTGTTTTTGTTGTTGTTGTTGTTGTTGTTGTTGTGTGTCTATTTTTTTAATTCTATGATATTCATCTATTATATTCTGTAAATATTTATGACTTTTTGTAAAATTCTTCATAGCATTTCATTTTTGTTTCCAAGAAGTCTGCTTCAACCTCAATTGCTTTTCAGTATTATTATGTATAAATTTTTAAGACTTTTTAACTTTACTGAAAACTTCGAAGCATATTTTTTTTCTTTTTTTTCACACATCCATAGATTTCCATCTTCATTCAATAAATATCTGCAAAACTAAATCAGATTGATTTTATTGAAATTTAGAGAAAATCTATTCATGTTTATATATAGCAAATCTATGACACTTTTTTTATAAACTTCAGTGTTGTAAATGATATTTTGTACTTGCATATATTATTATTATTATTATTATTATTATTATTATTATTATTATTATTATTATTATTATTGATAAAAGTATTATTATTATTATCATCATTATTATTATTATTATTATTATTATTATTATCATTATTATTATTATTATTATTATTATTATTATTATTATTATTATTATTATTATTATTATTATTATTATCCAAGCTATAACCCTAGTTGAAAAAGCAAGATGCTATCAGAAAATATGGAAAACTGTTTCATTGACTATTTTATTTTAGTTATCCTCCTAAATATTAGATTTTCTTTTAAATAAATATGGTGTAATAATAGAAAATGAAAGATCCGGCTAATCATGGGTAGACTAGAATATATCTTACTTTACTGTGGGAGGTTTTGATATACACATGATTGCTAGACATAATCATGATATATAATTATATTTAGGTTTGGATAGACGAGTGTATATATATATATATATATATATATATATATATATATATATATATATATATATATATATATATATATATATATATATATATATATATATATGTATATGTGTGTATATATATATTTAAATATGTATGTATATACAGTATATATGTATAGATATATAAATATATATATATATATATATATATATATATATATATATATATATATATATATATATATATATATATATGTGTGTGTGTGTGTGTGTGTGTGTGAGCGTGTATGTATGTGTGTGCGTATGTTGGTAAAAGCAACGTCCGAAATTGGCGAAAAAAAACGGAAAGATAAACTAGGGAGAATGCCATTTTACGTACCGAATCATCATCTTACATCTGGCAACCAATAGTGCTGTCAGGAAGTTAAGGCCAAAATCAGCTGAGAATGTAAACAACAGAACACAAAACAAATGACTCATGAAGATAGAGTTTTTTCTTTTTCTTTCTTTCTTTTCTTTTTAGCTGATAGGAAAGGTGGATGAGAGAAGAAAGAGGAATTATTTGAAAAGATATTAATAAGAGGAATGTAAAGCGTGGGTTAATCACAATTTTATTTATGTAAAAGTAAATTTTTCTTATTATGGTGGTATATGGGACAATAATTTCTTATTGTATTTTGAAATATGTTACCTGTAAATGAATGATAATATATTGCTAACATATGTAATATATACTGGATAAAGTAAGTAAAAAGAGTGCTTAATAGATATGTCTGTTTTAGTTACATATTATTATTATTATTATTATTATTATTATTATTATTATTATTATTATTATTATTATTATTATCATTATTATTATTATTATTATCTAAGCTACAACCCTAGTTGAAAAAGTAGGATGCTTATAAGCCCAAATGCTCCAACAGGAAAAATAGCCTAGTGGGGAAAGGAAGTAGAGAAATAGATAAACTACAAAAGAAGTAATGAAAAATGTATATAAAATATTTTAAGAACATTTACATTAAAATAGATCTTTTATATATAAACTATATAGAGACACTTTTAATAAGGCTGTTCAACGTGAAAATATGAGTAAGGTGAGGGTCATTTTTAGGTCTTACTAAACATTTTTTCAACATTTTTCATCTTCGTCAACAGAGAGAGAAAAATAAATTATGAGTAAGGTGGTGATCGTTTTTAGGTCTTACTAAACATTTTTTCAACATTTTTTATCTTCCTCAACAGAGAGAGAAAAATAAATTATGAGTAAGGTGAGGTTCATCTTCAGGTCTTACTAAACATTTTTCAACATTTTTCATCTTCCTCAACAGAGAGAGAAAAATAAATTATGAGTAAGGTGGTTGTCTTTCGGTCTCACTAAACATTTTTCCACATTTTTCATCTTCGTCAACAGAGAGAGAAAAATAAATTATGAGTAAGGTGAGGGTCATCTTCGGGTCTTACTAAACATTTTTCCAACATTTTTCATCTTCGTCAACAGAGAGAGAAAAATAAATTATGAGTAAGGTGGTTGTCTTTCGGTCTCACTAAACATTTTTTCAACATTTTTCATCTTCCTCAACAGAGAGAGAAAAATAAATTATGAGTAAGGTGGTGGTCTTCAGGTCTTACTAAACATTTTTCCAACATTTTTCATCTTCCTCAACAGAGAGAGAAAAATAAATTATGAGTAAGGTGAGGGTCATCTTCAGGTCTTACTAAACATTTTTCAACATTCTCCATCTTCGTCAACAGAGAGAAAAATAAATTATGAGTAAGGTGGTTATCTCTAGGTCTTACTAAACATTTTTCCAACATTTTCCATCTTCCTCAACAGAGAGAGAAAAATGGGAGCCCAGCAGAAGTTATAAATATATCACCCTGTTCAACATGAAAATATGACTGAGATGAGGGTCATCTTTAGGTCTTACTAAACATATTTTTAACATTTTTCATCTTCTTCAACAGAGAGAAAAAAATGGAAGCCCAGCGAAAGTTATTCAAGCTATGCCTGGCAGCTGTCATCTCAGCATTTATCCTCGCTGACCTGTCATTGACCTCTGACCTAGATGATACTGGAGACGACTTATCCCATTACGAGATCAAGTTTATAAAGAACGAACGGTTGAGGCAGTCCAAGGGAAGTTTCGTTTTGACTGAGGGTCTGGTTATTTCGGAGGCTGACTCTTTCTATAAAGTTGTTGTTGATAATTTATGTAAGTAGGAGTTTTTATAAGTAGGATTGTTTTCTTAAAGTATATGAATAAGTATATTCTATTGTTTTGTTTTTTTTACGGATAATGTACTGAAATTAATCTCATAGACTGATTCTTTCTAAAATGTAGTTATCGATAATTTGTGTAAGTAGGAATTTTTATAAGTAGGATTTTTTTCTTTAAGTACATAAATAAGTACAGTCAGTTGTGGTTTTTATAGGTAAAGTACTGAAATTAATCTCAAAGACTGACTCTTTCTCTAATCTTGTTATTAGCAATTTAGCAATTTATATAAGTAGGAATTTTTATAAATAGGATTGTTTTCTTAAAGTATATGAATAAGTAGAGTCTGTTATTGTTTTTACAGTTAAACTACTGAAATTAATCTCAAAGACTGACTCTTTCTATAATTTGCTATTGGCAATTTATGTAATTAGGAATTTTCATAAGTAGGATTGTTTTCTTTAAGGACATAAAAGTACAGTCTGGTGTTTTTTTTTTTTTTTTTTTTTTTTTTTACAGTTAAAGTACTGAAATTAATCTCAAAGACTGACTCTTTCTATAATCTTATTATTGTCAATTTATGTAAGTAGGAATTTTATAAGTAGGATTCTCTTAAATTGCTTAAGTCCAGAAATATTTTCTAAAAGTGCTCAAGTCCAGTCTGTTTTTTTTTTTTTTTTTTTTTTATTAAGTTCTGAAATCAGTCTTCTATATTCTGTTTATATGAATCTTTTTATAATCTTATTATTGGCAATTTAAGTAAGTAGGAATTTTTGTGAGTATGATTTTCATAAGTGGGATATTTATTAGGAAGTTTTTCATAAAGTGTATGAATAAGTCCAGTTTTTTTATTATTGCAAATAGAATACTGAAATTAATGTTCTCTATTCTCTTCATATAACTCTTTCCATAACCTTATATTTGACAATTTATACTATAGTCCATTTCTTTTAGCGAGTCATATTTGCACCGACTCGCAGCGGTGCCCTTTTAGCTGGGAAAAGTTTCCTGATCGCTGATTGGTTGGACAAGATAATTCTAACCAATCAGCGACCAGGAAACTTTTCCGAGCTAAAAGGGCACCGTTGCGAGTCGGTGCAAATATGACTAGCTAAAAGAAATGGATTATAGTATGAGTTTTTTAGTAAATCATATGTTAAGTGTTTTCTTCTGCAGATAAATTATTAAATTTATCTCCTCTGTTTTTTAGTGATAATGTGCAGGCATTAATCTTATCTGTTCTAGTTAAAAAAAAAAAAAAACACACACACACACACACACACACACTCCGTTTTAGATATGTCTTATCTGTTTCTAGTGACAAAATGTATGCACTAATCTTATCTCATTTCTTCTTTACTTGCTTCCAATTCATCATGTTGTTGGGAGTACTACTAAGTTAGCTAAACTCGCCTGATATTTTTCCTATCAGATTAGTGTTTATTTTCTTTCTA
>NC_090727.1:96178737-96216237 GCF_036898095.1 Palaemon carinicauda | reverse complement strand
TTGAGAAAAGGCCAACGTCTGATCAACTGGAGCTTTAAAAGGCCAACCTAATAGTAAAAAGGGCCGAAAATATATCCTTTAAAGCTAACCAATTTTAAAAAGGCCAAATTTAGGTATCTAGCGCGAAAAAGGGGTAAATTTGGAGATTTCTGGCCCGAAAAAAGGCCAACCTGGCAACCCTGCATCCATGCCAAACACAGTTGGCAACACTGTTCCTCTGACTCGCTGCTTAGTGACTGGTAAACTTCTAGTGGAAGTGCAAACGTGTTTCGTTCCCGGTGGAATTTTACTTATTTTTTCCCGTATTTAAGAACTCGTTAGCTCCAGACGCCTATGGTAAACAATGCATGTGATGTTCAGGAATGTGTGCATGTTAGAATTTTATAAGTTTCGTTTGAAATAAGTGAATGGGGAGACAGAAAAGAAGTTTGTTATTGTGAAAACAACGAGGAAAGTGAGGTTTATGATATCGTGTGTCGTTTAACTGTTGAGATGGTGATATATGATTTTTCTTGTTTATTTATATAGTATTTCGAGCAGTTGTGCAAACGAGGTTATTTATATTTGAAATTTTTTGAAGTATTAAAGAGAATTGTACTTTTATTCCCGTTGCGTGATGTAATTCATAACAAGGGCAGTGAGTTATTTCAATGGTTTTTAACGATCTTGAAATTCGTTTCTGTTGGTAATTTTCTTTTTTTGTAGTTTTCTGTAGATGGTAATTGAGGAAGTCAGTATTTGCCTTCATAAGAGTCTGATTTTCCTTGTTTTTTTTTTTTTTTTTTTTTTTTTTTTTTAATCATTTTTTTTTTTTTACATAGTTTAGTCTTGCGAACATTTGGTTATTATTATTATTATTATTATTATTATTATTATTATTATTATTATTATTATTAAGCTAAAACCCTAGTTGGAAAAGCAGGACGTTATAAAGCCAGGGGCTCCAACAGGGGAAATAGCCCAGTGAGGAAAAGAGACAAAGGAAAATAAAATATTTTGAGAATAGTAACATTAAAATTAATATCTCCTATATAAACTATAAAAACTTTAACAAAATATGAGGAAGAGAAATAAGGTAGAATTGTTTGCCCAAGACAATGGAAGACCATGGTACAGAGGCTATGGCACTATCCAAGACTAGAGAACAATGATTTGATTAAGGAGTGTCCTCCTAGAATAGCTGCTTACCATAGCTAATGAGTCTCTTCTACCCTTACTAAGAGGAAAGTAGACACTGAACAATTACAGTGCAGTAGTTAACCACTTGAGCGAAGAAAGAATTGTTTGATAATTTTAGTGTTGTCAGGTGTATGTCATATGAGAATGTGTAAAGAATAGGCCAGTCTAATCGTTGTATGTTTAGGTAAAATTAAAATGAGCCGTAACCAGAGAGGAGTGTCCAATATAGTACTGTTTGCCCAGTCAAAGGACCCAATAACTCTAGCAGTTGCATCTCAGCGGGTGGCTGGTGTCCTGGCAACCTACTACCTACTACGATATTATAGATTGAAGAACGCGTACTCTTCTGGTACCAAATTTAATGTTTTATAAACATTTAATGGTACCGAGTTGGTTATGGCACCAGCCACCCGTTGAGATACCACCTCTAGAGAGTCATTGGGTACTTTGACTGGCAAGATAGTATTACATTGGATTCCTCTATAGTTACGGCTCATTTTTCCTTTGCCTACGCATACAGTGATTCGTTTGGCTTATTCTTTGCACATTATTCTCTTTTCTCATACACATGACAACATTAAGATAACCTAAAAATTCTTCACTCAAGAGGTTAACTACTACACTGTATTGGCTACTTTTCTCTTGGGAAGGATAGAAGAGACTCTTAACTATGGTAAGCAGCTCTTCCAGGAGAAGAACACTCCAAAATCAAAGCATTTTTCTCTAAGTCTTGAGTTAGAGATCCCTTGCTTGGGGATATACTTGGGAACACTATTCTATCTTTTTTTCTCTTCCTCTTTTTATTTTTGAGGCTTTTATTCTCTCGTTATTTTCAAGTTTTTAATATTTAATGTTAATATTTTTCTTAAACTTCGCTTGTAGTTTTTCCTTACTTCTTTTTCTCACTGGGCTATTTTCCCTGTTGGAGCCCTTGGGCTTATAGCATCCTGCTTTTCCAACTAGGGTTGTAGCTTAGCAAGTAATAATAATAATAATAATAATAATAATAATGATAATAGTGCCATAGCCTCTGTACCATGGTCTTCCACTGTCTTGGGGTAGAGTTCTCTTGCATGAGGATCTACTGAGGCACACTATTCTATCTGTTTCCTTATGTCCTTTCCCCTCTGGGTTATTTCCCCTATTAGAGCTGGCTTATAGCAGCCGGGTTTTCCAACTATGGTTGTGGGTTAGCTAGAAATACTTATAATAATAAACATTAGATCTGGAACTTAAGATCTTAACAATTAGTAAGAATTCTTTAAAATGCTTAACCCTTCTACCCCCAAAGGACGTACTGGTACGCTTCACAAAAGCCATCCCTTTACCCCCAAGGACGTACCGGTACGTCCTTGCCAAAAAAATGCTATAAAATTTTTTTTTTTCATATTTTTTATATTTTTTGTAGACAATTCAGGCATTTTCCAAGAGAATGAGACCAACCTGACCTCTCTATGACAAAAATTAAGGCTGTTAGAGCAATTTAAAAAAGTATACAGCAAAATGTGCTGGGAAAAAAATAAACCCTTGAGGGTTAAGGGTTGGAAATTTCCAAATAGCCGGGAGGGTAAAAGGGTTAAGCAATCTTATACACACAATAACCCGTAATCTTGTTATTAATTAGTAATAATTCTAGTATTATGTTAAAAATTATTTAGATAAATCTTCAAGACATTATTAGAGTCAAAACCAGTTGACATGTTATCTTGGCAATGGTTAGGGTTGAACCGTTTGAAAAGGACACTGATGAACCTCATATTCGAAATGAAGATTGGTGATTGGCCAAGAGAGATCACCTGATAGAGGCTACGTCAGAAGATGGCTACGATATGCCATTTTGGCCAGAGAAACTAGCAATATGAGTTAGCGCACTGACATTGGGTGTATTTATTTAGAGAATATTAGGTAAGTAATTATTCAGGCAAAGGCATTCTGTTTCCGGCTGAAATTTGCGAAGAAGAAAAACAGTTTCCAGGTAAATAAAAATACCTAAACAGTCGTATTTGTTAGCAGTGAAATATGTGGTGCCAGATATAGCTGAAAATACAGTAGAACCGAATCTCTTGCTGGATCCCTAGCCCTTACCTAGTCGCTGCTGATTTCATGTACCGCTTAGCTTACAAAACGTTGGCAAATATTCCCATGCCAACTCACTATCATTTTGGGATTTAACATAGGGTAGTGAGTTGACCACGACCTATAGAAAACCTTGTCAAGAAATACTATCCTGTGGTGTATATTATATATGTACAGTACTCTATACAGTAATATCCCTACCGAATGCTATTAAAAATTGGTAATGGGTCTTTTATGGAAGCATTACTGACGGTATACAGTTGTAACATGCCATTTGTGTGAATAAGGAAACAGATACACCCCTGAATCACTGCTATGAACCAATAAAAAAGAAATTAAATTTCTGCTTGAAAATTATGTTATTGTACCTATCTTCATTTTTATGTAGTTTATGGTTTGCGTGATACCGTATGAACATTATATCTCTCTATGGCTATAGAAATACTAAAAAGTACCTTACTTGCTATTTTGATGAAAAGAGGTTTGTCTACAGCCTCATAATAACTGTTGTGAATTTCCTTTGAGGCCAGGGGAAAGGTTATAGCTTAAGTGGATTCAATAACTGGAGCAGGCTGAAGGACATGGTGATGGGGAGCTGTTTTCTTCCACTTCATTTCCACAGATTAATTTCATCCAATTCAGGTATAAACTTAGGCACGACCCATAGAGGGATCCATACTATAGGCAATGCTTTTCATTGCTTCTAGCTGCGGTGATAATTCAACTATCTTTTTGAGTGTAATTTCGTGTTCCTAATTTTCATTACCTTTTTCTTTCTTTGCCTTGCTCGTTAACCAGACCAACTCCTCAATGTCTTCCTGTCAGTTTAGTATCATGCCCTTCAAGCTGTTCCAAGACTTCATTCCCAGCTGCTTCCTAAAAGCTTCTGACAGTCACTCTCTGTGCCAGTGACACAATCTTCACAGTTTGATTGAAGGCATTGTCAGAATTGAAGCCATCACACACTTGAGCCACAAAGGTTTTGCAGGCATATACTATATTGTCTTTGGCTTCACATTCTGAAAAAAATGTTGCCTGCCCAGGCATCTCTATGTTTTTTTTTTCAGTGAAAACTGCCTCTCTAAGTTATCAAACAATTCCTTCCAGGCTTAGAAAGGTATGGGCGATGTAGCATAAAAGGTTTCACTGGTGCTCAGTCTGGTTTCCTCAGTTGTACTCCTAGAAGACTTGGAATTGTTAGAAGAGGAACTTGCCTATAAGATTAGAGTCCACTGCTACACCTCTCGGGTCCCGGTCCTTATTCAAGATGTACAAGACATGCTCTGTCTATATTATTGCCTTTTCCTTCGTCATTGGTACATTCTTAGCACTTCGTAGAGCACTTGCACTTACAGTAGCACGAAACGTTAGTTTGATTTTTTTGCACCGCACAATACTCTCGTTCACAGAACATTGGGCCAACAGTGGCAGCAAACATACCTTACCTACTTCTGTTGAGCACTTCTACTTTTTTTCCAAGGTCATTCCATTATGCCATTGCCTAGAGATAAGTTTAGAAGATGATGAAGTTCTCTTAGGAGCCATGGGAAAAGGCATAAGATAAACAAGTTGAGCAAAGACACTGTATTGTTAACAATGCAGAGGTTCCTTTGAGAAAAGCAGTGGGAGCAATGCGTGCTGCACCCGGCAAGGTAGACAAAGTAAAAGTCATGAAGTTCACTGAGTAATAACAGACAGGAAATGCAACGAATGTTGTAGCGAGAGGGTTGTGAAAAAACGAACATATTCAAATTTGGTTGTGAGCCTTCCCAACGAAACGTAAATCAGTGAATGGTAGAGGCTATTTGTATCATATATTTGAAGTAGCTTGGGGAGCTTAAATGCTTAAGAAAGAAAGACTTTCACATGATTTTATTTTGTGCTAATTTGTATCTCTGATTAATACTTTCTGCTTTTTTACCTTTACATTAGAATAAGGTATGTGAATCCAAAATTTTTATGGCATTGATTTATGAGTCATGAACAATAGTCAAAGGGATAATCTGTTAGCTAAATAATAAAAAGAAATAAAGTAAGAAGCACATTTGATTTTGCATTTTTATAAGTTTGTTTAACTCATATACAACTTCCACTAACTGATTTTAATATATGCACCAATGAGAGATTTTTCTTGTATATTCTACATTGAAAACTATTTCAATACTGGAATGTTCTTCACCATATTTTGTGCCAATGATAGTTTCATCAGTTGTACGATTGCTGCTTTGGATGGCTAGCTAATTAGTTTTTTTCATTCTACAGGATTACAATGCTCTGGAATGCGGCGTATGCAATAATGGATATAGTGAAGTCTATTGCCCGAGAATTCTTCCTTGTTCTCACACTTTATGCGGACCTTGCATCGATGGGGTCATCTCGAGTCGAAAGAAGGAATGTCCCTTTTGCAGGAAGATTTTTGCAGCAAATTCAGCCAAGGATATGATGTTTATCAGAAGCCTTCTTGATGCTGCAAACCAATTTTCAGCCATGGCCCTAGAATCAGAGACTTCTCGCAGAACTAAAACAGCACCTGTGAAAAACTCTTCTAAGGATTTCAGAAAGAAGTTTCCCAAGAAAGGAGTCACCAACTGCCTCGAAGCTCCGTCTCAGGTTATCGATGCCATAGACGGCCTCAGTGAGATGAAAGATCACATTCTTTGCAGCAACAATGACATTGACAAACTTTCTCAATTGCTGCCACAGCTGAAGTCTTTCAATGAAACTATCATAAGCAGCATTGAACGAAATAAAAAAATGCTGGAGAATAAACTGGATGTAATGTTAGATTTGACCCAACATGGAACCAGAGCATGTCCACGGGCTATGGAAGAGTTAAGAGCAATTCAGGAGTCTTTGCAGAAGAATAACTGGGGTGAGGTTGACCTTCCAGAGGTATGTAAGTTTTGATTATTATGAAGGTTGAAATGCAATTGTTGTTAGAGGATTAATTAATAACTATGATTATCTGTGTATTCTTGATAATAAACCTTGTTACACATCACTTCATAATGAATTGTTTCTTGGTTGTGTCATTACAGAGCTATGTTGAGATGAAGACAATGTTGGGAAATGTGGCAGAGGAAATAAGAAAAACTATCAAAGAGGCGCCTGTGTACATCTCGGTAAGAAAAATTTACTCAAAAGAGTAATATTTTAAGAGAAACTGTTTGATATATCACATACATTCACAACTTCAATTAATTGCATCCTCTTCTCTTGGAATATTAATTTGCCAAGGACGCAAAAATATTGGTGATTGATAAATTAAGCACATTTAAGTTAAAAAAAAAAACATAGTGTTGAGTTTGAAGCATGTTTTGGATTAATAGATTAACTATAAAAACATCCCGCAGGTGAATGAACTCCGGAGTTTATGCTTTACCCCGGGAGAGATCCAAAGGAAAATCTTTGCTGTGAAGGTGACCAAAGGTATAAAAAGGGTTGCTCCAATCAAGATCATGAACGAAAACATAGCTTATGTGGATCACATGAAGGAAGGAGAGATACCGCTAAACTCCTTTGTCGTGGAGGTACGTTTATTATAATTCTTATTAGTAGTAGAAGTATATCGGGGGAGGGTGGCCTGTGTCATCCTAGCAGTACCAGCCAAACTCGCCTGAGCACCTCGTCAGGCTGGGAGAAGCGTAGGAGTATTAGTATAACAGGGAGGGTGGGCTGTGGCACCCTAGCAGTACCAGCCAAACTCGGCTGAGTCCCTCGTCAGGCTGGGAGGAATGGAGAGAGGAAAGGTCCCCTTTTGTTCATTTGTTTTATGTCGGCTACCCCCCGAAATCGGGGAAAGTGCCTTGGTAAATAGATAGATTAGTATTATTACAAGCTAAGCTAATATGAATGTTGTTTAGTGAAATTTTTGGAGACTAAAGCTGGCCGCATAAATCAGTATATTTCACTGAAAGTTATTACAACATTACCGAAAAGACTTAATTGGAGTTAATACATTCATCCAGTGACATCTTTGGACTCGCAGTGTAAATAGATACGCGTGGATCACTATCAGCTCATCCGATTAGTTGGTCGAAGGCAGAGACTAGCCCAAAATCAAACCATTGTTCTCTAGTCTTGGGTAGTGCCATAGCCTCTGTACCATTGACTTCGACTGTCTTGGGGTATAGTTCTCTTGCTTGAGGGTAGACTCCAGCACACTATTCTCTTATTTCCCTTCCTCGTGTTTTTTATTTTTTTTATTTCTTATAGTTTATATATGAAAGATCTAATTTAATGTTGTTACTGATCTTAAAACATATTATTTCTATTGTTCATTACTTAGCTTGTAGTTTACTTATTTCCTTGTATCCTTTCCTCACTGGCCTGTTTTTCCCTGTTGTAGCCGTTGGGCGTATAGCAGCTTTTTTTTCTAACTAGGGTTTTAGCTTAGATTGTAATGATAATGATGTTAATGGCCTTACCCTAAACTAAATTTAAGCCACGCTCTGTTTTCCAGTTGTCTTTTATTATCCTCTTCTCTTGAATCCTTCATATCTAAGGTCATCAATAAACTGGTCCTCTTGCTTGTGAGTACACTCAGGCACACTATTCTATCTAATTTTTCTTCCTCCTGTTTTGTTAGTTTTCATACCTTATATAGGGAATATTTATTTTGCTGTTATTGTTCTTAAAAACATTTAGTTTTCCTCGTTTCCTTTCCTCACTGGGCTACTTTCCCTGTTGGGGCCCCTGGGCTTATACCATCCTGATTTTCCAACTAGGGTTGTAACTAAGCTAGGAATAATCATAATAATGAATACGATGTACCTTTTTGTTCATTTTCATTAAGTCTGATCATCTTATCTTAGCGTGCCTGTGTAGAACCCACAGGATGGCATTGTTATTTGCCTCTCTGAGGTCTTGACCTGAGAAAGGAGGGCCCAGTGGACACCCTCATAGGATGTGTTCAATTGTTTACGGTGGTTACCCCACAGGGGCATTCAGAGTTGGTGGCTAATCCCCATTTGAGGCGGTTATCTCCAGTTTTGTCAACTTTTACCCTTGCTCTGTTGTCAATAGATGGAAGTACAAACTCCAATTAAGTCTTTTCACTTTTCCTTTCTGGACTTAATATGTATTTTGCGCTTAATGTGTATTAGCTCTCGTGATTTTCCCATGTATAATACGAATAGTTCTAAATAAGATCCTTTTTTTTTTTTTTTGATGGACAGATGAAATCCCTGATGCGATTGACACCCCGCAGGGCGTATCTTGATCTTGGACTCTGTGGAGTAAATCACGGAAGGATAGTAATCGAGGTAAAAGATGAGGGTAACAAAGCCAAGAATTTCCTCCACATGTGTGCTGGAGACCTGGGACCATCCTATGTCGACACTCCGCTCTTATCTACGGAGCGCAGGGGCAGGAACGGCGAATGCATCACCGCAGGCGTGTACGAAGACTGTGGCGATATGATATCAGATGCAGTGATGCAGGGAGTAAATTGGGAAAGGGAGATTGAGAGAGATATCTACCAACCTACTTCAGTCGTAGCGGGCAATGTCAGAGGGCCGATCTCCTTCGATGGTGCGGCCGAGTTTGACATCTACACCCGAGGCAGTCCCACTTGGAGAGATGCAAATCATTTTGGTGATGTGTTGGAAGGACTCAATGTAGTGGAGAATGTCATTAGGGATTATCCTGACGCCAGGCACGTGGACATTATTGATTGCGGCATTATAATTACTTTCTAACTTTCTCATCAATGCCATTTAGACTTAAATGTTCTTAATATATTTTAAGAACTCTTATCAACCAATAAATAAGGGCAATTGTATTTAGTATTTCATTATTGCTTATCATCCTTATTTGATAATTATGTCTTATAGATTTCAATAAGGCTATTTGCTATTAACATTTCTAAAGATAATTACATATAATGAAAATTTGAAAATCTTAAGTACAGGAAATTATGATGAAAGGAAGTAAAAAAAATAATGCAAACCTTAATAAAAAAAAAAAAGCAAGGAAACTGTCAGAGGATAATAGTAGAAATAATAAAAAAAGCTATATATGTGGAAATTAAAAACTATGCAGAAAATAAATTATGGTTACATTTTTGACGAAGAAAAACTAATGATAAAAGTTACTGTACAGATAAAAGATTGTGTGTAAAAGCTACTAAATCATGTATTGCTTTTAACAGTTTTATATTTCCACTCTTTATTTGGTGTGACAAACATCTGAATTCTGATTGGCTCTCTTCACTTGGTGTGACAAACATCTGAATTCTGATTGGCTCTCTTCACTAGAAGTAACAAACATCTGAATTCTGATTGGCTCTCTTTACTTGATATGACAAACATCTGAATTCTGATTGGCTCTCTTCACTAGAAGTAACAAACATCTGAATTCTGATGGGCTCATTTCACTAGAAGTAACAAACATCTGAATTCTGATTGGCTCATTTCACTTGGTGTGACAAACATCTGAATTCTGATTGGCTCTCATCACTTGGCGTGATGAACATCTGAAATTCTTACTGGCTCTCTTTACTTGGCAGGACAAATATATGAATTCTGATTGGCTGCCATGACAACAAAAGTTTATTTACATTAAAGTATCACCACTGTCATGAATTACTTCCTGTTATTTCATATTATGCCAGTATTATATTTGCTCCAAGAGCAGTTTTGTTACTGTCACCTTGATGGGCAGAGAACCAACTATTACTCATCTACTAATATCAATGACATCTGGCTAGGTAACTGAAGCAAATAAAACAATACTTCCAATACCCTTGTGTAAAGTAGAGAAGAGATCTTGGATAGACCAATGGTGAAGCCAACCTTGGAATCTCATATATTTCAGTTATGGTGTAGATAGACAATCCGTGCGTACATCTGGCATGCATTTCATGTCAGTATGTAGAGAAAATAATCTCAATTGTGGATAATGAATCAATAAATTCAATTGTATTTATTTGATTGAATTTAAGTTACAGATAGAGCCAGAATTATGCTCTGGAAAAATGCGGTTGATTAGAATCTTGCCAATTCACAGCAGATATTATCAGGAAAATTCATATTTTCCCGGTGATATGGAACAACCAATACAACACGAACACATAAGTTACCATAAACCTGTATAAATATTTAGTCTATCTACAGATTGGAGTATCCACTAAGGCTAAAGTTTAATAGTTCAAGTTGAGCTAAACATTTCGGGACTATTTATGTAATTCTAAGTATACTTGTATGGATGATTATGGGTGCGTATATGAACTTTGATTTATATCCAAACACATGCATGCATTTCTAGTGCATTGCTTTGTGATGCCATTGTGCCTGTAATTTTTTTATTACAAGTACTGTATATCCATGGGTAGAAACGCTAATTTTACATTTAGATTTAAGAAAACATAATAAGAATAAGACTAATCACCTATGAAATTATCTTCTTGCATTGTTTTATAAACCAAACTAGTTACAACAATAATGAAAATTAGAATAATATTTCCTTAGTATGATACATGACCTTGACCCCATAGTATGATTGAGTCTTACAAAGCAGTTATGTCTCATCATAAGACTTCTCATTCAACCGAGACTTATTATGTGATTGGTGTCCCATTATACAATGGAGTCTTACAAAGTGGTTATTGTCCAACCGTACAACATTGCATTCAACTGAGTCTTATGAAGCAGTTGGGGCCCCATTGCATGATTCAATCCTACAAAACACATGACATTGCATTCAACTAAGTCTTATGGAGCAGTTGGGTCCCCATTGTATGATTCAATCCTACGAAGCACACGACATTGCATTCAACTGAGTGTTATGAAGGTGTTACGAGCATTCAGCTTACAAAGGGTACGGGACAGCATCGTGTGATTGCATCTTTCAAAATGATAACTTCTCCATCGTACAACCACGAATTTAACTGAATCTTACAAAGAGGTTGGTGCCACATCATATGACCCATTATTCAGCTGAGTCTTAGAAAGGCAATGGAACCTCATTGTACGACTAAGTCATATAAAGTAGTTGCTGCCCCATCTTATGACCAAATATTGTAAAGAAGTTGCTGATTGATTATCATTGACTAACTTTGTGCAGAGGAAGCACAATAGGCCACATAAGAATAAAGAGGTGCGAGGTGCAGTGTGTATAGCAGAGGTCAACGTATGGCTGGTAAACCTTCCGTGCATGAAGCAGCTTAATTCATAGAAGTGTTATAGGCAATGGATTCACTGAGTCTAAGCTAGAAGGTTAACTTGCAGTTACTAGGGACATATTTTTCTCTCCTTGAAAGGAATCCCAAGAAGTGCTTCCAATCTATTTTTAAGAGAGCATCGTTAGTGGGAAGTTGCAATATCCATGACCTGACCCATGTAAGTTCAGATTTTATTTTTTTAAATAATATCTAGTTTTTATTGTGTGTCACCTACCTAAGTACTGACCAGAGGTATGCGTGCCCCTACAAGCGTACGGACTGATCATGCATAATCTCCTTGTTTGTAAGCAAATTCATGTGAGTTTTACTTTCCGTTGTATAGTACTGTAATGCCTAAGGGTCAGAGATCATATAAGGATATGACATATCTAATGTAGAGCATGATACTCTGCCAAATGACAAAGAACATCATTTCTTCCCTACTTTGCATCCATCAAGCACTGAGACGAGAAAGTGGCTTCTAGTTGTTGCTAAGAGAAATGAGAAAAGGGAGGAAGTTTCTGGGTTTTGATAAATGACATACAAAGATGAAGAGGTCTCTGGTTCATGCTAAGCAACCTAGTGGGACAATGTTGCTGGGTTTTGCTAAGCGACTTTGAGAAGATAATAGGGTCTCTAGTTCTTGCTGGGCAACTAAGTGTGACGAGGTCTCTTGGTTTTGCTAAGTGACATAAGAAGATGATGGGGTCTCTAGTTCTTCCTGAGCAACCAAGTGTGACGAGATCTCTTGGTTTTGCTAAGCGACATAAGAAGATGATGGGGTCTTTAGTTCTTGCGCACAACCAAGTGTGACAATGTTGCTGGGTTTTGATAAGTGACATACAAAGATGAAGAGGTCTCTGGTTCATGCTAAGCAACCTAGTGTGACGATGTCGCTGGGTTTTGCCAAGCGACATGAGATGATGACGGGGTCTTTAGTTCTTGCGCACAACCAAGTGTGACAATGTTGCTGGGTTTTGCTAAGCGACATGAGAAGATGAGGGGGTCTCTAGTTCTTCCTGAGCAACCAAGTGTGACAATGTTGCTGGGTTTTGCTAAGCGACATAAGAAGATGAGGGGGTCTCTAGTTCTTGCTGAGCAACTGTGACAAGGTCTCTTGGTTTTGCCTAGCGACATAAGAAGATGACGGGGTCTCTAGTTCTTGCTGAGCAACCAAGTGTGACGAGGTCTCTTGGTTTTTCTAAATGGGAGAAGCTGTCGAGGTACTGGAAAGCATCATCATTTCTATACAAAACGTGCCAAACAAACAGGACCACATGTTTTTTCATATTTGTCCAATGCAGTTTCATCAGTCATAGGGTCATAATATATTTGGTGATCTGCATCTTCATCGCCCGCATTGTTTACCCAGCCACAAAGTATTCCAGTTTCCCCAGAGACAGCTGTAAGGAGAGACCATGTTATTTCAAACTAAGAACATTAGTAGGCTTTATTGGTCATATTATATTGTTAGGTGGTAGCTACTGCCCTAGCTCTCAAATATCAAGATTAAGAAAATAGCTATGCTAACTTCTTTGGAAATACAAAAGATAATGCACATTCAGATTATCTCAGAAAAATTAAGATGTCCCTTAACATCACAGTCAGATAATGATGATATAATGAAATCTCTTGTAGAATGATTATGATAACCCTCTTCAGCCTATTTGTAGCTTTCTTCTGTACTTTTAACCCTGCCACCTGACCTACGGCAGCTCTGTAGGTCATATTAGTTCATGAGGATCTCAGGTAAGACCCATAGCTCTAGGTTAGGTCGCATCCTTAACGGTAAGGTTGAGGGATATCCTTTTCATGCCTTAAGGCTCTTTATGTCATGCTAGATTGGATGTGTCTTGGTAAGGTAAGACCCATAGCCCTTGGTTTAGGTTAGGGAAAGTAGGGCTTGCAATGCCTGCTATAGTTCAAGTCCCGTTCAAACTTGTTAGTTTTTTGTAGTGTCTGCAACCTCATCATCCTTTGGAGCTGAGAAAGGCAGTTTTGGGGGAACCTATAGGTCTATCTGGTGAGTCATCAGCAGCTATTGCCTGGTCCTAGCTAGGGTGAAGAGGGGGCTCGGGCGCTGATCATAAGTATATAAGGTCAGTCTCTAGGGAATTGTCCTGCTAGCTAGTGGATTATCACAGTTCCTTGCCTCTGCCATTCCTGAGTGGGCCTTTAAACCTTTACGCCCCAGTCAGACAGCAGGGTTAAATCATACCTGTTGCTGCTTCAGCTAATACGAGTTGACGTCTAAAATCATACCTGCTGCTGCTTCAGCTACTACGAGTCTACGTCTAAAATCATACCTGCTGCTGCTTCAGCTACTAAGAGTCTACGTCTATAATCATACCTGCTGCTGCTTCAGCTACTACGAGTCTACGTCTAAAATCATACCTGCTGCTGCTTCAGCTACTAAGAGTCTACGTCTAAAATCATACCTGTTGCTGCTTCAGCTACTAAGAGTCTACGTCTAAAATCATACCTGTTGCTGCTTCAGCTACTAAGAGTTTACGTCTAAAATCATACTTGCTGCTGCTTCAGCTACTACGAGTCGACGTCTGAAATCATATCTGCTGCTGCTTCAGCTACTAAGAGTCGACGTCTAAAATCATACCTGCTGCTGCTTCAGCTAATACGAGTTGACGTCTAAAATCATACCTGCTGCTGCTTCAGCTAATATGAGTTGACGTCTAAAATCATACCTGCTGCTGCTTCAGCTACTAAGAGTCTACGTCTAAAATCATACCTGTTGCTACTTCAGCTACTAAGAGTCTACGTCTTAAATCATACCTGGTGCTGCTTCAGCTAATACGAGTTGATGTCTAAGGTCATACCTGTTGCTGCTTCAGCCAATACGAGTCGACGTTAAAATCATACCTGTTGCTGCTTCAGCTAATACGAGTCGACGTCTAAAATCATACCTGTTGCTGCTTCAGCTAATACGAGTTGACGTCTAAGGTCATACCTGTCACCGCTTCAGCTACTATGAGTTGTCTAAAATCATACCTGTTGCTGCTTCAGCTAATACGAGTTGACGTCTAAGGTCATACCTGCTGCTGCTTCAACTCCTATGGCCTGGAGGCTCTTTATTTCGTCACTATTAAATTTGCCTAAGTCGAAGCCAGGAATCCTCCTGCAGGAGCCAAGGGCTTTCGTGAAGTTCCCTGGCCGTATTGGTATCATGACCATACTAACACCATCTGGCAACATTCTCCATGGCGCAGGTGTAAAGGCAGCTGTAATGGGGAAAATGTAATTATCGTTAGGTGAGAGAACAATCACATAATGACATATACTGTTAATTCTAATAGCCAGGCCTTCTCCATCACGAGGCTCAATACTACGAAGTACTCTAGAAGTTTTATTCCAGTTGTTACCAAGTTGTGGAATGATCTTCCTAATCGGGTAGTTGAATCGGTAGAACTTCAAAAGTTCAAAGTTGGAGCAAATGCTTTTTGGTTGACCAGGCGGACATGAGTCTTTTTATAGTTTATTTATGACTTATTTGTTTTTGATATTGTTAATAGTTTATATATGACATGTCTGTTTTGACGTTACTTTTTTTAGAATGATTTAATTGTTACTTTGTTCTCTTTATTTATTTATTTCCTTATTTCCTTTCCTCACTGGGCTATTTTTCCCTGTTGGAGCCCCTGGGCTTATAGCATCTTGCTTTTCCAACTAGAGTTGTAGCTTGTATAGTAATAATAATAATAATAATAATAATAATAATAATACACTGTTAAAAACTTGCAGTAAAAAACTGTAAAATTCCTGGGATAAATGTTGCCAGGCTGTTAAAAACGGATATGTTGAAATAAAGGAGTTATATTACAGTCACCAACCCGTGAAAGATAATAACAAAGTAGGGTTAAAATTACTTTCTTTTTAAGTGTATCAATGCATTAAAACAACAGTATTTACAAGCTGTATTTTGTAGGAAAAAAAATAACTCGTAAGCATAAGGTAAAAGTTGAGATTTCTTGAGAGAACTTGACTGGATCAACTGCCAGAGTTGTCATTATTATTATTATCTTTATTATCATTATAAGAGAAATAACAAATAAGAACACACGAATAACATCTGAATAATAATAATAATAAAAAGAGACATGTCCTGGGGAAAATATCTGACTAATACTGAGAGTAAACTACAGTTACAAGCAAGGAAGATTAATGCTTAGCTAACAGACTATATTACAGCAAAAATAACTGATCATATATATATATATATATATATATATATATATATATATATATATATATATATATATATATATATATATGTGATAAATTTTGCACATTTAGACGTGTTTTTCGTGGCCAAGCGGTATGTCACTGTACATACAAGTTTCCTGGGCCAGGGTTCGACTCCCGGCCAGTCAGAAACTATTGTCTTTGTGTGATTTCGCCATCTATTAGTACCCCATCTACTACAAAAATCATACAGTCCAAAGATATCCAGACATCTAGACCATATATGATAAATTTTTCACATTTAGACGCGTCTTTCGTGGCCAAGCGGTATGTCACTGTACATACAAGTTTCCTGGACCAGGGTTCGACTCCTAGCCGGTCAGAAGCTATTAGTACCCCATCTACTACAAAAAATCATACAGTCCAAAGATATCCAGACATCTAGACCATATATGATACATTTTTCACATTTAGACGCGTCTTTCGTGGCCAAGCGGTATGTCACTGTACATACAAGTTTCCTGGACCAGGGTTCGACTCCTAGCCGGTCAGAAGCTATTAGTACCCCATCTACTACAAAAATCATAAAGTCCAAAGATATCCAGACATCTAGAGCATACTTACACATCAGAACTATGTACTTTGCCCCAGGGGACGACCTCAGTATGTAGTATAAAGGCCCTCGTTTGCTTATAGTGCAGCGGAAGCTCGTGCCCTCAGGTTGAAAGGAGAGGGAAAGGCAGCCGACGTAAGTCCAGCACATCATCCGGCAGTCATCTGCCAATCAATCAATCAATCAATCAGGGGAGAGAAGGTGAAGGAGTGAAAATTAGGGAAAGGGTTCCAGACAGGGGAAAAATAGCCCTGTGAGGAAAGGTGATAAGGATTATTATTATTATTATTACTATTATTATTATTATTAGGAAATGCTGTTATTAAGCCCTATGGCCCCAGGCAGATGAAAATAGCCCTGTGAGGAAAGGTGATAATGATTATTATTATTATTATTATTATTGTTGTTATTGTTGTTGTTGTTGTTGTTGTTGTTATTATTATAAAATGGTGTTATTAAGTCCAAGGGCTCTAGACAGGGAAAAATAGGCTGTGAAGAAAGGTGATAAGGATTAATATTATTATTATTGTTATTATTATTATTATTATTATTATCATTAATATTATTGCTGGCTAATCTAAAACCCTAGTTGGAAAAGTATGATGCTATAAGCCCTAGGGCTCCAATCCAACCATAGTTTAGCTAATAATAATAATAATAATAATAATAATAATAATAATAATAATAATAATAATAATAATAATAACAGAGTAGCAAAAGAAAAAAATTCAACATGTTTAGCTATATTGCCATGCCAATATATTTTGCTATATTGCCATGTAAGTAGTGGTGACAATACAAATTTAACGTTATGAAAATAGCCATAGTTATATATATATATATATATATATATATATATATATATATATATATATATATATATATATATATATATATATATACATATATATATATATATATATATATATATATATATATATATATATATATATATATATATAAATGAAAACAATAAAAATCTAATACAAGTTCACTTACGAAAAGTAACATAGAGTTTATAAAGAACCACTTACACAAGGTCAATAAAGAATTACTTACAAAAAGTAAAATATAAAAACTACTTATAAAAAAGTACAAGAAAACTCCATAAGAAAATAAAAAAAAAAGTATTGAAAATGACATGAGAAAATAACAAAAGACTAAAAAATTTAAAAAGGTTAAAAAATCAATTACAAATAGTGAAATGAATAACAAGGAAATTACATACGAAAATTTAAACAAAAATAAGGAAAATAATTATTTCAGAAATAGCCTTAAAATTACAAACAAAATGAAAAAGTAAAAATAATATATTACAAAAGTAGAAATAAAAAGCTTATGAATAATATAGGAAAACAACAGAGGACAATAAAAAAAAATAATGAAAATTACATATAAAAAAAATGAACAGAATAATTGAAAAGAAAAAAAATTAAATTATAAATATAAATAAATAGCTTATGAAAAATACAAGAACAAAATGTGAATGAAAATAAAATGAATTAACAGAAAATTAAACGAAAAAACTGAAAAATAATTTAAATTTTATACAAATGTAATGACAATAAAATATTACAAAAAGTAAAAGTAAATAGATTACGAAAAATACAAGAAAAATTCATATGAAGAAAAAATTAACAGAAAATTAGAAGAAAATTTTAGATAGAAAAATTAAAATAAAAAATGAAAACAAGAATATCAGAAGAAAAAAAATGAAAAAAAGAAAATTAGAAAAAAGGGAAAAGGAAAATTACAAGAAAAAAAATGTAAACAAGGAAAATTAGAAGAAAAATGTAAAAAAAGGAACGTTAAAAGAAAAAAAGAAAAAAGTAACATTTAAAGAAAAAAATGAAAAAGGATAATTAAAAGGAAAAATTAAAAATGTAATCTAGAAGAAAAGAATTTAAAAGGAAAGTTGTAAGAAAAAATTAAAAAGGAAAATTACAAGAAAAAATAAAATTAAAAAAGAAAATTACAAGAAAAATTTGAAAAGGAAATTTAGAAGAAAAAAATGGAAAATGAAAATTAGAAGGAAAAAAAGGAAAAACGAAATCTAGAAGAAAAAAATAAGAAAAGGAAATTTAGAAGAAAAAAAATAAAAAGGAAAATTACAAGAAAAAAAGAAAAATTAAATTTAGAAAAAAAGGAAAATTAGAAGAAAAAAATGAAAAGGGAAAATAAAAAGAAAAAAATTAGAAAAGTAATTTAGAAGAATAAAATCAAAAAAAGAAAATTAAAAGAAAAAAAGTAACAAGAAAATGTAATAATTGATAGAAATAAGATAACAACTACTTACGAAAAGTGTCCGTCAAATAGCTAACAAGGGCAAAATCCTGATGAATAAAAACATCTTCAACCAAGAGGAACGTTCCGAAGAGCTTGCTGTCTTTAACCATTTTGACATTGAGAGATCTGAAGTCAGGATTAGTATTATAGGCTCTTATGGCTCCGAAGATCGTCGAGAGAATGAGAATCCCAGCGAGGACTGACGTCTTCGAGGGATCCATGTTGGCTCCACCTTTTTTGAGAAAAGAGAAAGTATTCGTACAGTTTGACATTTAGAGATCTGAAGTCAGGATTAGTATTATAGGCTCTTATGGCTCCGAAGATCGTCGAGAGAATGAGAATCCCAGCGAGGACTGACGTCTTCGAGGGATCCATGTTTGCTCCACCTTTTTGAGAAAAGAGAAAGTATTCGTACAGTTTGACATTGAGAGATCTGAAGTCTGGTATGGTAGTAAAGGCTCTTATGGCTCCGAATACAGAGAATAAGGATTCCAACAAGGACTGTCGTCTTCGGGGGATCCATGTTTGCTCCACCTTTTTGAGAAAAGAGAAAGTATTCGTACAGTTTGACATTGATAGATCTGAAGTCTGGTATGGTAGTAAGGGCTCTTATGGCTCTGAATACAGAGAATAAGGAATCCAACAAGGACTGACGTCTTCGGGGGATCCATGTTGGCTCCACCTTTTTTGAGACAAGAGAAAGTATTCGTACAGTTTGACATTGAGAGATCTGAAGTCTGGTATGGTAGTAAAGGTTCTTATGGCTCCGAAGATCGTCGAGAGAATAAGGAATCCAGCGAGGACTATCATCGTCGGGGGATCCATGTTTGCTCCATCTTTTTTGAGAAATGAGAAAGTATTCGTACAGTTTGACATTTAGAGATCTGAAGTCTGGAATGATAGTAAAGGTTCTTATGGCTCCGGAGATCGTCGAGAGAATGAGAATCCCAGAGAGGACTGACGTCTTCGAGGGATCCATGTTTGCTCCACCTTTTTTGAGGAATGAGAAAGTATTCGTATGGAAAATCGTAATGGGTGTGAATAATGCTGGGGGATTTATTTATATGTATATATATATATATATATATATATATATATATATATATATATATATATATATATATATATATATATATATATATACATATATATATATATATATATGTATGTATATATATGTATATATATAAATAATATATTTATGTATATACGTGTATATGCATATATATATTCAAATATATACACATATAGATAGATAGATACATACATACATATACATACATACATATATATATATATATATATATATATATATATATATATATATATATGTATATATATATATATATATATATATATATATATATATATATATATATAATCATCATCATCATCAATCGTAGCTAGTCCACTGCAGGACAAAGGCATCAGACGTGTCCTTTCACTCGCGTCTGTTTTATGGTCTTTCTATGTGAAAATGACAGATAACAGATGGACATTAAAGAGCAACAGAATGGGTCCCTAGAGATTGCAAAAGAAGCAGGGAAAGGAAGAGAAGACGATGGATTGACGAGCTTAGGGAGTGGAAGGATATATCTGAGGCCTTTGACCTTCATAAGGACAACACTACGCATTAACAGTATACAAAATTCAACTTAACGGACCGTCAAAGAAATCGAATATTAATTCACCTTCGAAAGAGGCAGATGAGAAGAAACTTAAAGACGCCGTCTTCTCGAATTGGCAAGTCTTCTAACCCGAAATCTATCTACTGCAGAGGCGACGAGCCTTGCGTCCTCTCTCCTCGGATGCCAGAGGAGCAATGGCGTGTCGCGCCTGTAAATTCTATATATAAACATACCTCGTCAGCCAAGTCTCCCTTGGGATAGCGTCTCCATAGAAATATTGTAAACAGTGAACGAATTCACAGTTTCTCTACGAACTTGTTGATTTATAGGTAAACAATGAAATCTATATAAACTTGTAGATTTTAGTTAGATGTAGGATACTATGACATCTACATGAAGTTTTGGATCTTAGTTAAACTAGATCCTAAATGATATACTTGATGAATGTTTTTGCTAAATTCAGAATCTAGAATATCTATACGAACATATACTGTATGTACTCCTCAAAGTCCTAGAAGAGTTGGAAGACCCAGGCCTACATGACTGAGGGCTGGGAAGCGGGAAGTCGTAGATGAGGAATGGAGAAGTGTCGAATTAAAAGTTCAAGGTAGAGACGACTGGCGAAATCTAATCGAGGACCTTTGAGTCAATTGGTGTAGGAGGAGATGGTGATGATGATGATGATATATATATATATATATATATATATATATATATATATATATATATATATATTTATATATATATATATGTGTGTGTGTGTGTGTGCGCGTGTGCGTGTGTGTGTATGGTGAACCTTACTGTCCATATATAAATATATATATATATATATATATATATATATATATATATATATATATATATATATATATATATATATATATATATATATATATATATACAGTATGTATATATACTTATATATGTATACATATATATATATATATATACATATATATATATATATATGTATATATATATATATATATATATATATATATATATATATATATATATATATGTGTGTGTGTGTGTATGTGTGTATACATATATGTATGAACACACGTGTATGTAACATAGCATTCCAGCCAAACCACTACAACAGACCTTTAATGGCTAGATGCAAGCGTGGGAACATTTTAGAAACTGGCTATGCTTAAACATATCGAGAAATATTAAGGAGTTTAATCATGTTCTCGAAATGGTTTTTCTCGTTATAGCAAAAGGCTTTAACGAAGAAACGTAATGACGAATTTCATGACTTTATTAAGTATCGCTAATGGACTGTGCATTAACGCATTGCTTTCTAACCAAATGCTTTAATATTATAGATTTAGAATTTAAAATTTCTCCAATATAGCCTTCTAGTGAGGGGATTCATGTGGCTATACGAGGAGCACCGTGGAGTATTATTATTATTATTATTATTATTATTATTAACTAAACTATAACCCTAGTTAGAAAAGCAGGTTCTTATAAGCGCAAGGGATCCCACAGGGAAAAATAGCCCAGTGAGGAAAGGAAATAAGGCTATAAAATTATTATTATTATTATTGTTATTATTGTTATTATTATTATTATTATTATTATTAACTAAGCTACAACCTTAGTTGGAAAAGCAGGATGCTATATGCGCAAGGACTCCAACAAGAAAAAATAGCCTAGTGAGGAAAGGAAACAAGAAAATAGATAAACTGTAAAAGAAAAAATGAACAATTAAAAAAAACTCTTCAAGAACAGTAACAACACTAAAATGAACCTTTCTTTAAAAAAAAAACTTATATCAGCCTGTTCAACATAAAAACATTTGCTGCAAGTTTGAACTTTTAAAGTTTCACCGATTAAACTACCCGATTAGGAAGATCGTTCCACAACTTGGTCACAGCTGGAATAAAACTTCGAGAATACTGTGTAGTATTTAAACCTTATGTTAGAGAAGGTCTGACTATTAGAATTAACTGTCCGGGAAGATCTATATGCAAAGGATGGTCAGAATTATAGAAATAATTATAATAACATTGATAATGTCGAGAATATAATCATAAACAGACACCTAGAAACGCTATATTCTAGAAGTTTTATTCCAGGTATTACTATAATCAATTCTTTTTAGTGAGGCAGATTTGCACGGACTCGAAGGGGTGCCCTTTTAGCTCAGAAAAGATTCCTGCTCGCTGATTGGTTGGACAAGATAATTATAACCAATCAGATAGCCGGAAACTTTACCGAGCTAAAAGGGCACCTCTGCGAGTCATTGCAAATGCGCCTCATTAAAATCAAATGAGTATAGATTGTGGAATGATCTTCCTAATCAGGCAGTTCAATCGGTGGAACTTCAGAAGTTCAAAGTTGCAGCGAATGTTTTTTCTTGTTGAACAGACTGACATAAATCTGTCTTTATAGTTTATATATGACAGATCTATTCTACGTTGGTTTGGTCTTAAAATGGCTTAGCAGGACAATGCCCTAGAGATTGACTATATATCCGTATGATCAGTGTCCGAGGCCCCTCTCCACTCAAGCTATGACCAGGGAAGGCCAGGCAATGGCTGCTGGTGACTCAGTAGGTAGACCTATAGGCTCCCCTAAACCACCATCCTTAGCTCACAAGGATGGTGAGGTTGCAGACAAAACAAAAAACTACCTATAGTCCATTTCTTTTAGCGAGGCAGATTTGCAACGACTCGCGGCGGTGCCCTTTTAGCTCGGAAAAGTTTCCTGATCGCTGATTGGTTAGAATTATCTTGTCCAACCAATCAGCGATCAAGAAACTTTTCCGAGCTAAAAGGGCACCGCTGCGAGTCGGTGCAAATTTGCCTTGCTAAAAGAAATGGACTATAGTTTGAGTGAGATTCGATCCCCTGTCCAGGAGAATGCTAGGCAGGGAAGTTTCCAATAGTCCACTAAAATCATGCATGCAAGAGTATACACACACGCACACACACACACATGCACACACACACACACACACGCACGCACGCACGCACTTTTACAGCTGCCACGTATATAGCACTTAAGCTCATATCAAGTCGTGTTACTGTACAGCCATAATTAGCAACCATTAAACTCCATTAATGTTAACTTTGAAGATATAATGTCAGTACATTAGCAAACCAGTTCTTGTGAATATACATGATTTTCTTGTTGGTAAAGTATGAAATTAAATGATTCATGTGTATGAATACATCAAAAAAAAAAAAAAAAAAAAAAAAAAAAAAAAAAAAAAAAAAAAAACACGTTAAATGCATTTTCAAGTTATGATTTATAAAGTTTATTTTCTAGTGAAAATATGAATAACCAACGTCAATTATCTTGTTTCATTCATAAGTTTACTTGATAATTCGTCAGTAGATTTTGATAACGAGGAAATAATATTATTACTAGTGATAAAATTCACTAATTTCCATGATAACAGTTCTATCAATAATAGATTATATCACAAATTGATCACTGATTTTGGTGAAAATGAATAAAATTTCCATGCCTGGCACTCTGTTGGACGCGAGTTCGAGACCCGCTCAAGTTCGATAGTTTCTTGTAGTGTCTGCATCCTCACCATCCGTATGAGCTAGGAATGGGGTGTTTGGTGAAGCCTACATATCTATCTGCGGAGTCAGCAGCCATTGCCTGGCCCTCCTTGGTCCTAGCTAAATGAAGAGGGGCCATGTGGCTAAACATATGTATATATGTTCAGTCTCTATGCATTGCCCCCATTACCTGGCTCCCCTTGGTCTTAGCGTACAGAGAGCTGTCTTGGTCGCTGGTCATATGTATATATGGTCAGTCTCTAGGGCATTGCCCTGTCCCTTGCCTCTGCCATTCATGAGCGACCTTTAAACCTTTAAATATTTATAAAATATGTATTTAACGACCAATTCTAAATATGATGGTCTACAAATCTAAAATTTTATTATTTCTGTGTTTAATTTTATTTGAATAAGATTATTTTTCAATATGACGCATTTTCACCCTTTAAATCATGTCTTTGCACTTATTTTCACGTTTTAAATCATGTGTTTGTACTTATTTGAACCTTCCAGATTATGTCTTTGTACTTATTTTCACCTTTTAAATCATGTCTTTGTACTTATTTGAACCTTCCAGATCATGTCTTTGTACTTAATTCCACGTTTTAAATCATGTCTTTGTACTTATTTCCACGTTTTAAATCATGTCTTTGTACTTATTTTCACGTTTTAAATCATGTCTTTCTACTTATTTCCACCTTTTAAATCATGTCTTTCTACTTATTTCCACGTTTTAAATCATGTCTTTGTACTTATTTCCACCTTTTAAATCATGTCTTTGTACTTATTTCCACGTTTTAAATCACGTCTTTGTACTTATTTTCACGTTTTAAATCATGTCTTTGAACTTATATGAACCTTCCAGATAATGTCTTTGTACCTATTTTCACCTTTTAAATCAATATCTTTGTACTTATTTGAACCTTCCAGATCATGTCTTTGTACCTATGTGAACCTTTCAGATCATGATTTTGTACTTATTTTCACCTTTTAAATCATGACTTTGTACTTATTTGAACCTCCCAGATCTTTTTGTACTTATTTTCACCTTTTAAATCATGTCTTTGTACTTATTTCCACATTTTAAATCACGTCTTTGTACTTATTTCCACGTTTTAAATCATGTCTTTGAACTTATATGAACCTTCCAGATAATGTCTTTGTACCTATTTTCACCTTTTAGATCAATATCTTTGTACTTATTTGAACCTTCCAGATCATGTCTTTGTACTTATTTGAACCTTTCAGATCATGATTTTGTACTTATTTTCACCTTTTAAATCATGACTTTGTACTTATTTGAACCTTCCAGATCTTTTTGTACTTATTTTTACCTTTTAAATCATGTCTTTGTACCTATTTGAACCTTCCAGATCATGACTTTGTACTTATTTGAACCTTCCAGATCATGTCTTTGTACTTATTTGAACCTTCCAGATCATGACTTTGTACTTATTTGAACCTTCCAGATCATGTCTTTGTACTTACGTGAACCTTCCAGATCATGATTTTGTACTTATTTTCACCTTTAAATCATGTCTTTGTACTTATTTGAACCTTCCAGATCTTTTTGTACTTATTTTCACCTTTTAAATCATGTCTTTGTACTTATTTGAACCTTCCAGATCATGTTTGGGACTTGTACTTTTTTTAGAATCCTAACTACGTATTTCCAGCTTTTTAAATCCTGTCTAAGTACGCATTTCCACCTTTTAAATCATGCCTAAGTACATATTTCCACCTTTTAAATTATGTCTAAGTACTATTTCCACATTTTAAAACATGTCTAAATAAGTACTTCCACATTTGAAATCATGTCTAAGTACATAATCCTACATTTTAAATCATGTCTAAGTACGTATTTCCACCTTTTAAATCATGTCTAAGTACATATTTCCACATTTTAAATTATGTCTAAGTACTATTTCCACATTTTAAAACATGTCTAAGTAAGTACTTCCACATTTGAAATCATGTCTAAGTACATATTTCCTCCTTTTAAATTATGTCTAAGTACTATTTCCACATTTTAAACCATTTCTTAGTACGTGCTTCCACCTTTTAAATCATGTCTAAGTACGTATTTCCTCCCTTTAAATCATGCCAATGTACTTATTTCCACCTTTTAAATCATGTCTAAGTACGTATCCACTTTTTAATTCAAGTCCAAAATACGTATTTCCTCCTTTTAAATCATGTCAATGTACTTATTTTCACCTTTTTAAATCAAGACTAAGTACGTATTTCTACATTCTAAATCATGTCTTCTACGTATTTCCGCCTTTTAAATCATGTCAATGTACTCATTTCCACCTTTTAAATCATGTCCAAGTACGTATCTGCCTTTTAAATCATATCTAAGTAGGAATCTGCACCTTTCAAATCTTGTCCAAGTACTTAAGTGCGCCCATTAAATCATTTCTCCACGCATCTACCTTTACCAAGTGAGAAGTATCCACAGGACAATTAAAGTGAAGTAGTTAACCCCTTGATTGATGAAATCAAAGGAGACAATTTTCTAGTATCTGATCATGAATATATTGAGTTTCGTGAGCAAGATTTAACGTCAACATTTAATTCCAACTAAAGTATTCTCTCTCTCTCTCTCTCTCTCTCTCTCTCTCTCTCTCTCTCTCTCTCTCTCTCTCTCTCTCTCTCTCTCTCTCTCTCTCTCTCTCTCTCTCTCTCATACAAAGCAACAAATATACATCATCATCAGCTGTAGTCCACTGCAGGGCAAAGGACTTGATCATGTCCTTCCACTCTCGTCTGTTTATGGTCTTTCTATGCCAGTCTCTATGGACACATTTTCTTAGCTCATCAAACCATTGTCTTTTCCTTCCCCTGCTTCTTTTACAATCTCTAGGGACCCATTCTGTTATTCTTAATGTCCATCTATTGTCTGGCATTATCATTATATGTCCTGCCAATGTCCATTTCTTTTGCTTTTATTTTGTTAGAATATCCTCTACTTTAGTTTTCTCTCGTATACGTGTTGCTCTTTTTTCTGTCTCAGTGTTATTCCCATCATTATTCATAGAGATATCAGCACCTTGTCAAAGGCTTTCTAAATTAGCTAAATCTATACTATGGATCGATATAGAAACAGTAATTGAATCAACACAGTCTATGTAAATTTCTGTATTTTAGGGGGTCTGTAAATTTTCTAAAACTTTTCACCGTATTTCCATAGGTTTGGTAGATAAACATGAAAGAAAGTGATATACATATCTTTATTTGGATTCACATATTTACCAGAGATTATATCAAGAATATATGATAATGCATAAGAATAAAAGAATAAGTCCCATTCCAAAAACAAAAAAAATCCCTTCTCTCATTTCTATCAAATTCATCATGCAATTAATCAAGCAAAAATAAAAACAATGCTAAATTTTCGTCCTATCAATTTCTGTACGGAATATGATATTTACCGTTAAAATTACGTTTTCTTTGAAAGACAGTTTTACTCTCGTAGAAAATAGTACTAAACAATTTGATGCGTAACTTCGACATTCCTTCTTGGTGGCTTTCAAATCAAGATATGTAAAAATATTGTTTGCAATGCTGGCCTTCGTACAAGGGTAAAGTTTCTTTCAAAAATAGAAATTAATAATTTCTTATTTGAGAAAAGATAGTTTCATTTCCCTCACAGTAAAGGAACAGCGTAAATAATATTTGTTTTTTTCCTGAAAATATAAATTCTTTTCGTTATGAAAATTTATTTGAGAATTCGGCTGATGAAACCATTCTTAAAATAACTATGATCATCACAAGATGATTAATAGCAAATTAAATTTATCACAGTATGTAAACACTTTAAAATATACATACTGTAATTCATGAAATGTGCAATAGTAGGCCTAATATAAAATAAAGATTTTTTTTCGCAAAATATAATCTTTTCGGTTTAGAGTTAATTTTCAGATTCAAAACTATTGGGCTTCTGACATAAAGAATAAAAAAAATAAAAAATATAAATGTAAAAGTAATAAAATAAAGCTAAAAATAAATCAGTTATTCTATAAGCATGGAAGGAGAACAAGAATGGGAGCTTCTACACACGGTATAGGCCTATATAATCATATGTGAACTTTCCCTAGTCCAAAGGTATACTGTATTGAATCGGCCTACATAAAAGTGTAGTGTTACTATATGCATAAGATTTAGGTCTATACAATCATATATAAAGTTTCCCTAACCCTAAAGGTATACAATAATGAATCCATACAAATGAATGCATACATAAAAGTATTGTGTTACTATATGCATAAGATTTAGGTCTATACAATCGTATATAAAGTTTCCCTAACCCCAAAGGTATACAATAATGAATCCATACACATGAATGCATACAGAAAAATAGTGTTACTATATGCATACGATTTAGGCCTATGCAATCATAAAGTTTTTTTAGCCCATAGATATACAGTAATGAATCCATACACATGAATGCATACATAAAAGTATTGTTACTATATGCATACGACGTAGGCCTATACAATCATGTATAAAGGTTTTCTAGCCCAAAGGTAAACAGTAATGAATACATACACGAGTTATAAATACGTATATGCTTACATTGTGCACTTACTTATATCATTACCTTTAATGAATATTCTTCAGTATACCATACTCAGTTTAGAGTTGATTTACGAAGGCTGAAGACTGGAGACTTTTCAAGTGTTTCTCTGAAAAGGAAATCAAATGTTATTTCTCTATGTTGACTAATGATTAGTTTGACAAAATTGGTGTTACAGCAGCTATGGTCAATGACAAGAGTAACTTTCAGGTTTGATATAATTGGAGAGAGAGAGAGAGAGAGAGAGAGAGAGAGAGAGAGAGAGAGAGAGAGAGAGAGAGAGAGAGAGAGAGAGTGTGTGTGTGTGTGTGTGTGTGTGTGTGTAAAAATACTCAATTAACCTTCTAACTCTCCTGATAAACCTCCCCTGTACACACTTATATAAATTAACACTATTAATAACCAAACAACTATAACAATTGTAAAATACATTACCAAGAAAATATTTCAAAAAGCTGTTTCAAATGTTAAATTCTAGATGCTAAAATGAAAGACAATCTTTTAAACCACAAACAAGAAGCTTTAAAAAGGCTAAGATCGGTTATTTTAATTCTCCAAAGAAATAACACTGTATTTACATTATAAATAGAGAGATTACTCGAGTGCCATATGTGGATGAGATCATGGAGAGAGGTAGATGGAGATGGTTTGAGCATGCTCTTCGCACTCCCGAAGAGAGACTAGTTTGCCAAATTTTCAATTTAGCTCCAAAAGGTCCTGGAAGAGTTGGAAGACCTACATAGCTGAGAACTATGAAGCATGAGGTAGATGATGAATGGAGAAGTATTGATTTAAAAGCTCCTGATAGAGCCGACGGGTGAAATCTAACGGAGGCCCTTTGCGTCGACGGGTGATATCTAACGGAGGCCCTTTGCGTCGACGGGTGATATCTAACAGAGGCCCTTTGCGTCGACTGGTGAAATCTAACGGAGGCCCTTTGCGTCGACGGGTGATATCTAACAGAGGCCCTTTGCGTCGACTGGTGAAATCTAACGGAGGCCCTTTGCGTCGACGGGTGATATCTAACGGAGGCCTTTTGCGTCGACGGGTGAAATCTAACGGAGGCCCTTTGCGTCGACGGGTGATATCTAACGGAGGCCCTTTGCGTCAACGGGTGGAATCTAACGGAGGCCCTTTGCGTCGACGGGTGAAATCTAACCGAGGCCCTTTGCATCAATACGCATAGGAGATGATGATGGTGATGATGATTTACACTGGACAATAACTACAACTTACCTTATATTAATCATTACAGAAGCACTCTTGCCAATTGTAATCACACCTTAAGATTTCTTATCTTTTTGGAAGAACATTGACAATGTGGACTTCAGGAAGTGCTTCACATTTAAGCTTGAGGTTAAGAAGTCGATCACAGCCTAATTGGATAAAGAATTAACTATTAAATCACCTGTCAAACCCATATATTTCTATTTGAAGATATACAAACAATTATTAAATTTCACAATACTACAGTTTCTCATCTGGAGGCTATTCATCAAACCAGTGGATAGGCCACTACAAATTGAATGCATTTAATCCAATTCTCAGGTACTTTTTCAAGTACTGTACCGAACAATCTTTCTTAATGTCCATTTTGGCTTGTAGAATTCTACTTTAACTTGTTGTAGTAGTAGTAGTAGTAGTAGTAGTACTAGTAGTAGTAGTAGTAGTACAAACAATAATAACAATAATGGAAACAGCATAGTATCATTAGCTCTACAAATTGAGTCAACAAAAGCCATTGTTTGCTCTAGTGGTGACATTGCCTTTCCCTCCACTAACCTAACCTAACATAGTAGAGTCCCAAGTTCCTTCACAATATGAGGTGGAAACTCGATCATAATAAGAGCAGCTGTAACAACAACAATAATGATGCAGATCAGATAATAAAATCTACTTATCTATGTCAACAAGAATGATAAAGATGATAGAACTTGCCTGAAGATAACTCACATTAGAGGATGTTGCCAGCTGTCCGTGATTTTCCCGCCAAAGTGCGTCATCTGTCTGTACAGCCTTCGACTCGCGCCAAAAGATGGCGCTGTCCAGTGTGTTTTCGATTTTGTCTTGAACACTGAGAGACGAGGCAAGTGCTTGGTTTTCTAGAGTTGCGCTTTCTAAGTCCGCAATTCTGGATGTTGATGGGCTACTCCCACATTGGCTACCAGCATCTTCCCCTGGTCCTATAGCAGATGAAGTTTCGCCATTTTCAAGAGTGACTATTTTCAGTGGCTCTATTTTGTATCGTTCCCGAAGCTGTTGAGGTGAAACCATTGTTTTTTCAAGTCATTTGGATAAATCATTATCTCACAAGAGTACATTAATAAAAGCAGAAGCATTGAAAATGGACAATTACTAAAATAAAAATTTTATACAATTCAAAGGCTGTTGTGAACTATTTATCATAAACTTTATGGAATGAAGTGGCAGTACAAATCCCAAAATCAAAATTAACTTACTATGAAACATTGAATTCAATCACATGACTTGATCTAATATAATCTTGAACATGATTCTCTCACCGACTAACCTCCTTTGACTTAGTGACAATTTCTACATTTGGGAAGTTCTCATTTGCCCTCTGGATCCAGTTTTCAAGATCCTCTCGACAGAGGTTCACATCTTCAACGGCAACGAGGATTTCCTTCGTAGAAGACACCGCGGTTAGGTGATCGCGTGCTGATTCCATTTTCTTCCTCTCATCCTCTTCTTCTTGAATCGCATCTTTCACTCTCTGCGACTCCTTGTCAATAGCTTTGACCATGTCCTCTAGCTGAGTAGTGAACGTCAAGTGGTCCTCCTTCCAAGTTCCTAACTGATGATCGTACTGATTGAGCTGCAAGTTGAGGCCCCTGCTGGTTTTGCTTAGTTCTTCTACACCGAATAGGAGCTCCTGTCTTAAAGATCTGAGCTTTTTGCTTATACATCTGCCTTCTTTGCTCGTTGGGGACGATGCCCCGGCAGCGAATGAATCGCTTGACGTGAATTCCTGCAAAACATTTTCAAGGCCGAAGTTAATGGGGAACTCTGAGGGTGACTCGGCATCATAAGTTACCCGACAACTGGGGCAGATGATTGTGCCCTCTCGAAGATTGCAAGCGATGCACTTAGTACAGAAAGTGTGACCGCAGGGTAAGCTTCTTGGTCTCCTTCCACATACCGTGTAAGAACCGAAGCAAACGGCGCAGTTCTTGCCGCTGATAACGTTGTTTTGGGAGATGTTGGAGTCCTGTTAATAATGCATTGCCAAATTAGTCGTTCAGAAGAAAATTCATTACCATTTCTACCCTTAAAAAAAAGGTTACTGCCAGATCTTTGCTCGAGAGCATCTACACACACACACATATATATATATATATATATATATATATATATATATATATATATATATATATATATATATATATATATATATATATATATATATGTATTTATATTTATATATACATATATATAAATATATATATATATATATATATATATATATATATATATATATATATATATATATATATATATATATATATATAAGAATTAGTAGATATATAAAATTAAAATATTGACAATTTTGGGAACAGTTACTAATATAATATATAATTCTTCAATTTGAACAAAAACACGTATTAACTCCAATAATGAATATATCGTGTATATATGTATATATATATATATATATATATATATATATATATATATATATATATATATATATATATATATATATCAAACCAATAATAATAATAATAATACTAATAATAATAATAATAATAATAATGCACTTACCATATCTATAGAAGTTGATAATATTCTTCGCCTATACTTCTTACGCCTATTCACCTGACTGTTATATCCCGAGTCTATAGAATACATAGGTTATATCTCTCTCTGTTGATTCTCTCGACTCCGAAAGCCTGAAATGGGACCGCCAGTGTAAGCAGTAAATAAAAGAGATAATAATTCGGAGAATGATGTTATGGTTAGTCTGATATGTTATCGTGTGTGTGTGTGTGTGTGTGTGTGTGTGTTGCACTACAGATAACACACTTCGAAAATCTATGGTTCACAATATATATATATAGTGTCATTATCTTCGAAAATCTATGGTTCACAATATAAATATAGTGTCATTATCTTCGAAAATCTATGGTTCACAATATAAATATAGTGTCATTATCTTCGAAAATCTATGGTTCACAATATAAATATAGTGTCATTATCTTCGAAAATCTATGGTTCACAATATAAATATAGTGTCATTATCTTCGAAAATCTATGGTTCACAATATAAATATAGTGTCATTATCTTCGAAAATCTATGGTTCACAATATATAGTGTTATCTTCAACAATAAAATTCAAAATCTATCAATAATTTATGATCAGTCAAAATATATTTTCAGTAATCTTCATTATCTTAATCTTTTATCAATATTTAATTAACCAATTAATTTCCTTAGCAAAAAGCATTTATTATTTGCTTATAATCGCTAAAATAATCTATACTTGCACAAATAAACTTCTGGCAAAAAGTATACAAATAATCTGCCACTAATAAAATAATCTGTAACATTTATACCTTTCACTTATGTATTTCTTCTTACACCTCAACTACATCAATAAATGAATATGTCTATAAAATTCTTAGGCCTATGTAACATTTATATCTTTCACTTGTGCATTTCTTCCTGGACCTTAACTACATCAATAAATGAATAGGTCTATAAAATTCAGAGGCCTGTGTAACATTTACATCTTTCACTTCTTATGTATTTCTTCTTAGACCTTAACTACATCAATAAATGAATAGGTCTATAAAATTCATAGGCCTATGTAACATTTATATCTTTCACTTGTGCATTTCTTCTTAGACCTTAACTACATCAATAAATGAATAGGTCTATAAAATTCATAGGCCTGTGTAACATTTACATCTTTCACTTCTTATGTATTTCTTCTTTGACCTTAACTACATCAATAAATGAATAGGTCTATAAAATTCATAGGCCGATGTAACATTTACATCTTTCACTTCTCATGTATTTCTTCTTAGACCTTAACTACATCAATAAATGAATAGGTCTATAAAATTCATAGGCCTATGTAACATTTATATCTTTCACTTGTGCATTTCTTCTTAGACCTTAACTACATTAATAAATGAATATGTCTATAAAATTCATAGGCCTATGTAACATTTATATCTTTCACTTGTGCATTTC
This sequence comes from Palaemon carinicauda, assembly GCF_036898095.1. Classification (NCBI taxonomy): domain Eukaryota; kingdom Metazoa; phylum Arthropoda; class Malacostraca; order Decapoda; family Palaemonidae; genus Palaemon; species Palaemon carinicauda. Next base: position 96,182,770 of record NC_090727.1, on the reverse strand, counting down.
TTCTTAGACCTTAACTACATCAATAAATGAATAGGTCTATATAATTCATAGGCCTATACAATTTAATAAATAAATATATTAAACTCATACACTGATCAAATTCCATAAAAAAAAACACCATTGTGTTTTTCCTTCTTTAAAATCCTTAAAACCCCCCCAAAGAAATTTGGGTATATTTAGGTCATTCAAAACTCTCATTGCTGTATTTGTTATTGTTGAAAACCGTTCTCTTCGCAACTGAAAGATATGATTGTCTAAAGAAATGTCATTTTTAATCTGAAACTCATGATAAAAAATTACACCAAGCTGATTATTACATTCCACATTCAGCAATAATAAAATAAAACCTTTTTTTCTGTTTAATTAAATAAATAAACATGTTATATTTACTTTAAAACGCAACTTTACGAAGAGATCAATATGTAAACAATCAGCCATTGCACCTACTACGTCATTATATGCAATGCAGGCTTGATTTAAGCAATGACATTGCCTGTTGTGTAGATAAAATAAAGTCACAAGATACCTGGAACTATGCAATATACGTTACGATTAAAAAAAACTATAAGAAATTCCATTATTTTGGTATTAATAAAATCTACCATTCGTCATGCTCATGATGTTACCATATGCGAGGAATCCATTTTTCTCACCTTGATTTCCATCGATTCGATGTCACACAACAATCAAATGAAGTCTAAAACGAGGCACTTTCAAAGCACAATCGGTAAATGAGATGACATCACAGAATTAAGAATTACACTGGGAAATATGAGAGAAATAACACTATGTTTACAAGTAGTGGCCAAACACCAAGGTGAGTGATTCAGCTCTCTTAAACAGAGGGCTGGCTCTCTCTCTCTCTCTCTCTCTCTCTCTCTCTCTCTCTCTCTCTCTCTCTCTCTCTCTCTCTCTCTCTCTCTCTCTCTCATGCATGCACAACCGGACGTTCCATGACTCCTACCCACCGCTACCTAGGTAGGCCCCTACCCTAGCCTAGGTAACCCTGCTCTGAGAGTCAACTGCCACGTTCAATAACTGAGTTGTGGAAAGTTCAAAGTATGACAATTTGGTTATTTCATTTTAGGTGATGTTGACCCTTCATCTCACCTTACTCAGTAATTCAGTTATTATCTTATCTCCTCTGTTAATATTATTATTATAGTTAATATCTAAGCTACAACCCTAATTGGATAAGGCATGATCTTCCAAATCCTAGGGCTCCAACAGGAGAAAGTAGCCCAATGAAGAAAGGAAATGAGGAAATAAATACCTATATATGAGATTTCATTTATAAGAAATATAAAATAACAATTTAGTACATATATTATATGTAAACTATGTAAGAAGACATCAAATTTTGTTGCAAATTCAAATTTCTTAAATTTGTTTTTCGATTTTATATATATATATATATAAATTATATATATATATATATATATATATATATATATATATATATATATATATATATATATATACCGTATAATATACTGTATATGTATATATATATATATATATATATATATATATATGTGTGTGTGTGTGTGTGTGTGTGTGTATATATATATATATATATATATATATATATATATATATATATATATATATATATATATATATATAGTTGATCTTAAATTCTTCCCTCATTATTTGGTAATTTGCTTTGTCTAACATCTAAAATATTTTTTTCTAAATTCCAACTGTTTACTTTTCTAGTTATTCTAATCAGACGTCAACATAATAACACAAACGTTCCATCTCTTTTCTCTAAATCAGTGACCTTGGCTTTAATCTAAATATATTTATTAAACCAATGGCCAATCATTCAATATAAACTTTAATTACATATGGAATATATTATAATTATAATTAACATATTAAAAAAGGTTTATGATATTTCTTACTGGAGTATTTCTGGTTAATAAAAGTCACTTTTCTGACCTTTTTGAAACCGTTGCATGAATTCCTCACTGAAGTATTTCTGGTAAAAATAATTAACTTTTCTGACCTTTTTCAAACCGTTGCATGAAATCGAACGCATGATGAAGTATTACCAACCTAACCAAGATTAATTATGTTTTGTTTATTCCATTACCAGTAGGAAATATTATAGTGAAATTGTCTTCAACCTACAAAGATATATTGAATATGAATCATTCTTTCAACGCAAATTCATATAAAACTTATAACAGAAACGATAAATAATTCTTATAATAGAAGAAAAAATGGTTTCATTGTAGTTTATTCCATGGCAATGTAACCTAGGATTATTATTATTATTATTATTATTATTATTTGCTAAGCTACAACCCTAGCTGGAAAAGCAAAATGCTATTAGCCCAACTACTTTTTCTTATAGGAAAAATTACGCTCCCTTCGAAAATAACACTCGTTCCCGACGCAAATTAATAGTTTCAGAAATATATATACATCTATATCCTCCGATAATGGGGGACCCCCAGTGGGAACTCGGGGTTTTGGGTGGGGAAAACATACTGGGGAACCGATATATAACCGTAAATCAGTCCTTTTCTTCTCTATACATTTCCTTCTTGTATTTATTATAACCGTAGGAAAATACAAAACCAGTCTTCAGCCTCTGTACCATGGTCTTCCACTGCCTTGGTTTAGAGTTCTCTTGCTTGAGGGTACACTCAAGCACACTCTTCCATCTTATTTCTTTTCCTATTGTTTTGTTAAAGTTTTTATAGTTTATACAGGAAATATTTATTTCAATGTTGTTACTCTTCCTGAAATATTTTATTTTCCTTGTTTCCTTTCCTCACTGAGCTACTTTCCCTGTTGGGGCCTCTGGGCCTATAGCATCCTGCTTTTCCAACTAGGGTTGTAGCTTAGCAAGTAATAATAATAATAATACTCAGTAACTGAACGGGAATATTGGCAAACCTGCAAATCAGTAGACCGATGCTTCCTCGATAACTGTAGATTTAACTCTACCAGTGACTGTTCAACTTCAGAGAACAATAACAGTCACACACTCACTTCAGACTATCAGTCAGCTTCAGTTCACCAATGACTGAATCCTGAATTCCTGATGATCCAACTACGTATTTTCATGACTTAATTCAAAGACGAACAAGACTGGATGTGCAATTTTTATCTCTAAGAGAAGATAAGAAATATATTCCTATATATTTCTATATCCTCTGAGGTAATTAGCCTAAGAATATTATAATCAATCAGGTAAAATGTTACTCAGGAATATGTTTAATGTATATGATTGTCTGAACTGTAGGCCTACCATATTTTAAATTTAGATATGTGCAATTTTTATCTCTAAGAGGAGGTAAAAAATATATTTCTATATCCTCTGAGGAAATTATCCTAAGAATATTATAATCATTATAATCAATCAGGCAAAATGTTATTCAGGAATATGTTTAATGCATATGATTGTCTGAACTGTAGGCCTACCATATTTTAAATTTAGATTTTGTGTGAGATGATAACTTGGTTTAGTTTTGTAGGCCTATGTATATATACTAAAGTTATGCGTTAATTTGTTGTTTGGTTATTGATAGAATTTAATCTATTTTGTTTATATTATAATTATTATTATAATTATTATTATTATCATCATCATTTTCCAACCCTAGTTGGAAAAGCAAGATGCTATAAGCCCAAGGGCTCCAAGTGAAAAAAATAGCCCAGCAAGGAAAGGAAATGAATAAACAACAAGAGAAGAATTGAACAATTAAAATAGAATATTTTAAGAACAATAACAACATTAAAACATTTCATATATGAACTATAAAAAAGAGACTTGTGTCAGCCTGTTTAACATAAAAAATTGCATATATATATATATATATATATATATATATATATATATATATATATATATATATATATATATATATACATATATATATATATATATATATATATATATATATATATATATATATATATGTATGTATATATATATATATATATATAAATATATATATATATATATATATATATATATATATAATATATATATATATATATATATATATATACGTAT
>NC_090727.1:96131237-96163737 GCF_036898095.1 Palaemon carinicauda | reverse complement strand
TTTTAGTAGCTGGCAGTATTTTAATAAGCCTCTATTTTAGGAGCTGTCAGTATTTTAATGTCTATTTTAGTAGCTGATAGTATTTTAATAAGTCCCTATTCTGGGAGCTGACTGTATTTTGATAAGTCTCTATTATGGAGGCTGACAGTATCTTGATTGTTCAGGAGGTTAATAGCATCTTTACAATGTCTCTATTTTAGAGGCTGACAGTATCTTAATAAGAGTCTCTATTTTAGAGGCTGGTAGTATCTTAATAAAAGTCTCTATATTAGAGTCTGACAGTATCTTAATAAGAGTCTCTATTTTAAAGTCTGACAGTATCTTAGTAAGAGTTTTATTTTAGAGGCTGACAGTATCTTAATAAGAGTCTCTATTTTAGAGGCTGGTAGTATCTTAATAAAAGTCTCTATATTAGAGTCTGACAGTATCTTAATAAGAGTCTCTATTTTAGAGTCTGACAGTATCTTACTAAGAGTCCCTATTTTAGAGTCTGACAGTATCTTAATAGTCTCCATATTAGATGCTGACAGTATCTTATTAACAGTCGTTATTTTAGAGTCTGACAGTATCTTGATAAGAGTCTAGTTTAGAGGCTGATATTTTCTTGATAAGATTCTCTATATGAGGGGCTAACAGTTTCTTGATAAGTGTCTATATTAGAAGCTGACAGTGTATTAATTAGAGTCCTTATTTTAGAGGATGACAGTACCTTAAGATTCTTTATATTAGAGGCTGACAGTATCTTGATAAAAGTCTCTATATTAGAGGTTGACAGTTTCTTGATAAGTCTCTATATTAGAGGCAGACAGTGTAGGAATAAGAGTCTGTATTTTAGAGGCTGACAGTGTCTTAATAAGAGTCTGCATTAGAGGCTGACAGTACCTTAATAAGAGTCTCTGCATTAGAGGCTGACAGTACCTTAATAAGAGTCTCTGCATTAGAGGCTGACGGTACCTTAATAAGAGTCTCTGCATTGGAGGCTGACGCTACCTTAATAGGAGTCTCTGAATTAGCGGTTGACAGTACATTAATAAGGTTCTCCATTTTAGAGGCTGACAGTATCTTATTAAGTCTCTATTTTAGAGGCCGACACTATCTTGATAAGAGTCTCTGAAATATAGGCTGACAGTATCTTAATAGAGTCTCTATTTTAGATGCAAGCAGTCTCACCTATTAAACTACTTAAAAAGCTCCTATTTTAGAGCTGATAGTACTTTCATACAGTCCATAGGTGTATCCTAGAGCCTCTCGGTGTATTCTTGATGTTGAATTAAACATTGGTATATACCTTCAATTTCAAATTGCAAGTTTATATGCACATTCAAATCTAAATTAAATATCTATGTGTCTACTGTTTTTTTTTTGACTGAAAATTAGCTAGATTTGATAAGGATTCAATCTCATTATCTATTCCAGATTCCATCAAATCCCCCTCTCTGACACTCGACATACGCCACAATGATATTCCAAATTCGACCAGTCGCCAAGGCGATTGGAAGCTGCGGGGAGAAGGCTTCGCTGTTACTTTGTTGTCGTAGTAAGGTAAGATGGACACTTTAGACCACATATTCCATATTCAGTTCAATCTAAATCAAATGGTAAACAAAACAAATTGGGACGAAGATAACTGACATACAGTACCTCAGTGTCAAAACTCAAATTGAAGATTACCTCAAATTTTTAACTGTTCAGTTTTATTTTTAGATAGGTTTATAAACAATAGATATTAGAATGAAGGTACTGTACTGGGCTTAGCAAAGTTGCTGTCAATACTCAGTTTTAACTGATCAATTTTATTTTCATATAGGTTTATAAACAATAGATATTAGAATGAAGGTACTGTACTGGACATAGCAAAGTTGCTGTCAATACTCAAAGTTTTAACTGATCAATTTAATTTTCATATAGGTTTATATACATAAAATTAAGAAGAAGGTGCTGTACTTGACATAGCACAGTTGCTGTCAAAACTAAAATTTTTAACTGTTCAATTTTATTTTCATATTGGTTTATAAACAAAAAAAGATAGGATGAAGATACTTGACATTCTGTACAGTACCACAGTTGCTGTCAAACCTCAAATTTACCTTTTAAAGATTTAACAATTCAATTCAATTTTCAGATAGGTTTATACACTCCCTTGGCATCTAGACTGGCAGCGTCGCCTGTCCAGGCCACGATAGTGCTCGCTCGCGATTACCATTCCTACAAACTTACGAAACATATGGAGTTTTTCACAGCGAGTGACGTACCTATTCCAAAGGACACAATTCAGGTAAGATATATTAGCTGACTTTTGTCTGGATTCGTCTTTGAGAAGGACCTGCACTTTGTCCTCTTGAGCTGGCACAATCCACTCTTTCGGAATTGCTTCGATATTCGAATTGCTTAAATATAGTTGCTATTTCACATATTCCAGTTCTTGGTGGTTGTCTTTTTACTGTTAGAATGTTTAACATTCATCAGGTTATAGTATAAGAGTTATAATTATTATTACCACTACCTAAGCTACAACCATAGCTGGAAGAGCAGGATGGTATAAACCCAAGGGTTTCAACATGGAAAATATCCCAGTGAGGAAAGTAAATAAGGAAACATATTGAATAGTGTGTCTGAATGTATCTTCAAGCGAGAGAACTCTAACATAAGACAATGGAAGATCATAGTACAGAGGCAGAATTTTACCTTCAAGCCCTATGCTTTTGCCTTTGTTACTAATTTTTTTTATTGCATTTTAATTTTCATGTATTGTATTTCCACATTTTCTGTATACTTTGACACTGCAATGTGGAACAAAGTTAGTCAAATTGTAGTTAATTTGTCTTTGCCACAATAATCATAATAATTATGGTTTCCAGGTTGCCAAAACACTGAGTACCAAAGACCGTCCACTCACCCTTTTGTTTTGTTGGTTGATGGCAAAAGATAGACACATAAGGAAGTATGCAGATTTTTACAACAGGCAAGGAATTGATGTCTTAGGAGTAAAGGTGTCTCCTTTTGAAGTTCTGCGCCCCACAAAAGGTATCCAGGTAAGTCTTGGATTTTTTTTTTTTATTTCACTTTACTTTAAGGGCTGTTTTCTGGCCCTGTACAGAACCTGTCGTAATCATTTTTTATCGTGTACATTCCAAGGCATTCAGCATCGTATTTTACTTTAATTTGTCTTAAGGGCTGCTTTTCTGGTCCTATACAGAACCTGTCGTAATAAATTTTTATCGTGTACATTCCAAGGCATTCAGCATCGTATTTTACTTTAATTTGTCTTAAGGGCTGCTTTTCTGGTCCTATACAGAACCTGTCGTAATAAATTTTTTATCGTGTACATTCCAAGGCATTCAGCATCGTATTTTACTTTAATTTGCCTTAAGGGCTTCTTTTCTGGCCCTGTACAGAACCTGTCGTAATAAACCTTTATCGTGTACATTACAAGGCATTCAGCATTTCACACCACATTTCTCGTTTGTTATCAGTTCTACAATCTTGAATTTCTGTAGTTTACTATTTTTGTATTTTAATTTACTTTAATTTACTTTAAGGGCAGTTTTTCTGGTCTTATAGGGCCTTTTGTAATTGATTTTATCGTATACATTCTTCAGTATTTAGCAATTCACACCACCTATTGCTCGTTTATTATCAAATCCACATTATCGAAGTACTTAGAAAACAAGAAAGTCTTCAGTTTTCTCTTGAAAACCTCAATATCTTCAGTCTTTTAGATGTTCAATTGGATTTTATTGTATAGACTTGAGGCCACTTATTTGATTCGTAATTCATTTCATTGTTTACATTCCAAAGTATTCAGCTTTTCACTTTATATTGCTTGCTTATCATCAAATCCACACTATCGAAGCACTTAGGAAACAAGAAAGTCTTCAGTTTCCTCTTGAAAGCTTTAATATCTTCAGTCTTTTGAATGTTTAGTAGGAGTTTATTGTATAGTCTTGGGGCCACATATTTTACGAGTGTTAGTATTGTTGCTGTTGTTTGAAAGTGCAAATAAGTTTTAAGGGGAAAAAAATGGTGATAGATGAAGACAGTATAGAAGTGAGTGAAGAATATTTATTCCATGTCCTAATTCCATGAAGGAAAAAACTAACATAAAGCTATTTATTTTGACAATGATGGATGTATAATGAAATAAACTAATATTGTACATTTATAGTTCAATGTCAAAGAATTTTCTTTTGAATAAATTTGTATTTTCTATCTGCCAACTGTTCTGATCAGAGTTTTGCGTTGGCAGCCCAAAAAATAATCATTCTTTTTATAAATTCACATACATATTAACTACAGATCTGTAAACTGTATCACTGGAATACTTTAGACTACAAAACTGTAATAGGGTACAGAATAAGATACATAGACATTTAATAAAACTTGACATTTTAAACTGTAACAGGGTAAAGAATAAAATAAATAGACATTTAATATAACTTGACATTCTAAACTGTAACAGGGTACAGAATAAAATACATAGACATTTAATATAACTTGACATTCTAAACTGTAACAGAGTACAGAATAAAATACATAGACATTTAATATAACTTGACATTCTAAACTGTAACAGAGTACAGAATAAAATACATAGACATTTAATATAACGCAACATTCTTTTTGACGTGACTTTTTTTATTCCAGGTGGTAGCAGGAGAAATTTTGGACTTCCTTCATGCGAATCCTTCACACTCGCCAATGCTGATCCACGGTTTAAGCGTAGGGGCCTACATGTTTGGAGAAGTTATGGTCAAGGTTGGTTTCATATTTTTTTTTTTTTTTTTTTTTTTTTTGATGGAAGAATTTGATTTGAACCAGTTTTATAAATGAATCACTTATCCCAGCCCCCCCCCCCCCCCCCCCATATATAAGAAAAAGCAAGTTTAAAGGTTTAAATTCCGCTCATGAATGGCAAGGGCAAGGGACAGTGACATTGCCCTATCGAGCAGGACAATGCACTAGAGGCCTAGAGACTGACCATTTACACATATGATCAGTGCCTAAGCCCCCTCTCCACCCAAGCTAGGACCCAGGATGGGCAGGCAATGGCTGCTAATGACTCAGTAGATAGACCTAAAGGCTCCCCCAAACACCCCATCCATAGATATCAAGGATGGTAAGGTTGCAGCAACCAGAGAAACTAATGAGTTTGAGCAGGAATCGAACCCAAGTCTGGTGTTCACTAGTCAGGAACGTTACCACATCGGACAACAGTTTTTTAAATACATCGTTTATTTCCAATATTCAGTTACAGTACTGTGTTTAATCTGACGTAAAATGTGTTTAGTTACAACACTGTACTTTCTTGAAACGGCTATTTAAGACAATAATACAGTTATACCGTATTACATTCATGTAATAGATACAGCAGACATACTATGGTAGCTGTACTTTACTCCAGATGGGGTACAGTAATGTATCCAATTTAATGAACACCAGTTTAAAAGGGCATTATTTTTATCCTTATTTTTTTCCATTTATCATATTTTGGATAAGTTATTATAGCACCTACCTCCACCCCCTCTTATTCCATAAAACTGCATAGCTTTATGAACTCTTAAATGTCTTATTAATCCACAGTTTACTATACAGTAAATGTCAAAAAGTGTCAGATAGATTTATTGATTTTTCTATAGTTACTCAATTACAGAATGTAATACCGTTTTCTTTTAATAAGGTATTACTTGATAATAGAAAATGAAAGGCTAGTGTTTATAGAGCAGTAACTATTATATTTCACAGATGCTTGATTAAATAAATGCTTATGTAAGTTATTCCACAAAACTATGATTATTACAGGATTTGTCCATAGTATTTAATAGTAACAGTTTGGATATGTGTTCTTGCTATATGCAAATTAATTAATAATCTCTTAATGCTTTATATGATCATTACTTATATGTTGATTATTTATTATTTTTTCTATAGTTATTCAATTAATTTATCGTTTTCTTTTAAACAAGTATTACTCGTTAATAGAAAATGAAAGGCTGTTGTTTATAGAGTACTAACTATTCTATTTTATATATGCTTGATAGAGTAAAGGCTTATTAAAGTTATTCTATAAAATTATGAATATTGCATGATTTGTCCATAGTATTTAATAGTAACTGTGTAAATATGTATTATTGCCATACGCAAATGAATGAATAATCTCTTAATTCTCTATAATATTATTATTGTGTATGCTGTAAAGTGTAAACTTCTTATTTATGACATTGTCTCTGAATGAGTGTAACTAATTATAGACTTTTTGTTATCTATATGGACCTTAATATGATCATAATTAAAATATTTATATTGAATGTTTATGGTAGCCAATGTGGTAACGTCCCTGACTGGTGATCGCTAGACTGGGGTTCGAGTCCCTCTCAAACTCGTTAGTTCCTGTGGTCACTGCAACCTCACCATCCTTGTAAGCTATGGATGGGGGTTTGGGGGAGCCTATAGGACTATCCGCTGAGTCATCAGCAGCCATTGCCTGGCCCTCCTTGGTCTAGCTTGGGTGGAGAAGGGGCTTGGGTCCTTCTCAAACTCGTTAGTTCCTTTAGTCACTGCAACCTCACCATCCTTGTAAGCTATAGATGGGGGTTTGGGGGGAGCCTATAGGACTATCTTCTGAGTCATCAGCAGCCATTGCCTGGCCCTCCTTGGTCCTAGCTTGGGGGGAGAAGGGGCTTGGGTCCCTCTCAAACATGTTAGTTCCTTTAGTCACTGCAGCCTCACCATCCTTGTAAGCTATGGATGGGGGTTTTAGGGGAGCCTATAGGACTATCCGCTGAGTCCTCAGCAACTATTGCCTGACCCTCCTTGGTCCTAGCTTGGGTGGAGAATGGACTTGGGTGCTGACCCTGTGTATTTAAGTTCAGTCTCCAGGGCATTGTCCTGCTTGATAGGGAAATGTCACTGTCCCTTGCCTCTCCCATCCAAAAGCAGCCTTCAAGTCTTTTAAGTGTAATTAATTGCAACTACAATGCTACAAGTTATAGTTTTTCCTGTAAATATAGTAATTAAAATTATTCTCTTTAACTGTAGTCTACTGTAGCTGAATTACTGTATCGACAATAAGATCTATTGTCCTGTAACTGATATTTTTGGTGTTTTGAATTATTAGGTCTTGTCCCTTTTAAAATGTCAGTCTTACGTAGATTGTTAAATTTATTTTCAACTGTAAATATATCTAACTAATTGCAAGTTACTGCAACACCTAACTAGTTCCAATGGTGTTATATCTTAGATTTATTGGTTTTGAATTTTTTTGTCATTTCACTTCGAAAATATCAGTCCTACATAAATCATCAAATATATCTTCAGCTGTAAATATGTTTATCTAATTGCAATTAATTGGTTTCTATTGTATTGTAACTTAAATTTATTGGCATTTTGAATTAATAGGTCATGTCATTGAAAATATTATCATCATCATCATCATTATCATCTCCTCCCACGCCCATTGACGCAAAGCGCCTCGGTTAGATTTTGCCAGTCGTCTCTATCTTGAGCTTTTAAATCAATACTTCTCCATTCGTCATCTCCTTCCTCATGCTTCATAGTCCTCAGCCATGTAGGCCTGGATCTTCCAACTCTTCTAGTGCCTTGTGGAGCCCAGTTGAAAGTTAGGTGAACCAATCTCTCTTGGGGAGTGCAAAGAGCATTCCTAAATCATCTCCATCTATCTCTCACCATGAGCCTACATAAATTATCATGATAATAATAATAATAATAATAATAATAATAATAATAATAATAATAATAATAATAATAATAATAATAATAATAATAATAATGTTCTTATTACTATGAGTCAAAAGATTGTGTAAATCAAACTTATTTAGCAGTAATTTTAGCCTTCTGGTAGCGTTGTAAACGTTATAGATGCTGTCTGACAAAAGATCTGGTAGTAATTTTATCCCTATCTTCAGCTGTAAATATATCTACCAAATTGTAAGTTACTCCAACCCCTCTGCGCTTTCTCTTTCAGATGAAGAAGGACATGGACAAGCACGGGGTTTTACTTGATAGATTCGTAGGACAAATATGGGACAGTGGCGTTGATTTGCAGAGCATCCCCGAAGGTCTACCCACATCTATAACAAGTCATGAAGGTCTTCGAGCTAGCATGAGGAAATACTTAGAGTAAGGGAGTTAAAGCATCGGTGAAAACTGATGCGCCAATAGGTATATGTTCATGTATTTAAGATAGATGGCCTCTTAAAAGAAAATTCAATTTACATCAATAAAAGCGATAATTTCCTTTTAAGAATTAAATAGCTTTCAGAAGAACTATTTCTGAAATAATATCCAAATCATTGCTAGAGAGAGAGAGAGAGAGAGAGAGAGAGAGAGAGAGAGAGAGAGATCCATTAAAAAGGCATTGAGTTCGTAGCATTGATATTGGAGAGAGAGAGAGAGAGAGAGAGAGAGATAGAGAGAGAGAGAGAGAGAGAGAGAGAGAGAGAGAGAGAGAGAGAGAGAGAGAGAGAGAGATAGGAAGAGTACCATATCAGTTCCTGAAGTGAATGTTAGGAACATAATAAGGTATTATTCATAGTAGGAAGTTAATGATTATTTTTGTTAAAGATTGCAAATCACTATAAAGAAATTATTACAGTGATGCATTGGTTGAAAAGGAACATCTGATAAGAAACATTAAAAAACATCAATTCAAATTAAGGAAGTTGTATTTTCAAGTGATATTTCTCGGGTAATCTAGGATTAGGTTATCCAAAATCAAACCATTGTTCTCTAATCTTGGTTAGTACCATAGTCTCTGTACCATGGTCTTCCACTGTCGTTGGTTAGAGCTCTCTTTCATTATTTTCTTTCCACGCTGGGCTATTTTCCCTGTTGGAGCCCTTCGGCTTATAGCATCCTGCTTTTCCAGCTAGAGTTGTAGCTTAGCTAGTAATAATAATCTTTTTATTGTAAAGGAAGAGTGGCTTAGGTTACTTAACCAAATTATAATGATGTTACTGTTCTTAAAATATTTTTTCCTTGCTTCCTTTCCTTACTGGGCTATTTTCCCTGCTGGGGTCCCTGGGCTTATAGCATCCTACTTTTCCCACTAGGGTTTTAGCTTAGCAAGTAATAATAATAATAATAACAATAATAATAATAATAATAATAATAATAATAATAATAATAATAAAACTACTACTACTACTACTACTACTACTACTACTACTACTACTACTAATAATAATAATAATAATAATAATAATAATAATAATAATAATAATAATAAAACTTCTACTACTACTTCTACTACTACTAATAATAATAATAATCATAATCATAATCATAATCATAATCATAATCATAATAATAATAATAATAATAATAAGCATCAAGAAAAGTAATTGACAGTAATAACCTTCTATTTACAGATGGTACATGAGACTGAAGTACAAAACAGCCACTGTTCATTACGAAAATGCAAGTTATCTTATCCACCAGAACTTTATCAACACGCCTACGTTAGTAATGTTCTCGGATAAGGATCCTATCTCTACGCCAGCGATGAATGCAGTTATCTACCAGAAGTGGGAAGCGAAGAACATCCCTGTAAGTAATACTTTAGTCTTTACGTAAAAATATAGTCTTTACTTTCATTGAATTACTAGCTTAAAAGTGATTATTATTCTTGCCATGAAATTTGTTTGTTTCCTGAAAAGGAATTTCAAGGTTTATTCTAGCATAGAAAATATACAGTGCTTGTCTGCATCCCTTGTAGTCCTTCCCTGTACCGTCCCCCCTTGTAGTCCTTCCTTGTAGTCCTTCCTTGTACCCCTCCCTTGTAGTCCTTCCTTTTGTTTCTCCCTTGTAGTTCTTCCTTGTAGTGCTTCCTTGAAGTCCTTCCCTGTACCCATCCCTTGTATACCTTCCTTGTAGTCCTCCATTGTAGTCCTTCCCTGGACCCCTCCCTTGTAGTCCTTCCCTGGACCCCTCCCTTGTAGTCCTTCCCTGGACCCCTCCCTTGTAGTCCTTCCCTGGACCCCTCCCTTGTAGTTCTTCCCTGGACCCCTCCCTTGTAGTCCTTCCCTGGACCCTTCCTTTGTAGTCCTTCCTTGTATTCCTTACCTTGTAGTCCTTCCTTGAAGTAATTCCAGTAGACCCTCCCTTGTAGTCCTTCCTTGTAATCCTTCCCTGTACCCCTCCCTTGTAGTCCTTCCTTGTAGTCTTTCCCTGTACCCCTCCCTTGTAGTCCTTCCCTCTAGACCTCATTCAATAATACTTTTGTTGCAGGTTTATACTAAATGCTTCGAAGGCTCTCCCCACGTCAGCCACTACATGATGCATCGCAAGGCGTACGAAGAGACTGTCCTAGCGTTCATGGAGAAAGTTGGCATGGTTGAACCAGCCGTTCAGGAAGCAAGCTCGGTCTGAACATTTATCAGTACAGGATATCCTCAACTTACAAACTTATTGGTTCCATGAAGCTGTTTGCAAACCAATTGCAAGTTGAATTTTGTTCAATTTTGACCCAAGGTAGGCTTTTACAAGTCGAATTTTGTTCAATTTTGACCCAAGGTAGGCTTTTACAAGTCGAATTTTGTTCAATTTTGACCCAAGGTAGGCTTTTACAAGTCGAATTTTGTTCAATTTTGACCCAAGGTAGGCTTTTACAAGTCGAATTTTCTTCAATTTTGACCCAAGGTAGGCTTTTACAAGTCGAATTTTGTTCAATTTTGACCCAAGGTAGGCTTTTACAAGTCGAATTTTCTTCAATTTTGACCCAAGGTAGGCTTTTACAAGTCGAATTTTGTTCAATTTTGACCCAAGGTAGGCTTTTACAAGTCGAATTTTGTTCAATTTTGACCCAAGGTAGGCTTTTACAAGTCGAATTTTGTTCAATTTTGACCCAAGGTAGGCTTTTACAAGTCGAATTTTGTTCAATTTTGACCCAAGGTAGGCTTTTACAAGTCGAATTTTGTTCAATTTTGACCCAAGGTAGGCTTTTACAAGTCGAATTTTGTTCAATTTTGACCCAAGGTAGGCTTTTACAAGTCGAATTTTGTTCAATTTTGACCCAAGGTAGGCTTTTACAAGTTGAATTTTGTTCAATTTTGACCAAAGGTAGGCTTTTACAAATCGAATAGTTTGCGAGTCGAATTTTGTTAAAATCTCGCCTAGGGTAGGCTCCACCTAACTCGTATGTCTACGATTTTAAGCTGCAAAGCTCAACAAATAGTCATGTTACATATTGCAAATACTCCTTTCTCACTGCTTTAAATTACATGTTTTATTACTATTTAATTAGGAGCTTTGAATACAATATCCAAGATTTAATAATTTCAGTTGAATTTGTGTTTGTTTCTCCTAATGTTTGGAACTCGAATGTTTGTAAGTCGGGAATCTTCTGGCATTCGTTATTTGCTTGTAGCGAGAGTCATATATATACCAGGATCAGTACATAATAGGAAAAATGGATTTGCTTTTATCCCTATTACTGGATAGTTTCATGTTCTCGGAACTTTTATGACTCATGGTACCCTGTGGGTCAACTTAGCATTAAAGTTTTAAACAGATTAGTTTAATAAATAAAATGGATTTAAAAAGCCGACAGATAAATATCCGATACCGACCAAAGAAATCTCTAGTGAAGAGGGGCTCGCGTGACTACCTGCGCGGAAAAGGTCCTATTTTGGGCACCACGTTAGCAGACACGTTCTTCTCTGGATCCTGATATACATATACCCAAGGTCCTTACATATTCCAAGGTACTGTAGCGTGAAACGGGCACGAGGTCTCGCGTAGGGATAACACGGCATTACGATAGTGTTAAAACTAGCACCGGGTTTCGCATACTTCCTGCGGAAGGACGTGTACGAGACGAATTTAACTTGTTTATAGTGTATTCATAGTTTTTATAACTATACTTTGTATAAGTACAGATAGTTATATAATACAGAACTCTACTCTCTTTCTTAAGATATGTTAAGATGTGAACAGCAAAAACTGTACCTGAATGGTTACAATGCAATTCTTCCGTGTAAGTTATCAAAGTCTTGCTTTTAGGAAAATAAAGAGAAGTGATTATCACATTGTTTAAGTCAATTCCCATATGCAACAAGTAAACTATAGGGTTTTGTATCTATTCAGAACTGTATTACCTTCAAATAATTGTGGTAATATATATGAAAAAATATCGTGGTTTGTCAACAGGAGGAACTCTCTAAGAAAAGTTATTTTGGTCAAAAGAGGCGATTATCACATTAAGTCATTAGCATTAACAATAATTCAATCTGTATATTATAGGGAAAAGTATTCATAACTGCATTACATTCAAATAATAGTGGTAATATATATGAAAAAAATCTTTATTGGCCAAGAGGAAGAACATTATATATAAAGTTATATATTTCTGGTCAAGAAGAAAAATAAAACTTGAGAGTTGAGCAATCACAATATTGACATCTTGAAGAACTCACATCACCTTTAGTAGATCATTTACTTCTAATTGTATACATAATTGTTCCAACACGAATCCTTATCACGGACCAATGTATAGGAGAGCCCTTGAGCGCTAGCTCCTATAAATTGGTCCGTGGTAAGTATGTTAGGAAAAATACAAATATAATTACTGTACTGTTATAATTTTATATTAGCAATCTCCAGAAATAAATTTCTATTAAGTGTGATGAAGTTCAAGGTTTTTAAGACTAATGAATTGCAAAGAAAAATGAAAGTTGAACTGGTGAAGTGATGGAGAAATTTGCAGTACTGTACTGCTTTCATTTATCATACAATAACACCATTTAAGTGACAGGTAAGTATTTTTACAGCCTTTTAAACTTAAAAGTATTTTAAACTTTTTTAAACTATGATCAGATATAAGAAAATATTTTGATGCACCATCAATGTACTCTTGGTGCACACAAGGTAATAGAGGTAAAGCAATATAATAGAATTTCACAGAACAGTGTCTCCTTCTCACATGATTTAAAAATCATGCTAGTCTGTATCCCTTGTAGTCCTTCCCTGTTGTCCTTACCGATCCCTTGTAGTCCTTCCCTGTACCCCTCCCTTATAGTCCTTCCTTGTACCCCTCCCTTATAGTCCTTCCCTGTACCCATCCCTTGTAGTCCTTCCTTGTAGTCTTTCCCTGTACCCCTCCCTTGTAGTCCTTCCCTGTACAGTACTGTCAATATTATTATTATTCAAGCTATGGAAAAAAAAAATAATCAAAGTTAGATTAACAATCAGTTGATGAAACAATGTTTTATGGGTCTGTGCTGGACAAGCTCTCTGTAAACTGGCTCAGTTGCCATTGCTTTGGATCATACATGTTCTCTCAAGCTGTCAAGTTTGACTTCAAAATTTTATGTTAGATTTCCAAGGCACATTTTTTTATAATTTTGTTTGATCACAATTTTAAGAGTTCTTGGGTATTCGATCTCTGATGTTACTGTACATACTGTACTGCATTGTACCTCATTAAAATGCAGCAGTATATTTTTAATTTAAGAGACTTTAAAATCTAAATCTTAATTACCACAACATTGGTATGCTACTACTGTACTGCTCTCTACTGCACTGTACCTCTTAAAGGTGAGCAATATATTTTTAAGTTAGGAGACTTTGAAATCTAAATCACCACACCATTGGTATACTACTACTGTACTGCACTGTACCTCAGTAAGGTGCAGCAGTATATTTTTAAGTTAAAAGAGACTTAAAATCTTCAGTCTCGGTTACCACAACATTGGTATGCTACTACTTTACTGCACTGTACCTCAGTAAGGTGCAGCAGTATATTTTTAAGTTAATAGACTTTAAAATCTAAATCACCACCATTGGTATGCTACTATTGTACTGCTCTGTACTGCACTGTACCTCAGTAAGGTGCTGCAGTATATTTTTAAGTTAAGAGACTTCTAAAATCTTCAGTCTCAGTTACCACAAGATTGGTATGCTACTACTTTACTGCACTGTACCTCATTAAGGTGCAACAGTATATCTTCAAGTTAAGAGACTTTAAAATCTTCAATTCTTAATTACCACAACATTGGTATGCTACTACTTTACTGCACTGTACCTCAGTAAGGTGCAGCAGTATATTTTCAAGTTAAGAGACTTTAAAAACTTCAATCTCAATTACCATAACATTGGTATGCTACTACTTTACTGCACTGTACCTCAGTAAGGTGCAGCAGTATATTTTCAAGTTAAGAGACTTTAAAAACTTCAATCTCAATTACCACAACATTGGTATGCTACTACTTTACTGCACTGTACCTCAGTAAGGTGCAGCAGTATATTTTCAAGTTAAGAGACTTTAAAAACTTCAATCTCAATTACCATAACATTGGTATGCTACTACTTTACTGCACTGTACCTCAGTAAGGTGCAGCAGTATATTTTCAAGTTAAGAGACTTTAAAAACTTCAGTCTCAATTACCACAACATTGGTATGCTACTACTTTACTGCACTGTACCTCAGTAAGGTGCAGCAGTATATTTTCAAGTTAAGAGACTTTAAAAACTTCAATCTCAATTACCACAACATTGGTATGCTACTACTTTACTGCACTGTACCTCAGTAAGGTGCAGCAGTATATTTTCAAGTTAAGAGACTTTAAAAACTTCAATCTCAATTACCACAACATTGGTATGCTACTACTTTACTGCACTGTACCTCAGTAAGGTGCAGCAGTATATTTTCAAGTTAAGAGACTTTAAAAACTTCAGTCTCAATTACCACAACATTGGTATGCTACTACTTTACTGCACTGTACCTCAGTAAGGTGTAGCAGTATATTTTCAAGTTAGGAGACTTTAAAATCTTCAACTATTAATTACCACAACATTAGTATGCTACTACTATACTGCACTGTACCTCATTAAGGTGCAGCAGTATATTTTTAAGTTAGACTTTAAAATCTTCAATTATTAATTACCACAACATTGGTATGCTACCAGTGGTAAGAATCTGAAATAACAGATTTTATGGACCCTGAATTTCTAACAGAATAAGAAATACTGCTTTCCAAGCCATTAGAGAAAGCACTGTACAACATTGCCATTAAAGAAGGGAATCTTGATATTCAAAATTTAGTGTTTGTTTAACCAAAGGACATAAAAACAGTGGCTTATAATAGATGAAATAGATTTTATCATTTGCATATGACAGACATAAAATGGCTGATGACAATATGCAAGTTTTTGAGTAAAACTTTTAAAAAAATAGAATTATGGCAAACTCTTAAAAGTAAAAACAGGTATAAAAATGTTAGGACACTGGTGTCTACAACTCTTATAAAGGCCATTACCAACTACATACTGCAAAACAGTACATATCACAACACTAATCTAAAAACAAAATCACCATAAAATTATTAATTTCACTGTGGAATAATGTTGCATATCATTAAAACATAAAATAAAAAATTCTTAAAAGCAGTCATGAAACTTACAACACCAACCTAAAAATATAAAATATCAGTATAAGATTAGTGTCAATTTAGGATAATGTTACATATCCTTAAAACCTAAAATATGAAAAACCTAAAAGAACGTAAGTCATGAAACCTAAAAGAACATCTCTTCTCATTACCACTTGATGCAAGTAAAATCCGGCAGACTAATGGTAGGTAGCTTAATGTGCTGCCCAAAGGTAAAAGCTGGAATGCACCTAGCGTAAAATACTTTATACTCCTTACTATACAACTCAATCTTCCTATCTTCCTTGAAAAAGTACTCCCTACACCGCCGGACATCGGTGGAGAAAAAACGAATCACAATATCAGTGTCGTCACCATCCTTCCCGTCCCATTCAGTGATCACCTCGTACCGGAGCATTGACGGCTGGTGAATCTGCATTACTTTAGCCAGGACGCTAAACCCATTCTCATGATGCTTAAGGGACGCTCTAATCAGGTCCAAACCGTTCTCGATGTTGAACTCGACGACGCCAGCCATGGGGTAGATATTATACACCTCGATTCTTACGTACTCCTTGACAGCCCTCCTGCTGGACTTTTTCTCTTGACAGCGGTAGGAGAACATGCAAGACTTGAACCTCATGACGAGCTTGTCGTGGGCGATGGGGTCTTTGAGTATGACCAGGGCCTTCTGTTGATCGCCAAAATGGATTTCTAGGAGGTTAGTCTTCCCGTAGAGCTGGCTTATGTAGTCTGATAAAAGATTTGGAGGTAGGGGGTTACCGGAGTAGAAAATGTTCAGTAGGAAGGATCGTCCAGCTTTCTTGTCATCAACGTACATGGATATAACCCAGTCTGTTAAATTAGTTTCCTGAAAGGAAATTAAAAGATACTTAGATTTCGGTTATTGAAAATTGTGACAATCTTTTTACAGCTTTTATAGTTTTAAAGATACTTGAATCTTAGGAATTGAACATTGTGATTCATTTATAATTTTATGTTATATGTTGCTGTTCTTAAAATATTTCATTTTTCCTTGTTTACTTTCCTCACTGGGCTATTTTCCCTATTGGAGCCCCTGGGCTTATACCATCCTGCTTTTCCAACTAGTTTTGTAGCTTAGCAAGTAATAATAATAATAATAATAATAATAATAATAATAATAATAATAATAATAATAATAATAACAACAATCTATTTGTTGAGCTAGTCTGTTTAGCATAATTTTCTTCCACTATCTCCTTTCCCAGATTAAACTCTATAACAAAATTATATACAAACAATTTGGTTATGCCTCAGTCAAAAATAAATATTCATGTAACAATGTTAAAATTGGCTTTTTAAGATTTTATAAAATACATCAATACACTCACGGGAAAGACTATGAATTATACCAATGATTAGCCACTTTAATATTTAAATTTATTATAACTTATATTTGGAAAGAAATAATAGATATACATTATGTTTTAAAAGCTCAAGATATTCGAACAGATGCTGGAGCGCGAAGCTACAATTCACCCCTTTTGTTAAGTGCGTATTCACCCCTTTTAAATTTGTACAATTGATAATTAACGCCCACATATTAGCCAATGGGACTAACACATGTTGTGAAACATGTTCCACTTGCCAGAATCTAGGAGCAGTGAGATTAATCGTGAGCTAAGCGAGTATACGGCATTGTAAAATACAATGAATCATTATCTCAATCAAATTAAGTAACTAGTGGGGAAATCTAACCGGGCCCTTTGTGTCAATAAGCGTAGGATGAAGAGATGATACATTATGCAATGGAGCAATAAGTAAGTTTCCTACAGGTAATACAACGTGTAGAAAACTAATAGAACATAATCTAGTTCCCTGAAGCCAGAAATTAAGTAATGATTGATTAAAGTACCTCTGTAACTATCCAAAACTTCAGGAATTGGTAGGTTTGCTTAATAACTAACATCAACAATTCTTCCTTACAACAACTATGTCTGTCTTTATTTCTGGGCAGAATCTACTGTAGGTTCTACAGCTTTCAAAGTCTAAACAAAGGCTATACAATAAGCTCCCACCAGACATCTGAAAGACAAGATATTAATGCCTCCAAGAGGAAACTTGAAGACTTGTTTTTTAAGTGCTTCGATAATGTGGATTTGATAATAAAAGTGCAATATGTAGTGTGAAATGCTGAATGACTTGGAGTGCATACGATAAAACTAATTACGAAATGTCCTGTGGGGAGCAAGGTTCCCCTCCAGTTACAGTACCAGAGAAGCAGCCCTTAAATAAAGTAAGTATGATATAGGTTGCATGTCAATGTGAATCAGTGTTAATTACCAATTAAGATAAACATTCCTCTCTCACCTGCTTTATTGACTAATAACATTAATCAACCTTTTATTATAGTTATTTGCCAGTTTTTTTATCAATATCAAAGAATTCAGATCTGGAATCCTAACTCGCCTATATGGTCTTAAATTTTGTCCCCATAAAAAAAAAAAAACTTGAGGATTACTGCTACAGTAAGGTAGAAGATATTAAGGCTTTCACGAGGAAACTGAAAACTTCCCTGCTCGTGAGTGCTTCGATAGTGTGGATTTAACAATAAATGAGCAATATCCAGAGTGAAATGTTGAATACACACACACATTGACCGGACAGGATCTCCGATCAGGGGCACTTCAACTCGAGGTCATAGCCCCCCACCCCAAAAAAAATGGTGAATGCTGGCAAACATGATAAAAACGACAGTGGGGATCCTTTAGAGCGTAGGGTTCCTCTGCTGTATAGGAGCAGAAAACGGCCATTACAGTAAGTAATTATAGTTTTTCCTAGCAGTTTAGACGTAGGGATGAGGGAGACACTTAAAACTCTTTTGGCCATTGGAAATGGAGATATAAGAGCAATATTTGATTAACTTTATCATTCATTCATAATCATACAACTTTTTTATGCTTTAAACCAAAACATTTATCCCATGATGAATATGGAAATAGGTATTTGTCCGGACAGTAATTAGAATGTTTTCCTCTACTTGCACTATACTCAATTTTTTTAATGAGGCGCATTTGCACCGACTCGTAGGGGTGTCCTTTTAGCTCGGAAAAGTTTCCTACTAACTGATTGGTTGGACAAGGCACATTTGCACTGACTCTCAATGACTACCCTTTTAGCTCTGAAAAGTTCCCTACTAACTGATTGGTTGGACAAGGCACATTTGCACTGACTCTCGGGGGTGCCCTTTTAGCTCTGAAAAGTTTCCTACTAGCTGATTGGTTAGAATTATTATGTTCAATCAATCAGCTTTTAGGAAACTTTTCCGAGCTAAAAGGGCACCCATTGCAAATGCTGCACCTCATTCAAAAAAAGAAAATGTGTATAGTACTCTAGATTCTATCCCTGACACTAGCATGGGATAAAATTAAATAGAGAATTTTATAATTAATTAGTTGTGGTACAGGTAACTTAAGCTTAATTACAATAATAAGGATAAGCTTAGAAGCTTTGCACCTATCTATAATACGATAGGATTACCCGTAAACTTATTTTGCAAGTAAGCAGTTAGGCACGAGGTACAGCATTTGGTCACATGCTCAAAGGTTATTATTCCAAATCATATAGCATAATCAAACTTACCTTTGAATAAAACCACTTCATTTTCTATGTCCTGAAATCCTTAGCTGCAGCGATAGATTCTATGTCCTTAAATCCTTAGTCGTAGCGATAGATTCTATGTCCTTAAATCCTTAGCCGCAGCGATTAGATTCTATGTCCTAAAATCCTTAGCAGCAGCAGCGATTAGATTCTATGTCCTTAAATCCTTAGCCACAGCGATAGATTCTATGTCCTGAAATCCTTAGGCACAGCAATAGATTCTATGTCCTTAAATCCTTAGCAGCAGCGATATATTCTATGTCCTGAAATCCTTAGCGCAGCGATAGATTCTGTCCTGAAATCCTTAGCGCAACGATAGATTCTGTCCTGAAATCCTTCGCAGCAGCGATAGATTCTACGTCCTGAAATCCTTCGCAGCAGCGATAGATTCTGTCCTGAAAATCCTTAGCAGCAGCAGCAATAGAGTCTATGTCCTGAAATCCTTCACAGCAGTGATAGATTCTATTTCCTGAACTCCTTATCAGCAGCAGTGGATGTTTCCCCTGACACCTTGTCCAAATGACTGTTGGGTAATTCGACTTCACCTATTGACATAAACAATATCATAGGACGAACTTCTCTTCTTCCTTAATTTTGTTGGAAATCTGACTCTCCTTGAGTGAATTCTAGGGAGCTTTTAAACATAGAGCTGAAGTATATATATACATATATATATATATATATATATATATGTATATATATATATATATATATATGTATGTATGTATATATATATATATTTTAGATAAAAATCATCCTAAATTTTCTAATTTTCTATTACATCAAGTTCAAACTCATTTGTAGAACTTCAAAAGTTCAAACTTGCAGCAAATGTTTTCATGTTGAACAGGCTGATACAAGCCCTTTTTTATAGTTTATATATGAAATATCAGTTTTGTGTTGTTGCTGTTTTTCAAAATATTTTATTTACTGTTGATTATTTCTCATATTGTTTATTTATTTCCGTATTTCCTTTCCTCACCGGGGTACTTTTTCCCTGTTGGAGCCCTTTGACTTAGAAAAGCTTGCGTTTCCGAATAGAGTTGTAACTTGGCTAATAATAATAATAATAATAATAATAATAATGATAATAATAATAATAATAATAATAATAATAATCATAATAATAATAATAATAATAATTATGTAGCATTCTGATGATCCTTACACCACTCTTTCGAGTAATCTGTAAGATAATAATAATAATAATAATAATAATAATAATAATAATAATAATAATAATAACTATTACGAATCAGTTAACCGTAACACAACGGTATTCAACAGTCCAGTTCCCACAACAATATGGGGGAGATTGTAGGGGGTGGGGGGTGGGAGGGGGGCTTGGAGAGAGGCCCCCCCCCCACACCTAGGGAATGAGCCACTACAACAAGTCTACGACTCGGTGACCGGATTGTGGTTAATGAGGAATGCGTGATTGGGTCATTCCACTCGGTCAATTAAATGTGATGTGTCTGTTTGGGGAAATAAGAAGAAAGGTGACATTACAGGTATAGGTATTTGAGATACGGATTACGCATATATACATATATATGTATATACATATATATATATATATATATATGTATATATATATATATATATATGTATATATATATATATATATGTATGTATATATATATATATATATATACAGTATGTATATATATATATATATATATAGGCGATGGTGAATGGAGAAGTATTGAATTAAAAGCGCTAGATAGAGACGACTGGTAAAATCTAACCGAGATCCTTTGCGTCAATAGGCGTAGGAGGTGACGATGATGAGAGTGTGATAGCAGCTTTTTTTCATAGTCACATTTGTAATGACAATGGTGTTCGAAATTTTGAGTTGCACTGGTGCAATATATGATATATCTCTTTTGACATTACTTTTTTAGAATGGTTTATTGTTAATTTGTTCTCTTCAGTTATTTATTTCCTTATTTCCTTTCCTCACTGGGCTATTTTTCCCTATTGGAGCCCCTGGCCTTATAGCATCTTGCTTTTACAATTAGGGTTGTAGCTTGGATAGTAATAATAATAACAATAATAATACCACGCTTTTACAATTAGGGTTGTAGCTTGGATAGTAATAATAATAATAATAATAATAATACCACGAAGTCTCTATTCTTGTTCAGGCCTTCTCCATCATGAGGCTCCATACTACTCAGTATTCTAGAAGTTTTATTCCAGCTGTTACCAAGTTGTGGAATGATCTTCCTAATCGGGTAGTTGAATCAGTAGAACTTCAAAAGTTCAAGTTGTGGAATGATCTTCCTAATCGGGTAGTCGAATAAGTAGAACTTCAAAAGTTTAAAGTTGGAGCAAATGTTTTAATGTTGACCAGGCTGACCTGAGTCTTTTTATAGTTTATATATGACATATCTGTTTTTGACGTTGTTAGTAGTTTATATAGGACATATCTGTTTTGACGTTGTTACTGTTTTTTAGAATGGTTTATTGTTAATTTATTCTCATCATTTATTTATTTCCTTATTTCCTTTCCTCACAGGGCTATTTTTTCCTGTTGGACCCCTCGGGCTTATAGTATCTTGCTTTTCCAACTAGGGTTGTAGCTTGGCTAGTAATAATAATAATAATAATAATAATAATAATTTTGACGTTACTGTTTTTAGAATGATTTATTGTTAATGTATTCTCATCATTTATTTATTTCCTTATTTCCTTTCCTCACTGGGCTATTTTTCCCTGCTGGAGCCCTCGGGCTTATAGCATCTTGCTTTTCCAACTAGGGTTGTAGCTTGGCTAGTAATAATAATGATAATACTACTACTACTAATAATAATAATACTAATAATAATGATAATAATAACAATAATAATAATAATAACAAGTGAGCAAGTCCTGAACGCGGACATGGTCCTCGTAGAGGACATACCTCCGCCAAGGTGACCTAGAGCGCCATATGTCCTAGAATCATGAATTGATGTGACTTCGACCTTCACATGACCTTGACCTTCACGTGACCTTCAAGTGACCTTGACCTTCACGTGACCTTGACCTTCACATGACCTTGGCTTCAAGTGACCTTGATCTTCAAATGTACTTGACCTTCACGTGACCTTGACCTTCAGGTGACCTTGACCTTCACGTGACCTTGACCTTCACGTGACCTTGACCTTCAAGTGACCTGCTTGACTTTTGACCTTCAAGTGATCTTTGTTCATTTGCCACTGATACTTAATATGACATTGATATAATGCACCAATATGACCTTGACCTTTGACCTTTATAAATTTGAACATCACCCATGGGTTGCGCCTGGACTAGGACTTCCCTGTTGGCTTATGCAAAAGTCAGTGCTTTATTTCTGTCTCTTGATATGGCCACTTATGTCATAGTGACACCAGTGACCCCTGTGACCTTGACCTTGGGGTGACCTTGACCAAAATTTAATCAGTTCTTCCATACACATTGGGGAACTACTTGGCCAAGTTTGAAGTGATTCCGTGTAGAAATGTGGCCTCTACGTTGTCCACAGACAGACAGACAAACAGAGAAACAAACAAACAAACAAACAAACAAACAAACAAACCGAACCGAAAACATAACCTCCTGGCGGAGGTAATAATAATAATAATAATAATAATAATGCTGTTTGTGGATTTTCCACACAACTATTAAGGACTTTCTGGAGATCGTGTCGGTCTCCGACACATTTACTTGTTTTACTTGTTTTGGGTTTAAATCCAACCCTCCACTGAAGTCGAGTGAACTACTTCTCGGGCGGGTCCATATCAATCATCTAACGAAACATTTTCATTATAACTTATACAATTCTTTGATCGTAGCATCTTCCAAATCATATGATCTTGTGAAAAGTAATGTCTTTAGTTTCTTCTTAAATTCAATTGCTCTCTTTGGGTCCTTCATTTCAGTTGGCAGTTTATTATAATGTCTAGGCGCACAGTAGCTAAAAGCCCTTTCACCAAATTTACTATTTGTTCTTGGTTCAGATAGCCTATGTTTGTCACTCATGTGTCTTATGGTAACAAATTCCTCGGTAACATTTTTCTGCATCCATCATCGTTACAACTTTCCTTGACATTAAAGCTTCCAACAAAGAATCAATACATTCTACCTAATTACCAGATTCTGTAATACTTGGCAAATCCTCAGCTTTATTTTTCAGTTTTTCTAATTGCATTGCCGACACTTCTGCTCAAGGCCTCCTTGTGGTATGCGAAATCAGGCATGGTAGTCTCTTCGGTCAATACATCCATTTAACTTAAGTTTTTATTCTGTATGAGTCTCCTGGTTCACAGCATCATACAACTTTTTACCTACTGATGAGGTAGAAACTATATGTAATGGTCGGTTTCTAGTTTTAGATTACAAAAGAAACTAGTAGAAGAGGCTCTTTAGCTATGGTAAGCAGCTCTTCTAGGAGAAGGACACTCCAAAATCAAACCATTGTTCTCTAGTCATGGGTAGTGCCATAGCCTCTCTACCATGGTCTTCCACTGCCTTGGGTTAGAGTTCTCGTGCTTGAGGGTACACTCGGGCACACTGTTCTATCTAATTTCTCTTCCTCTTGCTTTGTTAAAAGTTTTTATAGTTTATATTTCAATATTACTGTTCTTGAAATATTTCATTTTTCTTTGTTTCCTTTCCTCACTGGGCTATTTTCCCTGTTGGAGCCCCTGGGCTTATAGTATCCTGCTTTTCCAACTAGGGTTATAGCTTAGCAAGTAATGATAATAATAATTTCAGACTACTATCCAAATAAAATCATACCTTATTAACCTGCAACCTCACCATCCTTGTGAGGTAAGGATGGGGGCTTTGAGGGAGCCTAGAGGTCTTCCTGCTCAGTTATCAGCAGCCATTGCCTGGCCCTCCTTGGTCCTAGCTTGGGTGCTGATCATATGTATATATGGTTAGCATCTAGGGTATTATCCTGCTAGCTAGGGCAATGTAACTCCCCCTTGCCTCTGCCATTCATGAGCGGCCTTTAAACCTTAAACCTTTAAAGGGCAAGTGTGAAGCTATCTATTCATCTATCTACCTTTTTATCTCTATCCATAACTATGAAACTCATTTACCTCAAAATCGTCCCTCAAAACTAATTCGTCAAAAATGATAAACATTAATTTGTCAAAGATGATAAATTTTAGGTAAACAATGCTTTGTAACCTCTGGGAATCCTTGTGATAAGACAGAGAGAGAGAGAGAGAGAGAGAGAGAGAGAGAGAGATATCTCGAACGTGTATAGATAAGATTTTTTTTATCTGAGGACGACATCTGGGATGCATCAGCGGGTCTCCTCTACTCTAGACTCAGCGTCGTTAACATCACTTCTTGGATCGAGAGAATGTTTATTCAGTATTCGTGAGCTTATTACGTCGACAATAAAGACTTCATTTACATTAGGTAAGCAGTATTATATGAATTTGTTTATATTTTTCGCTTTTAGTGGTGTTTTTTAAAAGAAAACTTTTATGAGAATGAACAATAGCGAGAAAATGAGTTCATCAAATCATGTGGAAGGTTATTTCGTTCATATGGTAATCTATGTGGCGGGAAACTGTTTAGTTTCAACTGTTTTGATAAATGATGATAGTAACAAAAGTATAGGAAGTGATTGTTGACAATATTCAGTACACTATATTGGATACATCCAGTACTATGGGAGGTGATTTGATTTTAACTGTGTAGACCATACACAGAGTGATATATATACAGTATATATATATATATATATGTGTGTGTGTGTGTGTGAGTGTGTGTCTGTATACTATATATATATATATATGTGTGTGTGTGTGTGAGTGTGTGTCTGTATACTATATATATATATATATATACATATGTCATACTACATATATATATATACATATATATAAATACATAAATATATATATATATATATATATGTATGTATATATAAATACATATATATATACACATGCATACATACATACATACATACAAACAAACATACATAATAATGAACAGAGATAATCTCATGATTATCTTCAACAATGTAATCTCATTCTCACAGATAAGAGCTCCGAGAACTTCAAAGAGAAGAATCAGGTGGACCTTATCACCACCCCCCCCCCCCACCCACACACCCCAAAATCGGACCATTGGTCCAAGATTCGTAGTCACGTTTGTGGACCACTGATCAAGAGATGACGAGCAGTAAATTCGACGACCTTCTAGTTCGTCTAGGAACCGCCAGGTGGAATTACTTCTACTTCATCGTTATCTGTTGGTGTAAGTAGCGAGCTAGTTTTGGGATGAAGATGCTACCCCCACCCTTTCCCTGTTACTATCTCCGCCAACTTTTACTTCATCGTTATTTGTTGGTGTAAGTAGCGAGTGAGTTTTGGGATGAAGGTGCTACGCCCCACCCTTTCCCTGTTACTATCTCCGCCAAATTTTACTTCATCGTTATCTGTTGGTGTAAGTAGCGAGCGAGTTTTGGGATGAAGGTGCTACGCCCCACCCTTTCCCTGTTACTATCTCCGCCAAATTTTACTTCATCGTTATCTGTTGGTGTAAGTAGCGAGCGAGTTTTGGGATGAAGGTGCTACGCCCCACCCTTTCCCTGTTACTATCGCCGCCAAATTTTACTTCATCGTTATCTGTTGGTGTAAGTAGCGAGCGAGTTTTGGGATGAAGGTGCTACGCCCCACCCTTTCCCTGTTACTATCGCCGCCAAATTTTACTTCATCGTTATCTGTTGGTGTAAGTAGCGAGCGAGTTTTGGGATGAAGGTGCTACGCCCCACCCTTTCCCTGTTACTATCTCCGCCAAATTTTACTTCATCGTTATCTGTTGGTGTAAGTAGCGAGCGAGTTTTGGGATGAAGGTGCTACGCCCCACCCTTTCCCTGTTACTATCTCCGCCAAATTTTACTTCATCGTTATCTGTTGGTGTAAGTAGCGAGCGAGTTTTGGGATGAAGGTGCTACGCCCCACCCTTCCCTGTTACTATCTCCGCCAAATTTTACTTCATCGTTATCTGTTGGTGAAGTAGCGAGCGAGTTTTGGGATGAAGGTGCTACCCCCCCACCCTTTCCCCTGTTACTATCTCCGCCAAATTTTACTTCATCGTTATCTGTTGGTGTAAGTAGCGAGCGAGTTTTGGGATGAAGGTGCTACGCCCCACCCTTTCCCTGTTACTATCTCCGCCAAATTTTACTTCATCGTTATCTGTTGGTGTAAGTAGCGAGCGAGTTTTGGGATGAAGGTGCTACGCCCCACCCTTTCCCTGTTACTATCTCCGCCAAATTTTACTTCATCGTTATCTGTTGGTGCAAGTAGCGAGCGAGTTTTGGGATGAAGGTGCTACGCCCCACCCTTTCCTGTTACTATCTCCGCCAAATTTTAACTTCAATCGTTATCTGTTGGTGTAAGTAGCGAGCGAGTTTTGGATGAAGGTGCTACGCCCCACCCTTTCCCTGTTACTATCTCCGCCAAATTTTACTTCATCGTTATCTGTTGGTGTAAGTAGCGAGCGAGTTTTGGGATGAAGGTGCTACGCCCCACCCTTTCCCTGTTACTATCTCCGCCAAATTTTACTTCATCGTTATCTGTTGGTGTAAGTAGCGAGCGAGTTTTGGGATGAAGGTGCTACCCCCCCACCCTTTCCCTGTTACTATCTCCGCCAAATTTTACTTCATCGTTATCTGTTGTGTAAGTACGAGCGAGTTTTGGGATGAAGGTGCTACCCCCCCCACCCTTCCCCTGTTACTATCTCCGCCAAATTTTACTTCATCGTTATCTGTTGGTGTAAGTAGCGAGCGGTTTTGGGATGAAGGTGCTACCCCCCCCACCCTTCCCCTGTTACTATCTCCGCCAACTTTTACTTCATCGTTATCTGTTGGTGTAAGTAGCGAGCGAGTTTTGGGATGAAGGTGCTACCCCCCCACCCTTCCCCTGTTACTATCTCCGCCAAATTTTACTTCATCGTTATTTGTTGGTGTAAGTAGCGAGCGAGTTTTGGGATGAAGGTGCTACCCCCCACCCTTTCCCTGTTACTATCTCCGCCAACTTTTACTTCATCGTTTATCTGCTGGTATAAGTAGCGAGCGAGTTTTGAGATGAAGGTGCTACCCCCACCCTTCCCCTGTTATTATCTCCGCCAACGAAGTTGGAAAGAGGTTGTGTTTTCGCCTATGTTTGTGTGTTTTGTTTGCGAATAGTTTCCTGGCCACAATTTTAATAGTAGAGTAATGAGTAAGTAGCAAGTTTTGGGATGAAGGTGCTACCCCCCACCCTTCCCCTGTTATTATCTCCGCCAAACGTAGTTGGAAGGAGGTTATGTTTTAAACCCCAATACCCCATGTTTGTGTGTTTGTTTGTGAACAGCTTCCTGGCCACAATTTTAATAGTAGAGTAATGAGTAAGTAGCAAGTTTTGGGATGAAGGTGCTACCCCCACCCTTCCCCTGTTATTATCTCCGCCAATGGGGTGGAAAGAGGTTAGGTTTTCGCCCATGTTTGTGTGTTTGTTTGTGAACCGTTTCCTGACCACAATTTTAATGGTAGAGTAATGAAACTTGCATTGATTAACTGTTACGTTAAGAAAGCTGGAAATGAATAAATTTTGGAAGGTCAAGGTCAAAGGTCAAGGTCACGGTCAAGCAAAATGTCCAATTTACGTAATCATCCATAATTTGTGAACAGATTCCTGGCCAAAAATCAAATCATTATTCTTTAATCTTGAGTGCTACAGCCTCTGTACCATGCTCTTCCATTTGTCATAAGTTACAGTTCCTCTTGCTTAAGGGTACACTTAAGCACTTTATTCTATCTGTCTCCTTATCTATTTTCCTCACTTGGCTATTATCCCTGATGGAGCCCTTGGCCTTATAGCATCCTGCTTACCCAATGAAGATTCTATCTTAGCTAGTATTAGTGACGATAATGATAATGAATGCAATGATAAAAATATCTAAAACATCTAAATGACGACTAATTAGGAACAGATAAGATAGCTGAATTCAAGCTGCCTGCTCATCATCGTTTATCAGTTTTAGCTGACGGTCATAAGTGTTAGAAAGATAATTTTACTCGCGAATCAAGTCTGAAACACTGTTAAATAAACATCCATTTTTTTTCAGTTTGTTTCCTGCATCCGGGTCAGGTCATCAGCATAGTCTTCGCAGCGCCATCTGTCAGCTTCACCTGCAAAGTCCCAGAAGAAGAAGAACATGATCTAGTACCAGATCAAGACTTGAGGTACGGACCTAGTGTTTTCATCTTTTATATATATATATATATATATGTATATATATATGTATGTATATATATATATATATATTATGTATGTATGTATATATATATATATATGTATATATATATATATATACATACATACATACATATATATATATATATATCATATATATATATATATATGTATATATATACATACATATATATATATATATATAATATATATATATATATAATATATATATATATATATATATGTATGTATGTATATATATACATATATATATATACATATATATACTATATATATATATATATATATAAGACAACTTCCTGACCTAATATTTGATTAACTAATCTAGAGTTCGTTTGATTTTCTTTATGTGTTACGTATTTATCATTATTATGTGTTTGTTTCAAATCATTATAGTGAAATAATCTAGATTTAATTTTTTTTTATTCCAGTAACTTTTTTTTGACTTCATATTTGATTATATTAATCTGAAGTTTATTCAATTTACTCTATATGTTACGTATTTATTATTATTATTTGTTTATTTCAAGTTATTATTGTAAAATAATCTAATTTCCTTTTTGGGGAGGGGGTTCCAGTAACTTTTCCTGACTTCATATTCTATTATGTTATTTTACAATACATTTCATTTACTCTAAGAATTACGTCATTTTCATTAGCATTTGTCTACGTCAAATAGTTACAGTAAAATAATTTAGATTTCATTTATTTTCTTTTTTTGGATTCCAGTAACTTTTCCTGGCATCATAATTGATTAAATTAATCTAAAGTTAATTTAATTTACTATATGAGTTACGTATCTATCATTAGCATTGTCTACGTCAAATGGTTATAGTAAAATTATCATTTCATTTTTTTTTTCAGTAACTTATCCTGACATATTTTTTTATATTACACTAAATACATTTCATTTACTCTATGAGTTACGTATTTATCATCATTATTTGTCTACGTCAAATTATTGTTGTAAAATAATCTAAATTTATTTATTTTTCTTATTTATTTATTTATTTATTTATTTATTTTTATTCCAGTAACTCTTCCTGGTTTCATATTTGATATTCTAAAATAATTTCAATTACTCTATGAGTGGCGTAATTTTATTATCATTTGTCTATGTCAAATGATTATAGTAAAATAATCTGGATTTTTTTTTTTTATTCCAGTGATTCTTCTTAACTTCATATTTGGTATTACTATTTTATAATACATTTCAATTACTCTGAGTTCATTAATTATTCATTATCATTAGGTTACGTTAAATGATTATAGTAAAAAAAAAAGTCTAGATTTATTTTTTTATTCCAGTGACGCGTGCACCTACCTCATAAATTCCACCTCGCCAGAAGGATTCGAACTTGAGACCAAACCATGTCTCGAATGGGTCTTCGAAAACTCGACTTACTCTCGAACTCTCACGTCCGAGGTTACTATCTTAATTTCACTCTCGTGTCCTCCTTCCAGGTTCATGCCACTCTCATCATCCTCATCATCTCCTACGCTTATTGACGCAAAGAGCCTCGGTTAGATTTCACCAGTCGTCTCTATCTTGAGGTTTTAAATCAATACTTCTGCATTCATCATCTCCTACTTCACGCTTCATAGTCCTCAGCCATGTAGGTCTGGGTCTTCCAACTCTTCTAGTGCCTTCTGGAGCCCAACTAAATGTTTGGTGAACTAATCTCTCTTGGGGAGTGCGAAGAGCATGCCCAAACCATCTCCATCTACCCATCACCATGATCTCATCCACTTATGGCACTCGAGTAATCTCTCTATAGTTCCATTTCTAAGCCTGTTCTGCCACCTACAGCGTACCAAATTCACGTGGCTCACTGTAGGCGGTGCTAGTCTCTTACATGTTCAAGCTACGTTGCTTTCTAGTCATCTCCTTTTGGTCTCCTTCCATTTAGCTGTCCAACTTCTTTCACTTTTCTTGGAATCCAAATTTTCTGATTTAGGAGTCTAGAAATTGGACTGAATCAGATCTATTTTATTATTATGATTGTTTTTTCTATGTTCGGAGTTATATGAAATTTTAATCATTAACATTCTCATAAAAGCTAATGCATTATCTATTATTATTATTATTATTATTATTATTATTATTATTATTATTATTATTATTATTATTATTTATATACTATGATCATCATCATTTCTTATTTAAATAATTAAAGCTGTTGTTATCATTTTCATTCATATAAACTGGTCTAGAATTAAAATTATCATTTATACCATTTAATAGAACCTAAATCATAATTATTATCCTCATATGAATTAATAAATCTTAATTCTAATTAAAAACCATTTATAATATAAACCATTATTCTTCACAGTTACTCTCTTTTCTAATGGACTCATTTATAATAAATTTATTTATAAGAAATTCCTTCATGATAAATTCATTTATGATAAATTCATTTATGATAAATTAATTTACAATAAACTCATTCATAATAAATTCATTGAAAATGAACTCATTTATAATAAATTCATTTATAAGAAATTCCTTCATGATAAATTCATTTATGATAAATTCATTTATGATAAATTAATTTACAATAAACTCATTCATAATAAATTCATTGAAAATGAACTCATTTATAATAAATTCATTTATAAGAAATTCCTTCATGATAAATTCATTTATGATAAATTCATTAACAATAAACTCATTCATAATAAATTCATTGAAAATGAACTCATTTATAATAAATTCATTTATAAGAAATTCCTTCATGATAAATTCATTTATGATAAATTCATTTAAAGTAAATTAATTTACAATAGACTCATTTATAATAAACTCATTTATAATAAATTCATTTATAATAAACTCATTTATAATAAATTCATTTATAATAAACTCATTTATATTTACCTCATTTTCAATAAATTCAATTTTAATAAACACATTTATAATAAACTAATTTATGATAAACTCAATTATAATCACAATCCATCTTCCCATTTCTTCCTACTTTTAAAATGTGACATTTCAATGTTTATTCCCTTTATGGAAGTTTATTTTAAAGTTTATTCATTTTATGGAAGTTTATTTTAAAGTTTATTCATTTTATGGAAGTTTATTTTAAAGTTTATTCATTTTATGGAAGTTTATTTTAAAGTTTATTCATTTTATGGAAGTTTATTTTAATGTTTATTCAAAAGTTTATTCCCTTTATGGAAGTTTATTTTAAAGTTTATTCATTTTATGGAAGTTTATTTTAAAGTTTATTCCCTTTATGGAAGTTTATTTTAAAGCTTATTCCCTTTATGGAAGGTCATTCTAAAGTTTATTCCCTTTATAGAAGTTTATTTTAAAGTTTATTCCCTTTATGGAAGTTTATTTTAAAGTTTATTCCCATTATGGAAGTTTATTTTTAAGTTTATTCCCTTTATGGAAGTTTATTTTAAAGTTTATTCCCTTTATGGAAGTTTATTTTAAAGTTTTTTCTTTTATGGAAGTTTATTTTAAAGTTTATTCCCTTTATTGAAGTTTATTTTAAAGTTTATTCCCTTTATGGAAGTTTATTTTAAAGTTTATTCCCATGTATGGAAGTTTATTTTTAAGTTTATTCTTTTATGGAAGTTTATTTTAAAGTTTATTCCCTTTATGGAAGTTTATTTTAAAGTTTATTCCCTTTATGGAAGTTTATTTTAAAGTTTATTCCCTTTATGGAAGTTTATTTTAAAGTTTATTCCCATTATGGAAGTTTATTTTTAAGTTTATTCCCTTTATGGAAGTTTATTTTAAAGTTTATTCCCTTTATGGAAGTTTATTTTAAAGTTTATTCTTTTATGGAAGTTTATTTTAAAGTTTATTCTTTTATGGAAGTTTATTTTAAAGTTTATTCTTTTATGGAAGTTTATTTTAAAGTTTATTCTTTTATGGAAGTTTATTTTAAAGTTCATTCTTTTATGGAAGTTTATTTTAAAGTTTATTCCCTTTATGGAAGTTTATTTTAAAGTTTATTCTTTAATGGAAGTTTATTTTAAAGTTTATTCCCTTTATGGAAGTTTATTTTAAAGTTTATTCCCTTTATGGAAGTTTATTTCAACTCTCTTCTTATCAACTTCCATCTCCATACTAACTTCCCTCTCTGTTCCATCAGCTGTACTTTCCATCCACGTTTCTTTCCAGTACCGACTAGTCTGTGGACGAAAATTCCTGAGGACAGCCTATCACAGTCTCTTCATGCTTGGGAACTTGTTCGGGCC
>NC_090727.1:96104973-96124973 GCF_036898095.1 Palaemon carinicauda | reverse complement strand
AAAACAGTACATGAGATTAACATACCGTCTTATAAGATTATTATTTAATGCATAAAATTATCTTTAATTCACATAGATTAGTATTACGAATGATGGTGAAAGTCTCAATGGCTTTACCGGAATAAAAGAAGTCATTTGTTTGTAGGTACGAGCTTGAATGAAATGATGCCATATGGGCCTTATAGTTATTTAATTAATTAGTTCTTATCCTTCATAGTAATCCATATTTGAAGTACTTGAAATACATAAAATATTATATTCGTTAAATTTATATATAATATAATAACTATTTTTAGCATGACTATTGGTAAAAAATAAAAATGTAAAGACCTTTAGCAACTTTCCATGACACCGTCATTTGGGGGGGGCTTATGTTGCCATATGGGCCGCTTATTTATTTCATTAATTAGTTTTAATCTATCATATGCATTAATATTTAAACTAATTAAAAATACATAGAATATTTTATTTGTTAAATCTAGATAATTATATAAATTATTCCTTTTTTTACCATTACTATTGGTAAAAAATTGAAAATATAATAATCATTAGCAACTTTTTTCATGACATGCTACCATATGACCCTCTTATCTATTTCATTAATTAGTTTTAATCTATCATATGCATTAATACTTAAACTACTTAAAAATAATTAGAATATTTCATTTCTTGAATCTAGATATAATATAAATTACCTATTTTTACCATTATTATCGGTAAAAATAAAAATATAATAACATTTGGCAACTTTTCATGACGTCATGAAACCGTCAATGGGGGTGCTTGACCAGGGTTGCCAGGTTTTCCAAATGAGAAAAGGCCAACGTCTGATGAACTGCAGCTTTAAAAGGCCAACCTAATAGTAGAAAAAGAGCCGAAAATATAGCATTTAATTCTAACCAATTTCAAAAAGGCCAAATTCAGCTCTCTACCACGAAAAATGGCCAAATTTTTCGTTTTTGGTCCAAAAAAAGGCCGACCTGGCAACCCTGTGCTTGACGTCACGGACTTCACAAGTCTTTGTAGTAGTTGTTGACAAGAGAAGGCCGACGTGTTGGTGTGCATCGTAAAAAGTAAGTTTTCTCTTAATTACTCGCTAAATTACGTTTATGTGCAATCTAAGTATCCTCTAGTTAACGATAAGTCTTTGCTGATGGTCCTGGTAAGAGAAAAATATAGATAAATGTTTGTATTTACGTTTAATTAGAGAAAGGAAACTCGATCTCGCCCTGTTTCCTGAAGGAAAATACCAAGAAATGGTGACGCATGGCTTGTCTCAGGACGTCCGTAAAGCAATCTTTATAGGATACGTGATTGCAACGTAAGTTAGACACTGCTAAATGATTATTTCTAAAGCATTTTATCAATGGTTTCTTATTATAATTTGTCTTAATTTAGAGTTTTGGACGTATCTTAAGTGTTTAGTGCACTCACATTAGTTGGAACCCCTTTATCAGTAGGTATAAAAGTCTAAATTGTGACCGCTTTTAAATACAAAATTATAATAATTTTATTGGTATGATGTTTAAAATTTGTCTTAATGGAGACTTTTAGACGTATTCTAGTGTGTAGTACACCCACGTTTCAGGAAACCATTATAGTAGGCATGCAAGTCTTACAATATTGTGTTGTTGACGCGTATTAAAGAGTTTGGTGTCCTACAGTATTTATTAGTTTTCATTCAAAACTAACTAGTTTTATGACAACGGAATTTCATTCTAACTATTCTAACTTATCCAACCTTTCCCTAGGCCACCATGCTTCTTATAGACCTTCTTAATTACCTAACCTTACCTAGTCAAACCTTTTAGGCGTGATCCGTCATGTCTGACCTTAGTCCAGGTAACATGATATCGTTGAAATTGAGAATGGGGTGTGTATGTATGATAGCGGCCACCTGTGTGTATTATTATGTCTAACTTAGAATACGGCAGTGTAAGAGGGGTTGTAGTTCTCTTGCTTGAGGGCACACACTTTTATCGGGTAGTTTGTAGCGCTACGGCCAAGCGTCCTAATTTGCTTATTATCGCTCCTACTGTTATCTTGTTTAGAATAAAAACGTTTGGAAATGGTCTACGGATCTTAAATATGTTGTGTAAGGGGGGATCCGGTCGGCGTAGCCCCCCTGGGTAAGGATACGGCTTTTAGCATAGGTTAGGTGGGTTTTTAAAGTTAGCTTCTCCCGTCGTACTCGTAGGTAAGGAAACTGTTGTGTAAGGGGGGGGCGAAGCCCCCCTGGGTAAGGATATGGCTTTTAGCATAGGTTAGGTGGGTTTTTTAAGTTAGCTTCTCCCGCCAAAATCGTATTTAGAACGACAGCCACAGTTCATAATATTCCCGTTTTCTACGGGATCTGGCCGTCACCCTACAAACGCTCCTCTTAAAATATTTATTGCGATTGATCGTTATTTCTCATTGTTTATTTATTTCCTTTCCGCACTGGGCTATTTTCCCCTGTTGGAGCACTTGGACGTATAGCATCTTGCTTTTCCATCTAGGGTTGTAGCTTACCTAGTAGTAAGAATAATTTTCGAATCACTTTGTCCTTGAATTGGTAAAACCAATTTTAGACCAAAAGAAAAAAAGGTAAACAAAAGCATGACCTTACTGAAGCTTTCAATAAGGTTGTGGTGACCGGATGGTAGCGTCCTTGCTTGGTGATTGCCAGACTGGGGTTCGAGTCCCGCTCAAACTCGTTACTTCCTTTGGTCGTTGCAACCTCACCATCCTTGTGAGCTAAGAATGGGATGTTTGGGGGATCCTAATGGTCTATCTGCTGAGTCATCAGCAGCCATTGCCTGGCCCTCCTTGGTCCTAGCTTGGGTGGAAAGGGGGCTTGGGCATTGACCATATGTATATATGGTCAGTCTCTAGGGCATTGTCCTGCTTGATAGGGTAATGTCACTGTCCCTTGCCTTTGCCATTCATGAGCGACCTTTAAACCTTTAAATCCATCAACTTCACCAATGAAAATTGAACAATGGACTTTTTTGTCCTGTATTATTGTTTAATGTTGTTATTTTTACTTGCAAAGCTACAACCCTAGTTGGAAAAGCGGGATGCTATAAGGCCAGGGGCTCCACAGGGAAAATAGCCCAGTGAGGAAAGGAAATAAGAGAAGTAATTAACAATTCAAATATTTTAAGAACGGTAACAACAATAAAATATATCTTTCATATATAAACTATGAAAACAAAAAAGAAAACAAGAGGAAGAGAAGTGAGATAAAAATGTGCTTGAGTGTACCCTCAAGCCAGAGAACTCAACCCCAAGACAGTGGAAGACCATGGTACAGAGGCTATGGCACTACAGTGAACCCTCGCTACTTCGCGGTTCGACAATCGCGGATTCACCACTTCGCGGGGTTTTCCCATAACCCATATATATATACATATCGCGGATTTTCCGGAAAATTCGAAAATACCGCGAAATCTGAAGATAACCAAATACGATATTTTGTTACCTGTAATTCCATTAATACTGTAATTAGTAATATCTGCTTTTACTGATTGTTCATTGCATTACATATGATATATAATTCAGCACAGAAAGAAATAAAACACGAAAAGAGAATGTGATCATACGATAATTCAGTACGTAGTAAAATTAAATCGAACATGAAACGCAAATCAGATGCAGTCATACCATATTAGAATGGTGTGTACTGTAATGGATGTGCTTCTTTTCCATGAATCTTTTGTATGTATACGTACGTAGTACAGTACTGCATCCAATAATATTCTTTGTTGCAAAAATCACATTTCGAATACTGTAAGCGTAAGAGAGAGAGAGAGAGAGAGAGAGAGAGAGAGGCGTAAAATAGCGTACGTAAATTTTTATTATTATTGTTATTATTATTATTATTGTTGTTGTTGTTAATAAAATTATTATTGTTATTATTATTAATCATTATTATTATTATTATTACTGTACAGTATTATTATCATTATTTATTATTATTACGGTACTGTATTGTACTTAATCTACGTACGTTCAGTATGCGCGGGGGCATCTTCTATGAGTAACCAACGCGCCATAGTACTAAGACGGGTTGTGATTGGTTCAAGCGCTGATAGATGACGAATCAAAACTCAAGTTTTGTTATCTAGCCTGTGATTGGTGTTTTGCCCGCATCTTCTACCCGCAGCATCAAAGTTCTCGCGGGGCTGCATCGTTCACTTTCTCTTTCCGCGTATTGCTGAGTAGACGTTCTTAAGTTTGTGAAGTTTAATCTGTGCTGTGTGCGACTGTTTTAAGTTGAACTTTTTGTTGAACTTTCTGTTACAATGCCTCCCAAGCGTTCTGCTTCTAGTAAGGCTGGTAGTGAGCCTAAACGCCACCGAAGAATGATGACGATAGCTGAGAAGGTTACGCTTCTCGACATGTTAAAAGATGGTAGAAGTTACGCGGCCGCCGGCCGCCATTTTGGCATCAACGAATCCACCGTTCGCTACATCAAGAAGGACGAGGCGAACATTAGAAAGACTGCTGCAATCACCTTTAGCAGATCAGCGAAGCGAGTCGTTACAACGCGTAATAAAACGATCGTACGCATGGAAGGTGCTTTAGCTGTGTGGATTGCCGACTGCCGGAAGAAGAACATAGCGTTGGATACGAACACCATCCAAACAAAGGCTTTGAGCTTATATGAGAATTTTGCTGCAAAGGAACCTAAAGAGGACGACGGCAACCATGCTGAAGATGATGATGATTTAGATGATCCTCAACCAGGGACATCCACTGATTCCCAGCCTCAGAAACGTTTTTCCGCAAGCAAAGGATGGTTCGCGAAGTTTCAGAAACGCTTCGCCCTGAAAAGCGTTTCCCTGCATGGGGAGTCTGCTTCCGCTGACACTGCCGCTGCTGAAACTTACGTGAACCAGACTTTCAAGAACATTATCGCTGAAGGTGGATACAAGCCGGAACAAGTCTTTAATATGGATGAAACCGGCTTGTTTTGGAAGAGAATGCCGTCGCGAACTTTCCTGTTCAAAGAGGAAGCCAAAGCCTCTGGCTTTAAGGCATTCAAGGATCGCGTTACCCTCGTGATGTGTGGCAATGCTGCTGGATTTTTGTTAAAGCCGGGGCTTATTTATAAGTCGAAAAATCCTCGCGCTTTGAAAAATAAAAATAAGAATCTCCTTCCCGTGTACTGGATGCATAATCAAAAAGCATGGATTACGAAGATGCTGACCTCCAACTGGTTCCACCAGTGTTTCATCCCGCAAGTCCATGAATATCTCTTAGAGAAGGGCTTGCCATTCAAGATCCTTCTCCTTATG
This sequence comes from Palaemon carinicauda, assembly GCF_036898095.1. Taxonomy (NCBI): domain Eukaryota; kingdom Metazoa; phylum Arthropoda; class Malacostraca; order Decapoda; family Palaemonidae; genus Palaemon; species Palaemon carinicauda. The sequence goes on along the minus strand of NC_090727.1, from coordinate 96,119,691 downwards.
GATAACGCTGGTGGACACGCAACTGACCTGTCGCGTGAGGGCGTTCAGGTTGAGTTCCTGCCACCCAACACCACGTCATTAATTCAACCAATGGACCAGGGGGTTATCAGGGCGTTCAAGGCCCTCTACACGAAGAATACCTTGGCGGACCTCGTTGCGTGTGTGGATGCTGCCCAAGATGACGAGGATGAAGACTTCAACTTGAAGGCGTACTGGCGGCAGTACACCATAGCCACGTGCCTGCAGAATATTCAAAAGGCACTTCAAGAGATGAAACCTGCAACCGTAAATGCGAGCTGGAAGAAGCTGTGGCCCGATATTGTTTACGACGACAAGGGATTTACTCCGTCGGAAATCCAACACTCTGCAATACGGAAATCTGTGCAGTTGGCTGCCATAATTGGGGGTGACGGGTTTGGCGACATGACGACTGAAGACGTCGACGAGTTGTTGGACTGCCATTCCCAGCCCCTAACTGACGCAGACCTCGAAGACCTGACGAAATCGGCAAGTGAGGAAGAGAGTGAGGGTACCCAGGAAGAGACCCAAGAAAATGTCGAAGAAACGGGCTTAACATTAGAACGGCTTGCCAAGTTCTGCAACCATATGAAGGAGGCGAAAGAAATGTTGCAAGAGTGGGACGAGGATATGGTTCGCTCGATGCAATTCTGCAACAAGGTTGATGACATCACGACTCCCTACAGGATGCTCTTGGATCGAAAAATGAAGCAGCGGCAACAACTTCCGATCACAATGTTTTTTCAGCCTCGCAAAAAAGAGCCAGTTCCTCCTGCTAGTACGCCTTCGGAAGAAATTGAAGAAGTTGAAGAGGTGTCCCAGGAAAAGACACCTCCGTCTGAAGAGACGTAAAATACTATCATTGACTGCACAGTAGAACACCTCATCAGCTTCATCATCATCATTTCTACTGTGCAGCAAATTTATCGCCATCGTCATTCAAGTTTTTCTTGAACTTCTTTCGTGGTGAGTACAGTAACAATCTTTATTTTTTACTTTAACCTGTTTTATAGTTTAGTAATGTACGTACTGTATGCATTAAGTTAAAGGGAAGGTTTTAAAAGTCTACATGTTGTAACCTATCGTATTTTTTTTGTTTAAAATTTACATTTACGTACGTAAAACGGTCTCTCTCTCTCTCTCTCTCTCTCTCTCTCTCTCTCTCTCTCTCTCTCTCTCTCTCTCTCTCTCTCTCTCTCTCAAATTGTTTTCCTGCTTTGCTACGTACAAGTACTGTATAATTTATATTTGTAAGGTAACATATTTTGTAAATGCTTTTACTGTAAATACTGTATGTACTGTATCATTATTTATCAATATCATCATGCGCGTTAAATGCCTTGTTTGTTCTGAGCGTGGTTGTTTACTGAGCGTACACGCCGTCGTTTCAGGCGGCGTCATAAAGAAAAAGATTTCATTTGGAAGTCCTAAGAAAAATACGTAAACTAAAACATTGGTAATAAAAAAATCAACATACAGTACTGTATAATCAATATAATCGATGCAAAAGCTAACCTATACGTACATATATGTGTACACTAAATGAGTTTGTTTCTTCATTATGATCAGAGATGAACGTAAACAAAACATTGGTTGCCATTTTTTATCGTGCTTTTTAGGTGTTTAGGAAACACATGATATAAAATCGCCTTTAATATTTGTGCCTGTTTTAGTTTAGGGTGCTGTAGTACATGCATTAAGTGTTCTGTACATTAAAGGGTGGTTTGTTAACAGTACTACGTACAAGGGAAGGTTTTAAAAGTCCGAATATACATGTTAAATAAATAGGTAAATATGCTGTCACTACTTCGCGGATTTTCACCTATCGCGCCCGCGTCTGGAACCTATCTACCGCGATAAACGAGGGTTCACTGTACCCAAGACTGGAGACAAGCGGTTTGATTTTGCAATGTACTTCTCGGAGAAGAGCTTGTATTGTATAGTAATTCCTCTGTATGAATTTTTCAACTAGATATCAGTCATTCCCATATACAGTATGGTGTGATGATCATACTTCATCTTTGTCTACATCTTTTCCCACTTCTATGTGGGGTCGATGTTTCTGGTCAGCTTTCTCCATCTACCTCTGTCCCACACCTCATCACCGGTTAATCCCTTTGATCGAAGGTCATCCTTCATACAGTCCACCTTATTCTTCTTCTCCTTCTTCTTCTTCTTCTTTGTCTACATCTTTTCCCACTTCTATGATATTTCTGGTCAACTTTCTCCATCTACCTCTGTCCCACACCTCATCACCGGTTAATCCCTTTGATCGAAGGTCATCCTTCATACAGTCCATCCACCTTCGCTTTGGTCTCCCTCTCCGTCTCGTCCCCTGTACCTCCATTTCCATCACTCTCCTCCCAATATACTGTTCATCTCATCCCATGACATGACCATACCACCACAGACTACTTTCTTGGATCTTATCTGATAGTTTTCTAACTCCTGTAGTACCCCTAATTACCTCATTCCGTATCTTTTCTTGTTACCCCACGCATCCACCTCAACATTCTCATTTCTGCCAGATCCATCTTCTTCTCTCCTGTCTTCTTTATTGCCCACGTCTTAACCCTTTTTGGAACTTTCCAACCCTTAACCCCCAGGGGTTATTTTTTTTCAAGCACATTTTGCAGTATATTTTTTTTAATTTCTCTAACAGCCTTGATTTTCGTCATAGAGAGGTCAGGTTGGTCTCATTCTCTTTAAAAATGCCTGCAGTTTCTCAAAAAATAATCAAAAATATGCAAAAAAATTGTAAATAGCAGTTTTTTGCAAGGACGTACCGGTACGTCCATGGGGGTAAAGGGATGTGTTTTGTGAAACGTACCAGTACGTCCTTGGGGGGGTAAAGGGTTAATTTAGAGATATAAAAGATAAATTGTTTCACCTCTTGTAATTCCCCTTCTGGAATTACTCGCAATTATAGTGTTTAAAATTTCCATTCAACATTTGGTTATTCATATAACAACTATCCCCTTTTTCAGATCACCACGAATATGAACTCCTTGGTCGCTCTCTTTGGATTGTTAGTGGCAAGCATCGTAGGGGCCATTGACTTTGCCCCTACTTTTGTGAAGCCACCACAGTTTCAAACTACCCCGCCCTCCGAAACTAAACAAGCCGTTCAATATGTACAGACTGTCTACAAGCAAACTGATCACAAGGTAAGTTGTTTAGCTTTTTCATTGTTGTTGTTGTTGTTGGGTGGAGGGATTCACCTTTCCATCGGCACCTCCATGGTTTTCTTCTTTATTCTAATTCTTTTATTTTCTTCCCTTTTTTTCCACATTTGATAAATATATTCTTTTCTTTTCTCTATTCCTTCTTTCTTGAACAGCAAGTTTCCTATTATCTTCTTCTTTTCTTCTTCATACGGCTGTTGCAATTCCACTATTTTTCTTCTTTCGTCGCTGAGGTCTGGACACTCAAGAATGAAGTGGGCTAGGTCTTCATTAACTGCCCCATTTACTGAATGGTAAAAACTTGCTTTCTTTGTGTATAGTACTCTAATTACAGTGTATAGATACAGTACTTGTATGCAAGGTCATGTTTTATAGCCCAGTGGTGTACAGGTATAGTGTCATGTTGCACCTTACATTCAAGACGTTAAGGTTGATAGTACACAGCTTTTGCTGAAGTCTACAAGGCTCTATACTGTACAGTATGCCTGTAGTGTAGAATTTCCTTCAGTTTAATTGAATAAGGATGTTGGTGTTCTAACTATAGTCCATTTCTTTTAGCGAGGCAGATTTGCATCGACTCGCAGCGGTGCCCTTTTAGCTCGGAAAAGTTTCCTGATCGCTGATTGGTTAGAATTAACTTGTCCAACTAATCAGCGATCAGGAAACTTTTCCGAGCCGAAAGGGCACCGCTGCGAGTCGGTGCAAATCTGCCTCGCTAAAAGAAATGGACTATAGTTGTTGGTCTGTTTTCACAGCAGGTATGTTTCTATAGGATTTTGTAAAGTGGTAAGAAAAAAATCATTATAGAACCAATTAAATTTGCTGATAATACAGCGTACTCTGCAGTTATGAAATAAGATACTGTATAACTTATTCCTCATAATGGTAGTTTTCTTCATAACACAATCATTTGTAGTAAAGGTCTCACTTTGTAGAATGTTGAATATGGTATTAACCCTTTAACCCCCAGGCTATTTGAAAATTTCCAACCCTTAACCCCCAGGGGGTTGTTTTTTTCCCAGCATATTTTGCAGTATATTTTTCTAAAATTGCTCTAACAGCCTTAATTTTTGTCATAGAGAGGTCAGGTTGGTCTCATTCTCTTGGAAAATGCCTGAATTTTCTCAAAAATTTATAAAAAATGTGAAAAAAAAATTTTTATAGCATTTTTTTTGCAAGGACGTACCGGTACGTCCATGGGGGTAAAGGGGTGGCTTTTGTGAAATGTACCAGTACGTTCTTTTGGGGGTAAAAGGGTTAACAAAGTAAAACCAACTACAGTAAATGTTCCACGAACATTTCGTCTTAATTACCTCGGCTAACAAAGGTGGAAGGAGGTTATGTTTTTTCCCCAGTTTGTGAACAGCTTCCTGGCCACAAATTTATTTGTAGAGTAATAAAACTTGCAGGGATTAACTGTTATGTAAAAAGCTGGAAATTATTAAATTTTGGAAGGTCACGGTCAAGCAAAATAGCCAGTTTACGTATTCAACCTTAAGTTTGGACATTATCACAGAGACTTCAAACTTGGTTCATCTTTGAGTGTATGAAAATCCACGGCAGTTAATACATGTTAACCCTTTTACCCCCAGGCTCTTTGGAAATTTCCAACCCTTAACCCCCAAGGGGTTATTTTTTTCCCAGCACATTTTGCAGTATATTTTTTTTAAATTGCTCTAACAGCCTTAATTTTTGTCATAGAGAGGTCAGGTTGGTCTCATTCTCTTGGAAAATGTCTGAATTTTTTCAAAAATATGAAAAAATTTTTTTTTTTGCAAGGTCGTACCGGTATGTCCATGGGGTTAAAGGGATGGGTTTTGTGAAACGTACCAGTACGTCCTTTGAGGGTAAAAGGGTTAAGATCAAAGGACTAGAAATAAGCTGGCATGTTGGAGGTGTGCACTCTACTGAGTGCCCCTCTAGTTAATATTTTGTATTAGGTGAAAAATTCATAAAGAAAAATTGAAAGATTTTGCCAAGGATTTGTTCTCCAGTGGTAGTTGAATTTGGAGCAAGGTGTAGAATTGGCTATTTCCTAAAAGAGAAAGCTAAGCGTTTGCACCCTAGGGGCTATGAAGTGAACACGTTCAGTACCTGTAGTACCATTAGTTATACACAAATGCAGTGGTCTCCCTTGTATGGTATTTTCAGATTAATTTGTTAAAGCTTGGGGGCTTTTTTCTTTAACTTTTCTGTAGGGTTTCTTGTTTGTTGCACTATGAAATTGATTTATCCTGGGGCTGTGCATATCTTTATTAAATGAAAAGTGTACTGTATCATTAAATGAAACTTTTGGAATGCAAAGGTGTCAATGACCTTCGATGTCAGGATGCCAGAGAACTTCAATTCATTCATTCATTCATTGTTGGAATCCAATGCAAGTTTGACTGTAAAGATATCTTCTTTATCAGAGAGATTAGCCACTTCAGCACTGTTATTTGTACGTGTTTTACCTTAAGCGGGGTTTGCACAATCAAGCGGTTTGGCAAACCCAGTTGACGAACCGGCTTTTCAAACGGTTCGAAGAAGTGGAGTCAGCCACAAATGCATAAGATTTGTGAACAATGAAGCCCCGCCCACAAAAGTCAAGCGGGAACAGACTTTCTTCGAACCGTTCAACGAGCGTGTTCACACGTTCGAACATCACTTCAAACACTTTTCTGTCGAACCGCGTTCGACTTGTAAACCCGCCTCTACAATAAGAAAGAGATGCAACGTTCATGTGTCTATGTAATTTTTGTTTCGTAAAACCCTCCAAATGTACGAAAACTTTTCTTGATTAGGAACAAAAAATTACAAAGACATGTACGTTGCTTTTCTTTCTTACTGTAAGGAAAAACACGCATACATAGCAGTGCTTAAGGTGTTCTGGTATTTAACACAAAAAAGATATCTTGGGTAACAAACTGTCTCTAGTTTATATACGATAAACCTTTGATAATTGATAAAATATCCTGTCTGTTCATAATTATATTAGTTTTAGGAGTGGGTTGTCGGGGTAAACCACAGTAACACAGTACTCCCTACTGTGATTGCTGTATGCAGTACCTATTATTATTGTTATTGTTAGTATGCTTTTCCTTTTTAGGTGTTTAGCAAATTGCTAGCCCCAGTCTTGAGCATGTTACAAAGTATATTTTCTAGATCAAAATTCAGAATTAATCCAAAAACACCTGTATATTTTATCCTTACCTATTATTATTGTTATTGTTAGTATGCTTTTTCTTTTTAGGTATTTAGCAAATTGTTATCCCCAGTCTTGAGCATGTTACAAAGTATATTTTCTAGAACAAAATTCAGAATTAATCCGAAGACACCTGTTGTAGGATGTGTATATTTTATCCTTTGTATACTTAAGGGTACCTAAAACTATAACAGCATTAAGAACAAAGTATAAGTTCTGTATTGAAATACAATAATTAATTTTATGTAAAATGTTTTCAGACAATGCTCCATACATTGGAGCCACTTCAACCGTCTTACGTAGTCAAGTACCAGTCGACCAGCTTCTCCACCGCCAACAACCAGACTATTAAAACGGATACCGTCGAGTTCGCTACCATTGTCAACACGACAGTTTTGTATAACTCAGAGGATATGGCGTTGTACACCTACAATGGTGCTCCCACTTACTTCCAGACTCTGGAATTTGCAACTCAGAAAGTCATGTACACCCCAGTCGAAGGCAACACCACCGCCCCTGTAACAATCACCGAGTCCAATGCACTGCCTTTTGTTTAAGGCCTGCCATTTTAGTTTCTTGAAATAATCTTTGAGAGGTAGTCAGAAACAGCAAAATTAAAAATGAAGGTCTTTTGCTTGATTAATTTGAATGTGAATTAAGATTTGTTCATATCCTCCAAATGATTCATTTTAATTATGTGGTTTTAAAAATTTTATGATCTCATTCATTAATGATAAATCTAAATTTTCTTGTCGGTTCAAATTCCCAGTTGTGTTCGTTTTGAAAATTGTGTGAGAAACGAAACACGAATGTGTTGCGTTTGCTTTTGTGATGAATCTCATACTCTTAACTTTGCAATATTGTGTTCACGTTTCATTTGTCAAATATGACTTATGATATCTTTTATTTCTTCATCTATTTCCTTATGTTAGTGTTTCTGGCAGTTCACTCAAGTATATGTCTTCCAATTGAATTTTTAACTATACTGTTAGTTGTACGGTAAACATTTCCAGAATAAATTTTATATAGGTACAGTAAATATTTTATATATAAAATTATTGACAAAATTGCTGTACAATGTGATAAGTAATGACTAAGACATTTATATCAAGTAGATTACGGCATATTTATCAGTAACAATTCAATATGGTTTTGCAATGATATTGTAATTTCTTTTTAATTTTGTAGATTACAGCATATTTATCAGTAACAGTTCAATATGGTTTTCCTTTGATATTGTAATTTCTTTTTAATTTTGGAAAAGATATTTCAGTATTTTTGAGTTGTCATTTATTGTGGAATAAATTAGTCATGGGACCATTTTCATTGGTGATATGTACATAACTTGTCACTATTTTAAGCTTCGCAGACAAATCACAGCAATATACATAGTTCAAACCACAGCACTTGCTATTTTAATCTGATGGTGCCAAGAAGCAACAATGTTATATGTCTTCGTGTGGCCACGATTTGTCGGTAGGGTTAGGTTACGGTTTCGTATGCTCGAATACGTGGGACCAAATGATGGATATCATCGGTTTTTATGTCTGTCAGTTTATTTTATCCAAGTCATAGTAATTGTTTGTTTGTCTTAATTGAAAAGTAGTGTCATAAACTACATAGATGTGCTTTTACTGGTTAAGTCGAAGTCAATAGGTGTAATGTTATATATTTGAATAAATTACACTTTTAACCTTTTGTGTTTTATCTTTATGATTTAGACAAAATTCCTTTCTTATTCTTATTGCTTCAAGAACAAAATATACTTTTCTAGCCTCGACCTGTGTCGCTCCGTGAAATGCTCTTCTAGCACCATTTCTAAGGCATTGATATTGCTGAATATACATGCATACATACATATACCAAGGCACTTCCCCCAATTTTGGGGGTTAGCCGACATCAACAAATGAAACAAAAACAAACAAGGGGACCTCTACTCTCTGCGTTCCTCCCAGCCTAACAAGGGACTCAACCGAGTTCAGCTGATACTGCTAGGGTGCCACAGCCCTCCCTCCCCTGTTATCCACCACAGATGAAGCTTCATAACACTGAATCCCCTACTGCTGCTACCTCCGCGGTCATCTAAGGCATCGGAGGAAGCAGCTGAATATACCAGAGAAAAAAGAAAAAAAAGATGCCAGGAATAAACCTAGCTCGCTCATCTCCTTCATCAACATCCCCCCCTCTCTACCCCTACATCTCCCTACCCCCATCCTCATTCCTCCTCAGCACTTGCGTTGGTCAGATGTATTTTGTTTTGTGTTTTTTAACTGAAATTGTTTAATCATTTCTATTAAGAAGTATAACAGGAGTATTGATTAACCCTTTTACCCCCAGGCTCTTTGGAAATTTCCAACCCTTAACCCCCAAGGGGTATTTTTTCCCCAGCACATTTTGCAGTATATTTTTTTTAAATTGCTCTAACAGCCTTAATTTTTGTCATAGAGAGGTCAGGTTGGTCTCATTCTCTTGGAAAATGCCTGAATTTTCTCAAAAAATTATCAAAAATATGAAAAAAAAAAATTTATAGCATTTTTTTTGCAAGGACGTACCGGTACGTCCATGGGGATACAGTAAAGGGATGAGTTTTGTGAAACGTACCAGTACGTCCTTTTGGGGTAAAAGGGTTAATCATTTCTATCAAGAAGTATTGATTAATGATTGTAGAAAATTGAAACAATGTGGTCCCTTCAGTTGTGGTATCCTTTGCTCTGTGAATATTGTCCCATTGAAATACTGTACTACCTATATCCTTTTTTTTTTTATTAGTTGCATTTATTTTGGGGACCTTTACATCAGTGATAAGTAATGCACTTTGGCCCAATAACAGATAGGAAAATAACACTTTCAACAAAACCTATTGTTATTTCAGTTGCTCTTACCAGAATTCTTTTGCCATTTCTTTCAATGAAGAGGTTTGACGGCCTTGACTAAAAATACAATTATTATCCTTTTCAGCATACAATCCTCCCTCTTAGCTATGGCTCATGTTTTGCGTAAGGTAAGGCAATCTAAAAACGAACGAACGGCCCATGATTAGGTGTAACCTGGCCAGAGTTCTCTAGCTTGAGGTTACGCTTGGGCACGCTTCTATCTTTTTTTCATCCTTTTGTTTTGTTTTGTTTTTTATTTTTAATATATATCTAATTTAATGTTGGTACTGTTCGTAAAATATTTTTTGATTCATTACTTTATTTCTTCATTTCTTTTCCTCACTGGGCTGATTTGCCCTGTTTGAGCCCTGGGGCTTATAGCATCCTGCTTTTCCAACCGGGGTTGTAGCTTAGCAAGTAATAATTATAATAATGTGTACAAAATGGTTCCCTTTGTTAAAGCAACTTGTCCTTCTTTTGGGCAGTTAAAAATTTCCTACCCTTGTTGTTTTGGAATACCCCTCAATATATGGGTTTGGTGCTTACAGTTGTAAGAGTTGGAGCCATACATGTAATGTACCAAGTGTAGAGACAAAGAATGTTCGGGGATTGGGTGGCTGTGAGGAATACGGTATGTCCGCGATAGAGCAATTCGTGAGGTTTCTTTTTGAGGAATCTTTGTGGGAACCAGATGAGAAAATATATTTGTTAACGTAGTTTCCTATTTTATTTTGAACTGAAAAATGTATCTCCTTATTTTGTGTAGGGTGGCAGTGAGGAATACGATATGTCCGAGATAGAACAATATGTATGGTTTCTTTTTGAGGAATCTTCTTTGTTGGAAGCAAATGTGAAAATCTATTTGTTACATAGTTGTGTTTTCCTATTTTATTTTTAAATTAAAACTGCATCTCCTTATCTTGAGCAGGTAAGGGTTTTTCTTGAGTACAATCAAACTGAATAAGGTTTCAGTATAGTACTTGATATCTTGTATTTTTATAATATTGACTTTGTCAAATTGACATAAGCACCTTTTTAAGCTGTTTTGAAGATGGAGTTGATGAGGGCATATCCAGTAGCAGAAAATTTTTATACTATTATTTTACCCTTTATGTCAGTGATTCCCAACCTTTTTTCTGTCATTTCCCCCCTGCACCCAGTTCATCCATCCAGATTTCCCCCTTCATGCCCCGCCCAGCCCTCATGCCCACTCGCCTGCCTCAGAAATGGGCATGATATTCCAATTCTCCCCTTGAATATCATGTCAGTGAGAAATGATATGATCATATCACAATTGAATGGCTAACAACAAATTACCGCACGTACTATGCGGACATTTTCCGCTTGTTTTAGTTAGTAGGTAGTGTAATTATTTCCCCCCTGGAAGCTTCAAATTTCCCCCAGGTTGGGAACCACTGCTTTATGTACAGCTGTAGTAACTACCTTAGTCTAAATTAAAGACATCCATTAAGTTTGCTTCAGTGTTTTTGATCACAGTAAATGCAGTGGTGTACGTTAATTTATATATTCTATTAAATGACATTTGACAAAACCAAACATTTATAATGTAGGAAATTATTCTGATTTTGGAAGTGCCAATGCTAGTATGGATGGTTATTGATTCCTCCTGTTAATTGTTATCTACTAAGTTGAAAGCAAGTGTTGAACCAACATTCATCGTTTTTCACGTCATGGAATTAACGTACCATAACAATCTTAATCGAGAGAATGCGGTGCTATTTTTGAGTATAGTATAAAACAAAAATCCTTATCCTATTCAGTATGCTTGAGATGGTTTGTCGGTGTGTATTCCTTTAGGATGTGTTCCCTCTTGGTCAGCTGTAAATCCAATAACATTAACAAAAATGCTAACTTGTTACTTTACATTCTCCAGAAATTTTGTACTGGCTTCAACATCGGCAATCATGAATATTACTCGGTGATTTAAAGTGAACACCGATTAGATTATTAAAGCATTTGCACAGGCCATAGCTTAGAAATATGTTCGTTTGTAATCTTGTTTTTAAAAGTTTATCTTTCAGACTTGCAAACCTAGATGTGATCATTTTCATTAGCACCTTGGAAGCAATATTGGCTTATCTGTTATTCATGTCTTCTATGAAGATAAATAAGTGTGTCTATGTCCTTGATTTCAGCACGCACCTTCGCAATCCTCCGACATGTCTAGGTGGTTCAGTCTTCTTTTCTCCAATTACATTTTTTAGTCCGCAAGACACTATGGTTTACCTTACCATTTCTAACTGGTTCTGCTCCGTCACTACTGCCCTCAAACATTGTATTTGTCATATACGGCACACAACGTATTTGGCGCCTTGTCCTTACTGTGTTGCATAGTCCAACTTTGCTGTAAGATCTTGTCCTCTTTACTAGTTTTATAGCTACATCACACAAATTCATCAATGTTCTTTCCACTGAAAACACCTGATTAAGTCCTTGATTAACTGTTAAGCAATAAGCATCAAAGGAAAGGATACTTTGTTCATGGCTGGGTCTCCCAACAACATTGTTGACAATACTAAGATATTGATTCTAATGGGGGAACCCCTACTGGACTTTTATACATACTTTACTCAAAGGGCTACTTTTATGGTCCTATACTGCAGGAGAACTCTACTCTACAAGAACTTTTGCATTAATTTTATCATATGCATTCTCTGGAATTCAACATTTCACACCATATATTGCACGTTTACAGTATTGTCAAATCTACGTCATCGAAGCACTTGGAAAACATAGAAGTCTTCTGATTCTTCTTGAAAGCCTCAATATCTTCAGTCTTTAGGATGTCGAGTGGGAGCTTGTTGTATAGTCTTGGGGGTGCATATTGAAAGCTCTAAAACCTACAGTAGACGTTTATCTTGGTTCCAATAATTTGAAACCATCTGTAACTGTTCTCGTGTCAACACGATTGGTTGGTTCATACGTAGCAATGCCCTTAGATATTTTAGATGTCTAGTTCTGATAACTTTGAAGGGTTATTGTACATATTTTGAACAAGATTCTTGCTTTAATAGGTACCCCGTGTAACTCAATTAGTATAGGAGAGGTCCTTTATTATGTTTTGTAATTTATTCAGTTGTACTTTTGGTAGATTGTGGTAGTTGGAGTTGCAGTAATCAATCCTGGTGATAACAGTTTATCACAAGCTTCTTTACAGAATGTCCATCCAGGTATTTCTTTGTAAAGCAGTGTTTCTATAATATCCAGCCGTTGTTACTACATTTTTTATTTTAGCATTGTAACAGTACAGTCAAGATGTTTCTAAATCACAAACTTGTTATCGGGCCAGAGTTGTCATTTATGTTTACCTGAATACTGCCCAAGTTTCTTGGTCGGATTTTTCTTTCCAACCACCGTAAACTCAGTTTTAGTTTTGAAATTGTCATCCATTCCCTAACATAGGTAAGAATTTGCAGTATCGTCTCATTTGTGGAGAAGTAAAATTGTGTATTACCTGGAAATAGTTTAAACTTCAGTCCATGCCTTTATAGCAATTTTGATAGACCAATAGTATGGATACAGAATAAGATTGGGCCCAGTACACTCACCTGAGGTACCCCTCTGTTATAATGGTTCATATGAGGAGTAAGAGTTTCCAATTTGGACACCGTAGTTTCTGTCAACCAAGTACTGTATTCATTTAGGTATTCTAAAGATTGATCTTCAATACTGATGGACACTAGATCATTTAGTAGCAGTTTATGCACAACATTATCAAAAGCATCACTAAGATCTGGTAATATCAAAATATATTTGCTTTCATGAATAATTTCCAGCACACCATTTACAATAGGCCAGATAATTGTCTCTGTAGGGTATAGATTTCTCTAAGCAGACTGGTTGTCTAGCAGGACTTCTTGTACTTTTTAAATAAAGAATAGATTCGAAATGGGTCTACTGTATATGAACTTAATTCCTGGTAATCTAGAGCACTTTTCAGAACTGTTGTTACTATAGACCTTAGACCAGTTTTTGGAAACTTACACTCATTGATGATTGTATTTACTATTTTAATTAGATTGTTAGTTTGACTTATACTGCCTTTGGCTTAATGTAACAGATATACTTATTAACTCTAGATATAGCAATGCAATAGTTCGGTATTCATATGATACACAACGTATTACTGTAGCCTTTATATCTGCTCCCACTTGATCAAGAGAGAAAGAAGAGTTACCTCATCGCATGCGAGGTCCATGAGTTCTGTACTCTTATGTACAGTAATTTTACTTTTAATAAGTTACTGATGTTTTTAAAGTACAGGTATATTGGTCTTTACTACTAATATTACTTCCATGATTTTGTTTAGGCATGAGTTTTAATCTCATGAAAGTGTCCCAGTTCTTAGCTCTACTGTTTGAATCTCATGAATTTATATCCAAAGAAAGACTTGTATTTGTCATTGGGAGAAACATATGTTCCAGTGCCACATACAAACCTTCTGCTCCTTACTGTAGATATTTGTTTTAACAAAAGCTGTAACTATCTGATGAGCTTTTTCTTACAGGGTATAATTACCCGCCACCAGTTAGCCCCCAGCTCCCACCAGCACTATCGACTAACCGTCACTTTTTAATTGGGCTCAGTAAAGACGTAGTTTTTTCTCTTCCGCCAAACATTTTAACCAGTTTTACAATTAAAAGCATCTGGTCTAAAACTTGATGAAAAGTCCCTTTTCTTTCAGTTCTGTATTAATTTTAACTTGGAAAATAAGAAAGACTAAAATATATTTTCAATACCGTATATACCTTCAGTCCTTGTAGTGTCAAGTGGAAGCTAAAAATATTCTTTGGAAAGCAGAGTATAGTACTGTATATTATAACTAACAGAAGGGTTTCAATATCTGCACTTTACGCGATATATATTCCAACTGAAGACTGCTAGGTAGATGCTCATGTTTAAAATGTTATAGGTCAGTTCTTGGGAACTTTGTCGTTTCAAATGAATGGTCATTTATACAAACTGGAACAGCTGAACTCCAGACAGGTGTGAAAAATTAGTCGCCTACTTCACTTCTGTCCCTACATCCTTTAACTCCATCTCGCTGGAGACCTCTTGTAATCTAAATTGATTGATCAGTTTTTCAGACTAGCATGATGTATTGGAAACTAGAATACGTATTGTGATCTGAGTGTTCAATATTAGGTTTGATATCTCTTTGTAAAAATTGCATAACAAAATAATCGTCATCACTTTTCCTTTCGTGGATATAAATGTGTGTGTATATATATACATACATATATATATATATATATATATATATATATATATATATATATATATATATATATATATATATATATATATATATATATATGTGTGTGTGTTTGTTTATACACAGTATACCGAATTTGATTAGGAAGTGTATGTAAACCTAAAGAATCTAGGTGTTTTTAGCAGTTGGTTTGTTTTCTCTATTTTTAAAGTCCTTTTTGGG
>NC_090727.1:96012473-96097473 GCF_036898095.1 Palaemon carinicauda | reverse complement strand
CTGCTGTGTCATGCCACAGGGGAGATCTTCCTACGGTGTGACCTGACCTGCCCACGACTCTGGGGGAACTTGACAACTGGTGTGACACATTTGAAAATGAAAGTTATTACGATGAAAATTTGCGAATGTTTCCTCAATTTTAATTATAGGAAGTACATACAAGTTGTTTTTCGGTCTAATTAATTTAGAAATTTAACGAAATTAATTAAATATAAGCTGAATATAAGCTGTAATCGTAAAATCATGCCAATACACAGGTCGGAACATTTGAAAATGAAAGTTATTACGATGAAAATTTGCTAATGTTTCCTCAATTTTAGTTATAGAAAGTACATACAAGTTCTTATCGGTCTAATTAATTTAGAAATTTAACGAAATTGATTAAATATAAGCAGTAATCGTAATATCATGCCAATACACAGGTCGGAACATTTGAAAATGAAAGTGAATTGTTTGAAAGTTATCACGTTGAAAGTTTTTCCGAATTCGGTCATTTTCAAATTAGAAATGCTTCTAAAGGTATTTTTAGTCTAATTAATTTTAATCCTAGTCTAGATTAGTTAGATGTAAGCTACAACCTTTAAAATTATGCCAATCAGAGGTTGTAGTGAAGGCAGGAATTGCCAAATATGAAGGTTTGTTTACCAAAATTAGTTGTTTAATAGTTTCTTGTATTTATTTAGATTTTCCTTACTTTCTGGTATTTTGCTTCAATTTTTTCATCTTTTAGTTTTGGGAAATGACAGACTTAAAGAAACTGGGGGAAAAAATGTGATTTCAATAATTTCCTACTTTTGAGTAGCCAAGACCTTGAACTTTTCCTTGTAGGTTACATATCCCAAGTAACCTGTAGGAAGGCTAAGGTAGGTCATTAATGGTAAAGACCTTGAAGTAGGATAAGTATGGTTACCCGTGATTTAATCATCTGAAATTGTTTAATTCATAGAAGACCAACTTTATCAATACTGTAGAACGGTTGTTCTGTATTGCAGACAGCAGCCATAGTCTGGCCCTCCTTGGTCGTTGTAGGTCGTATATATATATGGTCAGTGTCTAGGGTATTGTCTTTGTCTTATCCCTGCCTCTGCCATTCATGTGTGACCTTTAAATGGGTATCGTGTATTGCCATAGATTTTGAACATGGTGTTTGTGGTAAAATTATCGTATAGTACAATACAATATCTTAAATGAAGAATATAGGATGTATTCTTGGTATGTATATAGGTACTTAGAATGATTTTGATGAGAATATTTTGTGGAAATCGGGGTGTATGTATGAAACCGGCCACCTCTATGTATTATTATGTCTAACTTAGAATAAGGGGGGATTGCATGGTGCCCCCATTAGGTAAGTAGGTAAGGACACGTCTTGTAGGTTAGGTTAGGGGGAAATGTTTAGGTTAGTTGATTTCCGTTTTTAATGAGCGCGTGAGGAACTGGCCGCTGATATACAAAGGCTCCTGGAAATCTTTCCAATTATAGATGCTTTAAATTATATAATTTAAGACTGAAAAACCGTACTCTATAAGCAAAGCAATTACAAGGATATGACCTAACTTTAACCTTCCCAATTAACTTAACATAAGACTTACTTATCAGGGTTCCCACTTAACCTAACGTAAGACGTTTTCCTCAGTAACAGAGGTAGTTATGCCCAACGACCGCCCATGGATTTTCATGCCCTTACCTTACCCTAGGACAAGTCGTAACCCTATGTTTATTCCAAACAGGCTTCCCTTATGAAAGTTTCTTTTTCAATTGTATTTCCTAGCTTAGCCTATCCTTATAATTTGAAAATACTTTCTTCTGTCGCTCAAGGTCATCCAAACAATTTATATCACCTATAAATGCACCTTTCTGTCATAAAGGAAGACACTTGAACCCTATAAGGAAGGGATCTGTACACCCTAACTTCTCTTAACTCATCAATATCTCGTTGCCAAGAAACTTGAACCACTTTCAGAATAAACTAAGATAAAGATTTAAGATAGGCACAAGTGGCAAAATCTAACTGAGGCCCTTTGCTTCAGTCAGCGTAGGAGGAGATGATAAACACCCTGGTAAAAATTTTTATTCTAAATTAGAAACTGCCACTAGTTTGGTATGACTCCAATAAACACATCTAATCTAAAGTATCAAAGTAAAACTATTAAAAATTTCTTTTTGTCTGAGGCAAAGCTAACATTAGTAGTAGTGTGGATAGGAGAATGGCCACACAAAAGTCATTGAACAGCAAAGACATCTGAATGGAGAATAAAAATGTCTTAAGATTATTAAAAGTTGAAGTCGGAGTTAGGAACTTGAGACAGCAGCGCCGGCAATCGAAAATTTTATGAATAGTACTTACCTGGCAGTTATATATATATAGTTCGTTATATATATAGGCTATAGCTGATATCTCTAACTAAAACCAGCTATATATATATATATAACTGCCAGGTAAGTATTCATAAAACTTTGTTTTATCATAAAAACTCCATTTTTATGAATAGTATTTACCTGGCAGTTATATATATATAGCTGGTTTTAGTTAGAGATATCAGCTATTTATTTATAACGAGCTATATATATATATAAAACTGCCAGGTAAGTATTCATAAAACTTTGTTTTGTCATAAAAACTCCATTTTAATGTATTGTGTCCACGAGCCTCCTGTGTCAAAACTTAGTCAAATGTAGAATGATAGACATAATGAATTTTTAGCGTAAACAAGTATGTATGTTTTAGTAGCCTCTAACTATATGTTTATGATCAAGTTAATGGCTTTGAAGAGATTTATTCAGGTACATCATTTCCAATGCCCTGACTAATATTGTACAGGGTACTCGACCAAAATATAATAAAACTGGCCATGGATGATAAAGGCAGTTTAGATTGAGTGCTGAATTTTGCATTGGCTCTGAAGACTGGGGTAATACAGAGTGCTGAATTATGGTTGATAGTATGTTTTTTCATATGCTTTGAATGATCTTTAAAGGTTAAAGAGTTTTATTAGAATTCCATATATAGTTTCTGAGAAATTATGAAACTGATCAGATATAAACTCTAACTAAATAACACCATTATTCGTAAAATGCTACAAATGGTGGTAATGAAGTAATGCATCCTAATATATAAAGGTTATGGGATGACTCATCACCCTTACCAAGTCGCTGCTAATTTTGTAGTCTATAGAACTTTCTGCCCAGTACTAGACCTCAAAGCGCGTCTGAGCTAGTAAGGGAAGATTTACCATCGCTGAAAGATCTTTATGTGTGTTGTAACTTAAGTTTGAATGGAAGTTGGAACACATCTTCATTCAGCGCAATACATGAGCACCGCAGTTTCTTGGAAACAATTAAGTTTGTAAGATAGGAGCTTCTGTACTTTAAGTTGCAACCGTTTTGACCCGAGGATGTATTATATTCCGTGCAATTAATAGAATCCAAGAAGTTTACATGTATTTTAAGAGTAGAGAAAAAACTACAGTAGTTATTTATTTTATTTTCTTACTGAATGTAGAAGGGTACCCTACCTATATCTTTGTAAGTTAACTTTTTCATTTCTCTGCAAGTACTGTACCGGTAATTATTTAGCCTATTAGAAAACAAAATAAGCGAGTTAATTTTGTTTATCTGATATATAAATGACTGTAAGAACTCATGAATTTTACATACTTATACCAAAGGCACTTCCCCCATTTTTGGGGGTTAGCCGACATCAACAATGAAACAAAACAAAAAGGGGACCTCTACTCTCTACGTTCCTCCAGCCTAACCAGGGACTCAGCCGAGTTCAGCTGGTACTGCTAGGGTGCCACAGTCCAACCTCCCACATTATCCACCACAGATGAGGCTTCATAATGCTGAACCCCCTACTGCTGCTACCTCCGCGGTCATCTAAGGCATCGGAGGCAGCAGCAGGGCCTACCGGAACTGCGTCACAATCGCTCACCATTCATTCCTATTTCTAGCACGCTCTCTTGCCTCTCTCACATCTGTCCTCCTATCACCCAGAGCTTTCTTCACACCATCCATCCACCCAAACCTTGGCCTTCCTCTTGTACTTCTCCCATCAACTCTTGCATTCATCACCTTCTTTAGCAGACAGTAGGAAATTGTTGAAATCACATTTTATTATGTATAAACGTAAAATCTTTCAGCTTCGGGATAACATCTCTTAACAACTCACTGCGGTTTTGTGTCTTATATTATTGCAATTAGTTTTTCTATAGTAATTACGAGTATATTTTCCCTCCTGTCCTAATCAGGCATTCATAGATACGTGTATATCGCAAGGCACCTTGCACCGCTAAACCTATGATAGTGGCCCATGTATTACGATGCAGTGTTTGTTTGTATTGCATCCCTAATGTTAACTTGGTTTATATACCATTTGTCACTTCAACAAATGGGTAAACCACATACCTTGGTTGAGCAATATTGGCAAAAGAATCCAAAACTCGGTACACTGTATGTGAAATGCTAAAATATAAACACTAGTGTCATGGATGGGTCACACGTAAAAGTTGCCAAAACAGTTCGTCAGTGTAGTCGTTATGAATCAGGTAGACAGAGCCTTCTATTACTATTACTATTATATGGTAAGCTACAACCCTAGTTGGAAAAGCAGGATGCTATAAGCCCAGGGGCCCCAACAGGGGAAATAGCCCAGTGAGGAAAGGAAATAAGGAAAAATAAAATATTTTAGGAATAGTAACATTATTAAAATAAATATTTCCTATTTAAACTATGAAAACTTTAACAGAACAAGAGGAAGAGAAACTAAATAGAAAAGTATGCCAGAGTGTACCCTCAAGCAAGAGAACTCTAACCCAAGGCAGTGTAAGACTATGGTACAGAGGCTATGGCACTACCCAAGAATAGAGAACAATGGTTTGATTTTGGAGTATCCTTCTCCTAGAAGAGCTGCTTACCATAGCTGAAGAGTCTCTTCTATCCTTACCAAGAGGAAAGTAGCCACTGAACAATTACAGTGCAGTAGATAACCCCTTGGGTGAAGAAGAATTGTCTATTAATCACAGTGTTGCCAGGTGTATGAGGACAGAGGAGAATCTGTAAAGGATAGGCCAGACTATTCGGTGTCTGTGTAGGCAAAGGGAAAGAACCGTAACCAGGGAGAAGGATCTTATGTGGTACTGTCTGGCCAGTCAAAGGACCCCCTAACTCTCTAGCGGTAGTATCTCAACGGGCGGCTGGTGCCCAGGCCAACCTACTACCTCATAACTACACCTTGAAAGTCATAGTTAATGTTGAGTCATTATATCACCATCATATCCTACGTCTATTGATGCAAAGGGCCTCGAGTAGATTTCGCCAGTCTCTATCTTGAGCTTTTAATTTGATACTTCTCCACTCATCATCTCCGACTTGATGCTTCATGTTCCTCAGCCATTTAGGCCTGGGTCTTCCGACTCTTCTAGTACCTTGTGGAGCCCAGTGAAATGTTTTGTGAACTAATCTCCCTTGTGGAGTGCAAAGAGCATGTCCAAACCATCTCCATCTACCCCTCAGCGTGATCTCCTCCACATATGGCACTCAAGTAATCTCTCTTATAGTTTCATTTCTAATCCTATCCTGCCATTTAACCCCCAATATTCTTCTATCCTGCCATTTAACCCCCAATATTCTTCTATCCTGCCATTTAACCCCCAATATTCTTCTATACTGCCAATTAACCCCCAATTTTCAATATTAAACTTACCCGATAATCATGTAGCTGTCAACTCCGTTGCCCGACAGAATTCTAAGGAGGGATACGCCAGCTATCACAATACTAGAAGGGGGTGTACTTACCAGCGCCACCTGTGGCCAGGTACTCAAGTACTTCTTGTTGACACCTCCTCAATTATTCCTCTGTCGTGCCTCCGGCTAGACGTTCTGGGATACGCTATGGTCTTCGAGTTTATTCACGGCTATTTGGTGAAGTATTCTCTCAGATTAACGGCTGTCGCTTTACTGGAAACCTTCTGATATTAGCTAGATAGCTTTTATTTAGTTCAGATTAACGGTTAACGATTTTTTGCTTGTTTTTTGGACCCCCCTTTGACTAACTCTTGAATACAAAATGTCTGACATTTCGCAAGCCCCCTCCCATAGACGATGTAGGTCTTGCAATAGGCGTATTCCGAAGGCCTCGGTAGATCCTCACACCGCTTGTTCTGACTGTAGGGACAGGCCCTGTCAGTTAGAAAATCGATGTGAGGAATGCGCCGGACTTTCGGAATTGGATTTTGTCCGTCTTTTAAAGTATTCTACTAAGTTAGAGAGAGGTAGAGTTAGGAGGAGTTCTTCTCACTCTTCTTTATTTTCCTCACCTCATGATCCCCTACCTGTTCCTACCCCTGTAGTGGCTACCCCCGAACCTACTGTGTGCCCTCCGCCTGATATGTCAGTGGTTTTGCGTGCTATTCAGGCTTTAGGCGATAAAGTAGAGTCAGTGGTAAGTGACCATAAGTCTCTGATGGCCGAAGTTAAAGAACTGAAGGTCAAGAGTGCAGTGGGTGGAGTTAGTGCCAGTGCTGTGACGAGTGCTAGTGTCGGTGCAGTGCCTTGTACTAGTGTTAGTGCCAGTGTGGTGCGTGAGGATTTTTCTGTGCGAGCCAGTCGTCCTCCCAGTCCGGGACCTCTTGCAAGCTCCCAAGCCCAGGGGAGAAGCAATGTCGAAGGGCATAAGGGTTCGGCAGGCCTTGTTAGGCGCACAGAATTATCCTCGGTGGTTGCGGGCGTGTCTTCCAAAGACCGTCACTCCCACCTGCAGACGATTGAGCCCGTCTTCCGCTCGTCCGCTGATCAACTTTCTGGGAAGAAACGTTGGTCTCAGGTCTCGAGACCGCTTAAACGCAGAGTCCAGTCCGCGAGTGCTCAGCCAGGTTGCAGTCATTGGCTCAGCTCCGACTCGCCTCAGTCATCTGTCGACTGTACTCCGCCCAAGAGGAGTAAGGTTCTGCCACAACAGAGCTCGACTGTTAAGGCTTTACCTCAGTCTACTGTCGTTTCTGCCAATCCCAAGTGGACTCTGCTTCAGTCCATGCAAGCTCAGCTTTCGGACTTGATGCGTGAGTGTCGGGCTGAGAGTGTTGCGCCTCCGCCTCCGCCCACACTCCTTCCGCCTGCTCTCGCTCCGCCTGTGCTCGCCCCGCCTGCGCTGGCTCCACCTAGTCGCAGCACCATCTGCCAGGCGTACGATGTTGAGCCACATTCTGAGTTCGCTGTTCCCAGTGTTGTTCAGCCTCAGCCTTCTTTAAGGCAACCTTTTGTTTGGGATCAGGAGGATTACTCCACTCTTCCTCCGCCTCCCCTTGCTGCTCCACCAGTGGTGCAACTCTCGGTTGAGGTACAACAACCTCTTCCGCCCATGAGTCAGTCTCCTCAGCTGCTGCAGCGAGCTCAACCCTTACACCCTGATCTTGCGCCTCAGAAGCCTCAGCTTGCGAGAACTTTACCTTGTTCTGCGCAGCCTCAGCCTCATCATGCTCCGCTCATATCAAAGGAACAGGAACTTACTACTCCGCCTCCGTCCTCCGCTCAGCAAGCGCAATCCTTGGGTTCAACCTCTCTTGCTAGGAGTCAACCTCCTCCACCCATGCGCCTTCCTTCTGCTTCGTCTGTTGTTCAGCCCTTGCAGTCTGAGCCTCAGGTTTTCCCTCAGTTGCTTGAAGAGGAAACCACGGTTATTGTTCCTACACGTTCTGACTCTGCGGTTCAGCATTCTTATCCGATCTCTTCGCCTCATTCTGGGGATGAGGTTTCGGATGATGAGGAGGCACACCTTGATCCCTCATCAGACGTGGACGAATCCAAGCTTTCTCCACAGTCTCTTGATTTTCGTAAGGTCTTGGCTCTACTCAGGGAGGTTTACCCAGACCACTTTGTCTCTGCTATTCCCCGCTCTCCGCCATCTGAGTTTTCGCTGGGCGTTCAACAAGCTAAGTCTTCCTATACTAAGCTTGTCCTAGCTAGATCCTCCAAGAGGGCTTTAAGGATCTTAGGGGAGTGGCTGCAGTCTAAACAACACCTTGGCAAGACTTCCTTCATGTTCCCTCCAACGAAGCTCACTTCGAAAGCGAGCGTTTGGTATGCCACAGGGGAAGCACCAGGCTTGGGAGTACCTGCCTCTGCCCAGGCTGACTTCTCAAGTCTGGTAGACTCGCCTCGAAGGACTGCTATGAGGCGCTCGAAGGTTTGTTGGACCTTCTCAGACCTGGATCACTTACTGAAAGGGATGTTTAGAGCATTTGAAATGTTCAACTTTCTCGACTGGTGCCTGGGGGCCCTCAGCAAGAAAACCTCTCCTGCGGACAAAGATTCTGCCATGCTTTTAATGTCCTGCATGGATAAGGCCATCAGAGATGGATCGGGTGAGCTAGCGTCGTTGTTTGTATCAGGGGTGTTGAAGAAAAGGGAACAACTGTGTACCTTCCTTTCCGCCAGCATTACACCTTGCCAACGGTCACAACTCCTTTTTGCTCCGCTCTCGAAGTTCCTCTTTCCCGAAGAGCTAGTTAAGGACTTGTCTGCTGCCCTGATACAAAAGGATACGCACGATCTTGTAGCCTCTTCAGCTCGTAAGTCTAAGGTTGCCACCTCAGTCCCTAAGACTTACCGCTCCCCAGTGGCTGATACCCCTGCTACGAGGTTCATACCGCCCTTTCGTGGTAGAGCCCCCAGCCGAGGAAGCTCCCGTCCAGACTCTTACAGGGGCAAGTCTAGGAAAGGATCCAGGTCATCCAAAGGAAAGAACTGACTCTCCGCTTCTCCAGACAACAGTAGGAGCCAGACTCAAGATCTTCTGGCGAGCCTGGGAGAAGAGAGGTGCAGACGCACAGTCTGTCAGTTGGCTGAGGTTCGGTTACAGGATTCCATTCTGCCTTCAACCACCTCTGACCACATCGCCCATCAACCTCTCTCCCAACTACAAAGAAGAGGACAAGAGGCTAGCATTGCACCAGGAGGTGTCGCTTCTTATGCAGAAGAAGGCAGTGCTTATAGTCCGGGACCATCAATCCCCGGGCTTCTACAACCGTCTCTTTCTTGTGGCCAAGAAGACAGGAGGTTGGAGACCGGTGCTGGACGTCAGCGCTCTCAACGAGTATGTCACCAAGCTGACGTTCACGATGGAGACGACCAAGTCGGTCTTAGCAGCGGTCAGACAGGAGGACTGGATGGTCTCGTTGGACTTGAAAGATGCATACTTTCACGTTCCGATTCATCCAGACTCCCAACCTTTCCTAAGATTCGTTTTCGGAAAGGTTGTCTATCAATTCCAAGCCCTGTGTTTTGGCCTAAGCACAGCTCCTATGGTCTTTACTCTTCTGATGAGGAATGTAGCCAAATTCCTTCACTTGTCGAACATCAGAGCCTCACTCTACCTAGACGACTGGCTGTTGAGAGCCTCCTCGAGTCGTCGTTGTCTGGAGAATCTTCATTGGACTTTAGACTTAATCAGAGACCTAGGTCTATTAGTCAATATGGAAAAATCTCAACTCATTCCCTCACAATCCATCGTGTACCTGGGAATGGAGATTCGGAGTCAGGATTTTCGGGCTTTTCCATCGGCCCCCAGGATAAGCCAAGCCCTAGAGTGCATCATGAGCATGCTGAAGAGGAGCAGTTGCTCAGTGAGACAGTGGATGAGTCTCACAGGGACTCTCTCGTCACTGGCCCTGTTTGTCGAGCTAGGGAGACTCCACCTCCGCCCTCTTCAATTCCACCTGGCAGCTCATTGGGACAAGGGTTCGACTCTAGATGCAGTCTCTATCCCTATCAACCAAGAGATGAAGACCACTCTCCTGTGGTGGAAGCACAACCTCCTTCTCAAAGAGGGTCTATCCTTGGCCATTCAGACCCCCAATCTTCATCTCTTCTCAGATGCATCGGACTCGGGCTGGGGTGCAACCTTGGACGGACGGGAATGCTCGGGAATGTGGAACGAGGAACAAGGATTACTCCACATCAACTGCAAGGAGCTGCTGGCAGTTCATCTAGCCCTGTTGAACTTCAAGTCCCTCCTGCTAGGCAAAGTGGTGGAGGTGAACTCAGACAATACCACAGCCTTGGCTTACATCTCCAAGCAAGGAGGGACCCATTCGAGGAGCCTTTACGAGATCGCAAGGGACCTCCTCATTTGGTCAAGAAGTCTAAACCTCACTCTGGTCACGAGGTTCATCCAGGGCGATATGAACGTGTCAGCAGATCGCCTAAGCAGAAGGAATCAGGTCATTCCCACGGAATGGACCCTCCACAAGAGTGTGTGCAACAGACTTTGGACCTTGTGGGGTCAACCTACCATAGATCTGTTTGCCACCTCCATAACCAAGAGACTTCCTCTGTATTGTTCTCCTGTTCCAGACCCTGCAGCAGTTCATGTGGATGCTTTTCTACTGAACTGGTCCCATCTCGACCTGTACGCATTCCCTCCGTTCAAGATAATAAACAAGGTTCTGCAGAAATTCGTCTCGCACGAAGGGACACGGCTGACGCTGGTTGCTCCCCTTTGGCCTGCAAGAGAATGGTTCACAGAGGTACTACAATGGCTAGTCGACTTCCCCAGGACTCTACCTCTAAGAGTGGACCTTCTACGTCAACCTCACGTAGACAGGTTGCACCCAAACCTCCACGCTCTTCGGCTGACTGCCTTCAGACTGTCGAAAGATTCGCTAGAGCTCGAGGCTTTTCGAAGGAGGCAGCCAGTGCGATTGCCAGAGCAAGAAGGGTTTCCACTCGTAGAGTCTACCAGTCTAAGTGGGAGGTCTTCCGAAGCTGGTGTAGAGCCAATTCTATATCCTCTACCAATACCTCTGTGATTCAAATAGCTGACTTCCTTCTACATCTTAGGAATGAGAGATCCCTTTCAGCTCCTACGATTAAAGGATATAGGAGTATGTTGGCTTCAGTTCTCCGCCACAGAGGTTTGGACCTTTCTTCCAACAAGGACCTTCAAGACATTCTTAAGTCTTTTGAGACGTCTAAAGATCGTCGTCTTTCCACTCCAGGCTGGAATCTAGACGTAGTCTTAAGGTTCCTTATGACATCTAGGTTCGAACCTCTCCAGTCAGCTTCATTCAAGGACCTTACCCTCAAGACACTCTTTCTCGTTTGCCTTGCAACAGCTAAGAGAGTCAGTGAGGTTCATGCCTTCAGCAAGAACATTGGTTTCACAACCGAATCTGCAACATGTTCTTTTCAGCTTGGATTCCTAGCAAAGAACGAGCTTCCTTCACGTCCTTGGCCTAGATCGTTCGAAATACCTAGCCTCTCCAACATGGTAGGTAACGAACTAGAGAGAGTTCTTTGCCCTGTCAGAGCTCTCAAATATTATCTCAAGAGGTCTAAACCTATTCGAGGACAGTCAGAAGCCTTATGGTGTGCTATCAAGAAACCCTCGAGACCCATGTCCAAGAATGGGCTTTCTTATTATATAAGGCTTCTGATCAGAGAAGCACATTCTCACTTAAAGGAGGAAGACCTTGCATTGCTGAAGGTAAGGACCCACGAAGTAAGAGCCGTAGCTACTTCGATGGCCTTTAATAAAAACCGTTCTCTGCAGAGCATAATGGATGCAACCTATTGGAGGAGCAAGTCAGTGTTTGCATCATTTTATCTGAAAGATGTCCAGTCTCTTTACGAGAACTGCTACACCCTGGGACCATTCGTAGCAGCGAGTGCAGTAGTAGGTGAGGGCTCAGCCACTACATTCCCTTAATCCCATAACCTTTTTTAACCTTTCTCTTGAATACTTTTATTGTTGTTTTTTATGGTTGTTACGGTAGGCTAAGAAGCCTTCCGCATCCTTAGATTTGGCGGGTGGTCTATTCATTCTTGAGAAGCGCCTAGGTTAGAGGTTTTGTAGAGGTCCTTTAGTAGGGGTTGCAGCCCTATATACTTTAGCACCTTTGGGTTGATTCAGCCTCCAAGAGGAACGCTGCGCTCAGTAAGGAAGACGAACTTAAAAAAGAGGCAGAGTAACGGTTCAATTCGACTTCCTTACCAGGTACTTATTATTTCATTGTTATTTGAGATAACTGTTATATGAAATTTGGGATACTTAGCTATCCTTTAATCTTGTACACTGGTTTTCACCCACCCCCCTGGGTGTGAATCAGCTACATGATTATCGGGTAAGTTTAATATTGAAAAATGTTATTTTCATTAGTAAAATAAATTTTTGAATATACTTACCCGATAATCATGATTTAATTGACCCTCCCTTCCTCCCCATAGAGAACCAGTGGGACCGAGGAATAATTGAGGAGGTGTCAACAAGAAGTACTTGAGTACCTGGCCACAGGTGGCGCTGGTAAGTACACCCCCTTCTAGTATTGTGATAGCTGGCGTATCCCTCCTTAGAATTCTGTCGGGCAACGGAGTTGACAGCTACATGATTATCGGGTAAGTATATTCAAAAATTTATTTTACTAATGAAAATAACATTATTCTTCTATCCTGCCATTTAACCCCCAATATTCTTCTGTGGGCTTTGTTATCAATTCTACTAAATCTGTTGGATATTTCATTGTCATACCATGACTCACGTCCATACAGTAGCACAGATCACACTACACTGTTTGTATACAGTAAATAAACAAAGAAAAGGTAATGAAGCTGCTGTAATCGTCTTAAAGAAATATACAAAGAAATATTGATTTTTTATGCAATTCCTGTTGATTATTATTGTTATGCACCCATAGACTATAGTCCATTTCTTTTAGCGATGCATATTTGCACCGACTCGCGGCAGTGCCCTTTTAGCTCAGAAAAGTTTCCTGATTGCTGATTGGTTAGAATTATCTTGTCCAACCAATCAGCGATCCAGAAACTTTTCCGAGCTAAAAGGGCACCGCTGCGAGTTGGTGCAAGTATGCATCGCTATAAGAAATGGACTAGCCTAGGCTAGACCCTTCTTTGTTTTCTAGCTTAGTCTTTTAGGTTAGCTTATTTCGGTCACCCAGCTGATGATAGGGTGAGCTAGGCACACGACAATCCAGATAGCCTACTGCTTAGTTCGCACTAAGCGAGAATTTTTTTAATTCGTGTAACCTATTTGGACTGTTGTAGAATTATAGGGAGTAGGTTTGCCAGGGCACTAGCCACCCGTTGAGATACTACCATCTGAGAGTTATGGGGTCTTTTGATTGGCCAGACAGTACTACATTGGATCCTTCTCTCTGGTTACGGTTCATTTTCCCTTTGCCTACACACACAGAATGGTCTGGCCTATTCTTTACACATTTTCCTCTGTCTTCATACACCTGACAACACTTGAGATTACCAAACAGTTCTTCTTACTTCACTGTAATTATTCAGTGGCAACTTTTCTCTATGTAATGGTAGGAGAGACTCTTTAGCTATGGTAAGCAGCTCTTGTAGGAGAAGGATACTCCAAAATCAAACCATTGTTCTCTAACCTTGTGTAGTGCCATAGCCTCTGTACCATAGTCTTCCACTGTCTTTTGGGTTAGAGTTCTCTTGCTTGAGGGTATACTTGGGCACACTATTCTATCTTATTTCTCTTCCTCTTGGTTTGTTAAAGTGTTTATTGTTTATATAAGAGATATTTATTTTAATCTTGTTGCTCATCTTGAGATTTTTTGTTCCTATACTTGATACAAACCCTCATTCTTTACTATAGGAGATATTCTAGCGCGAGCTGGAAAATACGGCCGGAAAATAGCGACCGGGCCGGTAGTTATCCCCCTGTTAGTGGTGGGTGACTGCCAGTCGGTAGCTACTGAATACCTTCAATCGAATTCTAGCTGTCGCAGTGGTAACACCGCTGCTCCTGCTTTTGTTTGACTGGCAGATTAGCCTTTCTTTATTGTGTTTTTGATTAACTCTTTTTCTTTTTCTTTGTGAGATGTGATGTCCTCTTTTATGAGGAAGTGTCCCGGGGTTCCCCCGAAATCTTGTTGCACATTTATGTCACCACCGGAGGTGGATCCTCATTCCCTATGCCCTTCGTGCAGAGGTCATAAGTGTTCTGAAGGCTCCCCTTGCCAAGTATGTAGAGAATGGTCGTCCTCTCAGTGGGAAAAGTTCGTGAAGAGAAAGAAGAAGAAATCCAAAAAGAATTTGTTACCTCCAGGTTTGCCGTCAAAAGGTAAGGAGTCTCAGGCCTCTTCTTCGGCCCCTCAATCTCTCCCTTCAGACTTCCTTGCCTCCATCTTCTGGGGGGAAGTCAAGGAAGAGCGGCACCATTGACTTAACGTGGGACAATTTTTTCCACCACCGGGAATGACTCTATTACCGCTTCCATTCCAGATCACGTACGAGCGGTATGGCCTGCCCTTGGACTTCTTGGTTCTCCTTCGGAGGAAGTGTGGAACCAGTTTCTCGCAGGCACAGTTTTACCTCGAGTCCCTTCTGATTTGGAGCCCTCGGGAGTTCCGGACCTCGCATACCCCCCGCCAACTCAGTCAGCGCCCGCAGAAGTTTCAGCAGATATAGTAACTTCAGCTCCCGCGGCGCCTACTTTGCACCTCGCTTGCGGTTCTACGAAACTAAAACATCGCAGGTGCAAGCATCGCAGTACCTCATTGTCTTCGCCCTCCTTGGAGGCTAGGAGGGAGAGAGAGAAGAGGAAAAGGAGAGCTCACTTTCCTTAGCCCAGACGTTCTCATCGGAGAGACAGGCGACATAGGAAGAGACGGCATTGTTCTCGCTCTTCCTCGCCTTCTATCTCTTCACGAAATGTCTCGCCGAGAGACTATAAGCGCTATCGTCACAAACAAGAAGAGCGCTTCCTCGCGTCATCGTTCCACCTCGCTATCAACTTCCTCTCGCGAGGGATCATCTAGGCGCTTCAAGAAAAAGAGCACTACGATACGTTCTCACTCTTCGTCACAAGAGAGTTCTCCTAATCGTAATAAGCGCTCCCGTTGGGGAAGCTCTTCCCACGATTTTTCATCTAATTGCGCCCGGAGCGCAGACAAGGGAAAAGCGCACTCTGAGCGCGATCCCTCTCCTTCACATATTAGTCTGAGGAGCTCAGATCGCTCTAGGAAAGGGAGAAATAGCACTTCTCCTCACCGTCACTACGTATCAACAGAGAGAGAGCGTTCCCGTCCTTCAACCTTCCAATCGCGCAAGTCTCCAGGCATATCCGCGCGGGGTCATTCACCTCGCCCTCGTGTTTCAGACAGGACAGCTCCGGTTCCCGTGCTCCCTAACGAGTTACGGAATACAAGCCTCACGAGAACCTCGGAAAAAGACGCAGGGGTTCAACCCTTCTTCTCCTCTGTTAAAAACAGAGGGAAAAGGCCAGATCGCCGATCAATGCAACCTCTTACTAAGACAGTACCGATAATTCGGTTATCTACGCCTAGACCATCGACTTCCAGGCAAGGTCAGGCGCTCGCAGCGCCATTAGCCAGCACTCAGCCTTCCCTTGGAACAACGGCAATGGAGTATCCTACTTCGCCGTTACTTCCAGACACTCGGACTTCTATCTCCCTTCCTCGCGAGGAATTAGCGCGACCGGAAGATTCCTCGGAAGAGCAACCATCAAAGGACTTAGAGTCCTCCTGTCTGAGGGCTCTAAGAACTATGTGTAATATCTCAGGCCTCGGTGATCTACATCTGTCGCCTCTACATACCGACGCTCCAGCTTTAGGCAGACTATGTCGTCGTCCACCAAACCCTAAGACCAGAATCGAACTTCCCTGGTCTATTCACACTGCAGGCCGTCTGAGGAAAGTCTCGCAGGCGGACTCTGGGGAAACGGGTTCCTTGAAGTCTCAAGGATCCCATAAACTTCTACAATTCTCGTTTTCAAGGCAAAAGCGCTTTTACAAGGTCAGAGACGCCAACCCTTCTCCTCTGACCCTGGATCCCCTCACAGCAAGGCTCACACCTGTCTGCTCTTCAGAGAGAGAGACTTCTCTCCCAGTCTCCTTCACTGCCACAGAAGTCCCGGCAATGGAAGCAGCATCAATGTCCCTTCTGGAGGGATTATCCTGGTTTGACACGTGGTCAGGCACAGTCGGCTACCTAGCGAGTCACGAAGACCTATCAAACCAAAACTCCATGCAGTACCTACAGGAAGTCCTAGTTGTTGGGGCTAAGACAATGGACTTCCTAACTGCTACAACTGCAACCATGTGGGCAATTGGATCCTCAAAAGGAGGGAAATCAATAGTTTCCAGACTTCATAGGAGCATCGGTAAGGCCGAGAAGTCATATTTTGGAAACTCGGACCTTCTGCAACCTTTCCTCTTTTCTAAACAGGCAGTTGCCTCTGCCTTAGATACTTGGAGGAAAGAGACACAGGACACCGCGATGCAAAAGGCTGCCTCCCTTCGCACAATGCAACAGTAGCCAACTCACAACCCAAAACCACAACCGCAACTCCACTCCCAGCCAAGAGCCTCAGCCGCCCCTCTTTTATAGCCAAACCTATGGGCAGAGGAAATTAGGCTCCTCCCAAGGCTAAAGGCAGAGGGAGGAACCCTAGACAGAAATAGGGTCACGGCTCCCCCCTCACAGTGCGTAGGGGGGTGCCTGCAGGGAAGTTGGAGGAGGTGGAAGGCTATGGGGGCCATGCAATAGACCATCAAGGTGCTTCGTTGGGGGTACTGCATCCCCTTCATAGGCTCTCCTCCTCTTCTAATTCCTCCCCCGATCTCGTCCTCCCAGGTCCCTCGGGATCCCGGGAAACAGCGAGCCCTAGCTCGTGAGATCCAGATCATGCTTCTAAAAGGCGCCATAAAAGAGGTCTCCAACACCTCCCTAGGGTTTTTCAGTCGCCTCTTTCTGGTAGAAAAAGCCTCGGGAGGTTGGAGACCAGTAATCAATCTCTCTACCTTGAATCAGTTTGTGAAGCAAACTCCATTCAAAATGGAGACAGCAGCCTCTGTGACCCAAGCAGTGCATCCAGGAGACTTTATGGCATCTGTGGACTTAAGAAACGCATATTTCCAAGTGCCGATCCATTGCACATATCGGAAATTCCTGCGCTTTCTGGTTCAGGGTCAAATCTTCGAGTTCAAAGTCCTATGCTTCGACCTCTCGACCGCCCCACAGGTCTTTACGAGAGTTTTCGAACTCGTTTCCTCGTGGGCTCACAAGCACGGGATACATCTGCTAAGGTACCTAGACGATTGGCTACTCCTGGCCTCGTCCAGGGAGCTAGCTCTGGATCACCTGAGAAGACTTCTAGACCTTTGCAAGGACCTGGGGATCCTTGTAAACACAGAGAAGTCTTGCTTGATTCCAACCCAAGTCTTAAACTATCTGGGTATGTCCATCAACACCCTGGTAGGGAGGGTGTTCCCTTCGGAAGACAGACTTCGGAGACTGGAACAATCCATCGCCCAACTCTGTCTCCACTGCCTCCTACAGCCAAGTCGTGGCTGAGAATTCTGGGCCATCTTTCCTCCCTGGAAAAACTAGTTCCAGGCGGAAGATCAGAAATGAGAAGTCTTCAGTGGCATCTGAAGACCCATTGGTCTCAAAAGATCGATTCCCCATTCTTGTCAGTGGAGGTTCCAGCTCTGGTGATAAAAGATCTTCATTGGTGGTCAACCAGAGAGAATACCCAAAAGGGCATTCCCCTCCGAAGCCCCAGTCCGGAGTTAAAACTCTTTTCGGACGCATCGCTACGGGGCTGGGGTTCCCACCTAGGCCCAAAATTAGCATCAGGAGTTTGGTCTCCAATAAAACAAACTCTCCATATAAATCACCTGGAATTACTAGCAGCCTGGAAAGGCCTAAAATACTTTGTAAAAGATCTACAAGGACGAGAGGTGGTGCTGATGAGCGACAACTTCACAGCCGTCTCGTACATCAACAAGCAAGGGGGTACTCTGGCAAGAGACCTCTGTCTGCTAGTGGGCGGAAGGTCACAACATTTCTCTCACAGCCAGGTTTATTCCGGGCTGGAGAAACATCGTGGCGGATCAACTGAGCAGGCATCACCAAGTGTTGAGTGGCTAATGGTCTTTGGATCCTCGAGTAGCGAAGACAGTAATAGCTTTTTGGGGTTTCCTCACAATAGACCTGTGTTCTCCACTTCTCTGAATGCAAAACTTCCCCGCTACGGGTCCCCAGTTCCAGACCATCAGGCAACGATCCAGGACATCCTTCAACATTCTTGAGACAACCTGGACGCATATGCCTTTCCACCCTTTTGCCTGCTCAGAAGGGTGATCAACAAACTCAGAACCTCCCAGAACTGCAAGCTAACCCTAATAGCTCCGGCACTGCCAAGCAGAGAATGGTACATGACCTTCTTTCCCTGCTGGTTCAAGTTCCAAGGTTTCTGCCTCCAGAACCCCTTCTGCTGACGCAGCCACACAGTGGTGTCCCCCACGGGAGAATCCCCTTCCTGAAGCTTCACGCCTGGAGGCTGTCCAGTCACTCCTCAGAAGCAGAGGCTTTTCAGGGAAGGTGGCTGAGCACATGTCTAGGCACCTGCGCCAATCTTCCACAAACCTCTACCAAGCAAGATGGAGAGTGTTTGCAGCTTGGTGTAGAGGGCGAGGCGTGTCTCCACTCGATCCCTCTCTTCTGTTAGTGGCAGACTTCCTTGTGTACCTTAGGGAGGAAAACTCCTCTCGGTCTCTGCAATTAAAGGCTATCGTTCAGCCTTAAGCCTCATCTGTAGACTGAAAGGGGTTGACCTTTCCACCTCAGAAGATATAACCTTGTTGATTCGAGGTTTTGAGAGATCTTGCCCCCCAGGTGAGATTAGACCACCACCTTGGGACGTGTCCCTGGTCTTACGTTCCTTGAAGGGTCCACCCTATGGCCCTTAAATAGGACCTCTGGCTACTTCTAACCCTTAAGACCGTCTTCCTAGTAGCTCTGGCCTCGGCAAAATGGTTCGGTGAACTGCATGGTCTATCCTACGAAGTCACCCATTCTAGAGGATGGGGGGGGGGAAGTCTCGCCCAACTTTGTGCCAGGCTTTGTGGCAAAACTCAGAATCCTTCATTGACCGATGACATGTTTAGAGAATTTCAATTTTCCAGCCTCAATAAGGTAACACAGGATACTGACCAATTTCTACTGTGCCCAGTCAGGGAGCTAAGGAAATACCTGAAGCGCACCAGACCTTTCAGACCACGCCTCCTTCATCTCTTCCTCAGTACCAACAAGGTAAAGAAGAGAATCTCTCGCAACACCATCTCTTTCTGGCTCAAGAAAATTATTGCGAGAGCCATTCACGGAGACCCAGAGGCAGCTCAACCCAAAGCCCATCAAGTTAGGGGAGTGGCTGCCTCACTGGCGTTTAAGAAAAATTTTTCAGTCTCCCAAGTCTTAAGAGCTGGAGTCTGGATCGCCAATCTACATTCACCACTCCCTATTTAACCGATGTGACACATAGGTCTCTAAACACCTTTTCTATAGGGCCTATTGTGGCAGGTCAACAGGTGCTGTAGCTACCTTACGCCCTTTCAGGGGACAGTAGCCATTGGTCGAGGATTCTGTTTTACACTAGGTTTTTAGAAGGACATCCATCTATCTTCTGCGCTTCCTTCTTCCTCCCATCTGGGTATCCTAGTCTGTAACTAGTTTCAGCAGGACTCGCCAATGGAAATAAGGTATGAAACTCATCTGACTCCTCTCATAAGGTATAAGTTATACTCGTAGTCACGAGGGTTCCCCTTTTCATGGTCGGGGGAATCCTAAGTATGAAAGGGTCCGAGTCGAATGTTCCCAACCCCTCTTCATCCTGAAACATTTGTTTCCACATAATTACAAACTTTCAGTCGTGCTAAGATTATGGGGATCTACAAAGAAAAGTTTAACGGGAGATTTTTTCGTTAAAAGAGTCTAGTCTGAAGACTATCTTCCCTAGGAATAGGGAACTCCTCGACCACCCTGACCTCAAGACTAAGTATAGTAAAGAATGAGGGTTTGTATCAAGTGTAGGAACAAATGACACTTATAACAGAGTTTTAAATATTAAACTTAGCCGGTGAATATATAAATAGCTGACGTCTCCGACGGCCCGACAGATTCCAAAAAAAATCGCGAGCGATCGCCATGAAGGTTGCGGGTGTGCCCACCAACGCCGACTATCGGCCAGATACCGCATATACTTCTCAACCACTCCAGTTCTTCTCTGTCGGTGTCACCGACAACATTGGTTCCGCTCGCTCTAAACCTCGAGTTTTCTACCGAATGGGTGAAGTACTTTGTTTTGGGTTTTATTGGCTTTCGCTGTGTTGGTGTGTTCCTTCAATAAAACTCTTGAAACCTTTTTTGCTTTTTGTTTTTTGTTGATGAACTTGGCTTTACTTTGGATTTTCTCTGGTTGTTCATAATGGCTGACCCTTCTCCTGTATATCGCAAATGTGCGAGAGATTGTAACAAACGTCTTCCGAAAGCCTCTATCGACCCTCATACTGTTTGTTCTAATTGCCGGGGTAAATCCTGCCAATTTGGAGATCGGTGTGAGGAGTGCGTGGTTTTGTCGGAATTCGAGTGGTTAGAGTATGAAAAGTATACTCGTAAGCTCGAAAGAGATAGGGTGAGGAGAAGCTCATCTAGATCTTTAGAATTTTCCTCCTCCCATGCCCCTGAACCTAATCCTTCCCCTGTAGTGGTAGTTTCTGAACCCCCTATTAGCACTCATGAACCTTCAATGCGCGATATGTTTTTAGCTATTCAAGCATTAGGTGAGAAGGTTGAAACCTTAGCCTCGGACAGGAACCAGCTTATGTCCGATGTTAAGTTGTTAAAGTGTCAAAGTGGTAAAGTAGAAAATCAAAGTGGTAAAGTGGAAAGTGCGCAAAATGTGTTTAGTGTTGCGACCAAGGGTTCGTCTGTTCGTGCTTGTCACTCCCCTAGTCCGAGACCTCTTTCAGGCTCCCCTGCACCAGGGAGAAGGAATGTCGTAGGACTTAAGGGAGCGAGAGGTGTAAACCGACGTACAGACGTTCCCTCTTTGGTATCAGACGTTTCTCATCAAGAACGTCCTTACTATAAGACGGGGGAGACTAAGTTCTCATCGTCTTCCGACGACTTGTCGCATAAGAAACCTTGGCGTAAGGTTTCTAGACACTTAAAGCGCAAGTCAGTCCCTTCAGGACAGGTCCAGCGTCCTGGCTGTAGCCATTGGGGCAGCTCTGACCACTTTCAGTCATCGGATGGCTGTTCGCCTGTTAAGCGAAAACGTAACACGGAGTCCGAGGGTCTCGGTAGGTGCGATGATTTGCATGCACAGACGTTACCGACCTCACGGCCCGTTCCAACTCCCGTTGACCCGAAGTGGGTTGTCCTGCGGGACATGCAGTCTAAACTTTCCTCCTTAATGGAAGATTACGAGCATGAACAGGTTCGCAAAGATCCTTTGCTTGCGGTTCGCCAGTACGATAAGCGTGACTCTGGCCTTCAGCCGCCTAAACGAGCGTTTTCTCGTCCTTATGATGTTAGCGCTAACGTTTCTAGTGCTTTTAAACGCGATTCTGATCGTGTTCCTCGTCATTCACGTCAGTCACGTGACGTGGAACCCCCTTTGCCGCAGTCTCGAGCTGACGTTCAGCAGCTGTCACCGCAGCCCCGCACTGACGTTCGTCGACCGACTCCGTTGCCCCGACGTGACGTTGAACGTCTGTCACCGCAGTCAGATGTTGTTTTTCCTGCTCAGACCCTGCAATCAATGCAGTCTCGACGTGATGTCGAACGGCAAACAACTCAGGCTGTTGTTGTTTGTCAGTCACAAGACTTTCAGTCTTTGCAGCCGCGGCGTGACGTCGTTTCCTCAGCTGTTGCTGCTGCTCCGTCGCATGTTGACATAGCCTGTCAAGCGTTGCCTACTCGGCATGTCTCTCCGTATCGCGAGACTCGACAGTTGTCGGACGAAGTTCCGTCGGATGAGGAAGTCGTTGATCCCCTTCCAACTGATATTCCTTTGGGGACTTTTTCGGACGGAGAGGAGCCTAAAGTTGCTCAGCCCTCTCTTGATTTTAAGAAGATCATGCTTATTTTTAAGGAACTTTTTCCTGATCATTTTGTGTCTGCTGCTCCTCGTTCGCCCCCATCAGAGTTCACGCTGGGCCTAGCTGCTTCGACTCCGTCGTTCACAAAGTTAGTGCTCTCTCGCTCTTCTAAGAGAGCTTTGCGTTTATTAGGCGATTGGTTAATGACCAGGAGGAGTTTGGGGAAGTCAGCTTTTGCTTTTCCCCCTTTTAAACTGGCTTCTCGTGCGAGCGTCTGGTATGACACGGGAGAAGTTCTCGGCTTGGGAGTACAGTACCTGCCTCTGCCCAGGGAGACTTCTCAAGCCTCGTAGACTCTCCTCGTCGTCTGGCCATAAGACGCTCGAAGGTTTGCTGGTCCTCTTCAGACCTAGATCATCTCCTCAAAGGAGTTTATCGGGCCTTTAAAGTTTTCAACTCTTTGGATTGGTCGCTGGGAGCCTTGAGTAGGAAGATCTCCTCAGCAGACCGTTATGTCTCTGTGCAAATTATGTCCTGCATGGACAAGGCTATCCGAGATGGCTCTAATGAACTCGCTGCTACTTTTACAGCAGGAGTTCTTAAGAAGAGAGAGAGACTTTGTTCTTTCCTGTCTGCAGGTGTCACTCCTTGTCAAAGGTCAGAACTACTCTTTGCGCCATTGTCTTCTGCCCTGTTCCCGCAGCAGCTGATTAAGGATATTGCAGCGTCTCTTGTGCAGAAGGATACTCATGATTTGATGGCCACGTCTGCGCGTAAGGCTGTACCTTCGTCGTCTTATGTCAAAAGACCTAAATTTGATACTCCAGCGACAAGGTTTATCCCGCCCTTTCGTGGCAGAGCTCCCAGTAAGGGAGGCTCTCGTGCCAATAGTAAGAGAGGTAAGAGGAGAGGATCTAAGTCCTCCCGTGGCAGAGTCTGACTGCCCACGTCCTCAGACAGCAGTAGGGGCCAGATTGACCAACTTCTGGCAGGCCTGGGAGAAGAGGGGTGCAGACCGGGAGTCTGTTTTGTTGCTAAAGGAGGGTTACAAAATCCCTTTTGTACGGAGACCTCCTCTAGTAAAAGATCCGATAGACCTCTCTCCCAGGTATCGAGAGGAGTCGAAGAGACAGGCATTACATCTGCAGGTGTCTCAGTTGTTAGAGAAGGGGGCGGTGGTGAAAGTCTCGGACCTTCAATCCCCAGGGTTTTACAACCGTCTCTTCCTAGTTCCAAAGCATACAGGAGGTTGGAGGCCGGTGCTGGATGTCAGTGCTCTCAACGTGTTTGTTGTCAAAACAAAGTTTACGATGGAGACCACCAAATCCGTTCTAGCAGCAGTCAGAGAGCTGGATGGTCTCTCTCGACTTGCGGGATGCGTACTTCCACATTCCTATACACCCAGATTCTCAGCCGTATCTAAGGTTTGTATACAGGAATGTGGTGTACCAATTCCGAGCACTGTGCTTCGGTCTCAGCCCTGCTCCTCTTGTTTTTACGAGGCTCATGAGAAATGTAGCAAAATTCCTGCATTTGTCGGGGATCAGAGCCTCCCTGTACCTGGACGACTGGTTACTCAGAGCGTCGTCCCGTCATCGTTGTCTGCAGGACCTACATTGGACGTTGGATCTTGCGAAGGAGTTGGGCCTTTTGGTCAACATAGAGAAGTCTCAGCTGACTCCCTCCCAAACGATTCTCTATTTGGGGATGGAGATACAGAGTCTAGCTTTTCGGGCTTTTCCGTCTGCCAACAGGATAGAGCAAGCTTTGCTCAAAGCCCGTCTCATGCTAGAGAAAGACCATTACTCTGTGAGAAGCTGGATGAGCCTCCTAGGGACGCTTTCGTCCCTGGAACAGTTTATCTCTCTAGGGAGACTTCACCTACGCCCTCTCCAGTTCCATTTAGACTCCCATTGGAACGAGGAGAAAACTTTGGAGGCGGTCTCGATCCCGATCTCCGAACCAGTCAAGACTTGCCTGGCCTGGTGGGACAGCAATATAAGACTTCGAGAAGGTCTGTCTCTGGCAGTCAAGAACCCAAACCATGTGTTATTTTCAGACGCGTCGGATTTTGGTTGGGGGGCGACTCTGGACAGTCTGGAATGCTCGGGTCTTTGGACGGCAGACCAGAGGAGCCTTCACATCAACTGCAAGGAGCTGTTGGCAGTCCATTTAGCACTGACGAGTTTCGAGAGTCTGCTTCGAAACAAGGTGGTAGAAGTGAATGCGGACAATACCACGGCCTTGGCTTACATCTCCAAGCAAGGAGGCATTCACTCCCACACTCTTTTCGTCATCGCAAGGGACCTCCTCATCTGGTCAAAAGATCGAAACATCTCACTTTTGACGAGGTTCGTCCAAGGGAAGTTGAACGTCTTGGCGGACTGTCTCAGTCGGAGAGGTCAGGTGATCCCTACAGAGTGGACCCTCCACAAGGATGTGTGCAAGAGTCTTTGGATGACTTGGGGTCAACCCACCATCGATCTCTTTGCGACCTCGCTGACCAAAAGGCTCCCGACTTATTGCTCTCCAGTCCCAGATCCAGAGGCAGCCCACATAGAGGCCTTTCTGTTGGACTGGTCTCATCTGGACGCTTACGCATTTCCACCGTTCAAGATCCTCAACAAGGGACAAAGTTGACGTTGGTTGCTCCCCTCTGGCCCGTGAGAGAGTGGTTCACAGAGGTACTTCTATGGCTGGTAGACGTTCCAAGGAGTCTGCCTTTACGGATGGATCTCTTACGGCAGCCTCACGTAAAGAGACTTCATCAAAGCCTCCCAGCGCTTCGTCTGACTGCCTTCAGACTATTGAAAGACTCTCAAGAGCTCGAGGATTTTCGAAGGAGGCAGCCAGAGCGATCGCGAGGGCTAGGAGAGCCTCTACAATCAAGATCTACCAGTCGAAGTGGGAGGTATTTAGAGATTGATGCAAGTCCTCCTCTATTTCCTCCTCCAGTACCTCTGTAACGCAGATTGCGGATTTTCTCCTGTATCTGAGAAACGGTCGCTCCCTCTCTGCTTCCCTTATTAAAGGCTACAGAAGCATGTTGGCTTCTGTTTTCAGGCATAGAGGCTTGGATCTTTCAAATAACAAAGATCTCCAAGACCTCCTTAAGTCTTTCGAGACCTCTAAGGAGCGTCGTATTTCAACTCCTGCTTGGAACTTAGACGTGGTCCTACAGTTCCTAATGTCAGACTGGTTTGAGCCTTTAAATTCAGCCTCCCTGAAGGATCTTACCCTCAAGACACTTTTTTTGGTGAGCTTGGCTTTGGCTAAAAGGGTCAGTGAGATCCATGCTTTTAGTAAGAACATCGGCTTCTCGACGAATAAAGCTATATGTTCTCTTCAACTTGGTTTTTTGGCCAAGAACGAACTTCCATCTCGTCCTTGGCCTAAATCTTTTGAAATACTGTACCTAGTCTTTCAGAGATCGTAGGTAATGAAGTTGAAAGAGTGCTGTGCCCCGTTAGAGCTCTTAAGTTTTACTTGTCTAGAACTAAACCAATATGAGGTTGTTCTGAGGCTTTATGGTGCTCCGTTAAGAAGCCCTCATTGCCCATGTCTAAGAATGCGTTATCTTACTTTGTTAGACTTTTAATCCGGGAGGCACGTTCTCATTTAAGTGAGAAGGATCGTAGTTTGCTTAAGGTCAAGACTCACGAAGTGAGAGCAATAGCGACTTCGGTGGCTTTTAAGCAAAATAGATCCCTTCGAAGTATTATGGACGCAACCTTTTGGAGGAGCAAGTCAGTGTTCGCTTCATTTTACTTAAAAGACGTCCAGACTCTTTATGAGGACTGCTACACACTGGGTCCATTCGTTGCAGCGAGTGCAGTAGTGGGTGAGGGTTCTACCACTACATTCCCTTAATCCCAATATCCTTTTAATCTTCTCTTGAAATGTTTTTAATCTTGTCTTGGGTTGTACGGAAGACTAGGAAGTCTTTCGCAATCTTTTTGGTTTGGCGGGTGGTCAAATGTTGTTTCTTGAGAGCGCCCAGATTAAGGGTTTTGATAAGGTGCTGTCATAGGGGTGTTCGCCCTGGATATAACAGCTCCTGGGAGTCTTTCAGCATCCTGAGAGGATGGCTGGGCTTCGTGAGGAAAGCGGACTAATGAGGCAGAGTAATCATCAGAGTCGGCTTCCTTACCAGGTACCTATACTTAAGTTGGTTTTTTGTGAAATAGTTGTCAAAAACTCTTGAGCATATACGCCTTTATTGTATTAATACTGGTCTCTACCCACCACCATGGGTGTAAATCAGCTATTTATATATTCACCGGCTAAGTTTAATATTTGAAAATGATATTTTCATCATAAAATAAATTTTTGAATATACTTACCCGGTGAATATATAATATTAAAGGCCCTCCCTTCCTCCCCGATAGAGACCCAGCGGACTGAGAAGAACTGGAGTGGTTGAGAAGTATATGCGGTATCTGGCCGATAGTCGGCGCTGGTGGGCACACCCGCAACCTTCATGGCGATCGCTCGCGAGTTTTTTGGAATCTGTCGGGCCGTCGGAGACGTCAGCTATTTATATATTCACCGGGTAAGTATATTCGAAAATTTATTTTATAATGAAAATATCATTTTGTATTTTTCCTAACATACAAACCCAAATTCTTTACACAAATCTTCCCTCCTTCACCTTCTCCTAAAAGGAGTCCTAACTAGAATCCGATTGAAGGTATTTAGTAGCTACCGACTGGCAGTCCCCCACCACTAACAGGTGGATAACTACCGGCCCGGTCGTTAACGACCTTGTTAAGGTTTTCTGCTGTATTTTCCAGCTTGCGCTAGAATATCTCCTATAGTAAAGAATTTGGGTTTGTATGTTAGGAAAAATACAAACTCTTATAAGTTTGTCATATTTTTCTTAGTTTCCTTTCCTCACTGATAATTCTAACCAATCAGCGATCAGGAAACTTTTCCATGCTAAAAGGGCACCACTGCGAGTCGGTGCAAATCTGCCACGCTAAAAGAAATGGACTATAGTTTGCCAGCAGTTTGTTTACAAATTTTGAATCCTTTATTGTAACTGTGGAAACAAAGGACGCTGCTGACCGCAAGGGTTATTTTGCCTTTTCAATGGGTATTGTGTTGTCATTGTTTGACAAGTTGTTTTTATACAATAGGGGTATCTTCTTCCAATTCTATTGTAAGGTATGTACGTTATCATAAGGGGTATGTGTAATACTATACAGTACCTGCCTTTACAGCATAGCACTTAACTTGCATTCCCTATGTACCGACCACAGAAGAAAATTTTGTGATTTACCAAATAGGTGTGGATAATGTAAAGGACTGTCCAATATTGATTTGTTCTCTCTCTCTCTCTCTCTCTCTCTCTCTCTCTCTCTCTCTCTCTCTCTCTCTCTCTCTCTCTCTCTCTCTCTCTCTCTCTCTCTCTCTCTCTCTCTCTCTCTCTCTCACATAAAGGGCAGAAGTATGTATCATGAATAAATGACAAATGTATCATTATCTTATAAACATGGAACAAAAATAGTACGTTTTAATGACAGGAACAGCGAAGTACTTATGAACTGAGAGGAAATAATTGGCCTTAGATCTCTCTCTCTCTCTCTCTCTCTCTCTCTCTCTCTCTCTCTCTCTCTCTCTCTCTCTCTCTTTCTCTCTTTCTCTCTCTTTTTTTTTTAAGGGATAGTAGAGCAAAATGTAAACCCTTTGTGCGAGATTCATTTAAAACTCCCTCTAGCCATCTTTACGAAGTTCAAGCTTTGGCCTCTGTTCCGTCTCCCTCCCCCATACTTCCAGGTGTTGACATTCTCATCCCCTCTTCTCGCTCTGTTGTTATTTCCAGTTCCTTATGTAGGTCCAGTTTCTTGGCAATAAGATATGAACAAGTTAAGAAACGTTAGGATGTACGGATCCTATCTTTATGGGGCTCAGGTTTCTTGCGGACAAGATATGGAAGATGTAAGAAACATCGTGAGTTACTGGTCCCTTCTGTATGTGGTTCAAGTTTCTTTGCAACAAGATATTAACGAGTTAAGAAACTTTAGGATACAGTATACGGATCACTTCTTTAGGGGAGTTCAAGTTTCTTTTCAACAACCTATGGAAGAGGTTAAGAAACATCGTGAGTTACTGGTCCCTTCTGTATGTGGTTCAAGGTTCTTGGCAGTAAGATATTGACAAGTTAAACTATTAAGTTGTATGCATCCCTTTAACTGCTCTTACCCTTTCAATATGGATTATTTCTTGCGGTTACTAGCAACACATGCGAAGTTTATCTGTCCCCATATTTGTTTTGCTACTTATTTGTTATTTATTTTTTGGGGGAGAATTTATTTTGGAAATTTATGATTAACGTAACCATTTCTTTTAGTTTTAAATTGCTTTTCTAGGTCTTGAATTAAACATCTATAGATACACCTTACCGCAAAAGTTTTGAGAAATTGTAGTATCAGATGTTAATGGAATTTTTTTCATTTGTGCAAGATTTATTTCTGTCGTTTTTCTATACAGTGAACCCTCGTTTATCGCGGTAGATAGGTTCCAGTCGCGGCCGCGATAGGTGAAAATCCGCGAAGTAGTGACACCATATTTACCTATTTATTCAACATGTATATTCAGACTTTTAAAACCTTCCCTTGTACGTAGTACTGTTAACAAACTACCCTTTAATGTACAGAACACTTAATGCATGTACTACAGTACCCTAAACTAAAACAGGCACAAATATTAAAGGTGATTTTATATCATGCATTTCCTAAACATGCTAAAAAGCACGATAAAAAATGGCAACCAATGTTTTGTTTACATTTATCTCTGATCATAATGTAGAAACAAACTGGAGGTAGAGCTTTGCTTATTACCCAGACATATTTCCCATACTTTTCCCTTAGAACTACATCACATCTTCCTACTTTAGATATATAGATATATATATATATATATATATGTGTGTGTGTGTGTGTGTGTATATATATACAGTATATACAGTATATATTAATATGTATACACATATACATACATATATATATATATATATATATTACTGTATATATATGGGTTATGGAAAAAATCCGCGAAGTGGTGAATCCGCGATGGTCGAACCGCGAAGTAGCGAGGGTTCACTGTACTTGTATTCTTGATATGCAA
The DNA here is from genome assembly GCF_036898095.1 of Palaemon carinicauda. Classification (NCBI taxonomy): domain Eukaryota; kingdom Metazoa; phylum Arthropoda; class Malacostraca; order Decapoda; family Palaemonidae; genus Palaemon; species Palaemon carinicauda. The sequence continues at coordinate 96,068,461 of NC_090727.1, read as the reverse complement.
TGAAAGATAACAAAAGCTTCATGTTTATTTTCCAATTTATTTGCCCTTACTGTTGCATATCGATATTTTCTTGCTTTCCTTGTTTATAGATCATATCTATACAGTACAAGACGGTACCGCTGTTTTTTTATAATTTTCCTTTCTTGACTTTTTCTCTGACATAGTTTTAAAACTTGAATTCTTGATTTTTTAAATCTTCTGGGACACTAAGGGTCGCACAAGGTAAGAGAGAGCGCGGCGAGATGTTGATCACGTCGCGACCAGAAACTTACTGACGATTCGACGACCCGAGCTAGCACGCTGCCCGACCCCGGGTCGTCTCAGGGCACGTATCACACTGCCCGAGGTTGACCCCGTAGAAAACGGGAAGAGGGTAAACTATACAAAAAGCTGGTCGGTTAGGTAGAGTTACCAGTAACTCCTAAGAAGGTAGTTCTAGGTAAGTATGTTAGGAAAAATACAAATTAACTTAAAAATTTGTGATATTCTTGATTTTTAAAATCTTTTAATTCCCATTTTTGGAATTTCAGGTTGCAGGATGAGTGGGCTGCATCGGCTCCGGGTTACGGAGCTCCACCCAAACCTCCTCTGCATTCTGTGCGGAGGATATTACGTGGATGCCACCACCATCGTCGAGTGCCTCCATTCTTGTGAGTACATAACAGTTGACTCTTTTTACACATAACAGTTATCACAGTTTGCTAACTTATTCTCCTCAGAAGTCGTCATCATCATCATCTCCTCCTCTTCCTCTTCCTCTTCCTCTTCCTCCTCCTCCTCCTCCTCCTCCTCCTCCTCCTCCTCCTCCTCCTCCTCCTCCTCCTCCTCCTCCTCCTCCTCCTCCTCCTCCTCCTATGCCTATTGATGCAAAGGGCCTCGGTTAGATTTCGCCAGTCGTCTCTATCTTGAACTTTTAAATCGGTACTTCTCCATTCATCATCTCCTACTTCACGCTTCATATTCCTCAGCCAAGTAGGCCTGGGTCTTCCAACTCTTCTAATGCCTTGTGGAGCCTAGTTGAAAGCTTGGTGAACTAATCTCTCTTGGGCTGTGCGAAGAGCTTGCCCAAACCATATCCATCTACCCCTCACCATGATCGTATCCACACATAGAACTTGAGTAATCTCTTATAGTTTCATTTCTAATCCTCAAGAAGTATCTTGATTAAATTCATGATGATTTTGTACAATTTAGTCAAATCTTCTGTTTATAATGTAAAGTTGAATAAAGTCAATTTTTTTTAATTAGGATTAGGACAGGATCTTTGTATAAAAAAACCTAGCTGAGTAACCTATGAACTAGGTATATCCTGATCCTATTATTACTTGAGTAATTAGTAACTTTTACTGTGGATTTAAAATGTGCATTTTAATCAAGTCACTAATAATGTATAATATAGTTGGTAAATGAATTATAGACATTATACAGTATTGTTGTTTTAATTAGTAGAAATATAAGTAGCAAATATTTTTCATATTTGTGTAATCGTCTATTAACTTTATTAAAATAGACTGACTATGGATTTAGTCAGTCTATGGAATGCAAAAAGACAAAATGGCCCCTAGTCCCGGGCATTGCGCGGTGCTAAGAATCTTCCGGTTTATAGAGACTACTGGCGAAATCTAACCGAGGCCCTTTGCGTCAATAGGCGTAGGAGGAAAAGATGATGATTATTGTTAAAGAAATGAAAGCTTATTCTTTGAATTAGCTTTTCAGTTATTGATTAAGTGATAGCTGTATGGTATTCTTATGTGCAACAAAGGGAAAAGAGGAAAACGACCTTGACAAATTCAATGCAGATGAAAGTAATAATTAAACTATCGTACGGTAATCGACGAGAAAACTTCAGTACAATGTTGTTGTTTTTTTTTATTATTGCTATTGCTATTGTTATAATTATTATCATTTTCTTATTATATGGATGAGGGTTACATTAAAGGAGTTTAAACAGCTAGATGGAGAGAGATCAAAGAGAATTAACCCTTTTACCCCCAAAGGACGTACTGGTACGTTTCACAAAACCCAACCCTTTACCCCCATGGACGTACTGGTACGTCCTTGCAAAAAAAATGCTATAAAATTTTTTTTTTCATATTTTTGTTATTTTTTTGAGAAAATTCAGGCATTTTCCAAGAGAATGAGACCAACCTGACCTCTCTATGACAAAAATTAAGGCTGTTAGAGCAATTTAGAAAAAATATACTGCAAAATGTGCTGGGAAAAAATAACCCCTTGCCGGTTAAGGGTTGGAAATTTCCAAAGAGCCTGGGGGTAAAAGGGTTAATGGGAGAAAGCAGTGTCACCAAAAGTCGAAAGATCGCATAGTAGTTAACTGGTCACCACTCTAGCGCAGTTGGTCCCAATCGCCAGTTAACTTTAGGGCAAGCCCAGGGGTAAGGAGTTCCATCCGTTTCCCTTAGAGGAATAGTGTAGCCTCCTTGTTTTCAGGCTGCAAATGCATTGCAGTTCCTATGGCTTTTTGGGGGGATAGAAAGTTTCCATGTAGAGGACAAACTGCAGCAGTCCCTGTCAGCGAGATATCAACACAAGGTTCATGTCACATCAAAGGTTGACCCTCAGGTGTCTTCTAAGAAATCGAGCCTCTTCAGCCTCTTCAGCGCCTACAATAAGAGACGTGTCTCCTCAGTGTCTTTCCTATCGGAAATGCCTCTCTCCTTTTCAGAGGTTGGATGAGCAAGTGCCCCACCCTCCCCCTTCAAGGAGGTTTCCTCCTTCAAAGCTCTCTGAGCCCGTATGCAAGGGTGTGCCTCACCCTTTGCAAGATCCTTCCTCTTTGGAGGGGCATTGTAGGATAGCTTTGGTCAGGCGATCCTACTCCTCTCCTCCTTCTGCAGGTTCCTCAAGAGACGACTCCTTTTCAGACACGTTCCTCCAGATGCATCTCTTCCAGACGATCCCCTTCAGAGAGTGTTTCTCCTCTAGGGAATCTCACCTCTGCGCACTTCTCGTTCTAAGTGAGCCTCTTTCAAACGCACCTCACATTCCAGCGCTTCTCCGGAACACGCTTAGCGCTTCTCCAGAACGCACCCAATGCTTCTATGAAATGAGCCCAGCTTGATTTACATTCTAGATTTTCAGGTTCCTGCCAATACTCCAGCACCCCTCACCCACGTGCACATTTTCTAGACACGTGTTGCAAGTGAGCTCTTCTCCAGGCTGTGCCTCAACTTCTGGACATGCATCTTCCAGACGCCCTTCTCCTGTAGGAGATTCTCTAATGCACACTGTTTCTCAGTGCGCTCCAGCTTCTGGACAAGCCTCACTTACTAGTTCAACTTCCGGATGCGCCTCAACCCAGCGCTCTCCATCCAACCGCTGATATATATATATACTGTATATATAAGCATGAACATCATCACAAAGATCGGAAATGCGTTTCCATCCGAGGAGAGAGTCTCCCGTCTTAGAGTCGTAGCATTACCCGTCCTTCATCTACCCTACTTGCTGTTCCATCAGTACCAGAGTCTACTAGGACACCTGTCATCTTTACAATGCCTACTTCCTTGCAGGTGTCATCACCCTACAGTAGGAGCTGAAATAGCACTTTTAACACCTGGACCATCCACTCTCAGTACTTCTGGTATGGGAAGAATTCTTAAGGGATCTTCAGTGGGGGATAGACGAGTCAAAACATCCTGAAAGGAGACCCTATGTCATCTCCACCTTCATATTTCTTGCTCTTCACAAAATGCATCTAAGGAAGAGTAGGGAGTTCACCTCTGTTAACATCTAGCTTCGAAACAGCAAGAGCATATAAATGTCCTAGAGCTGAAGACAGCATTTCTAGATTTTCAGCATTTTTGTCCCCTTCTCATAGGCCACTCTGTGGTGTTGATAAGTGACAACACTGTGGTGGCCTACATCAACAGGCAAGGAGGCACAGTATTATTACAACTGTGTCAAATGGCAGTATAAACACGAGAGTTGGCAGAGCTCAACTTGATTGCCCTTACAGCCAGCTTCATTCCAGGAAGAAGGAATATCTGGGCTAACAAACTGAGCTGAAGTTTTACAGTAGGTTTACAATACAGAGATTTTCGGCTAAGGAACAACCCTTAAAAGCTGGGGCTGTGGACCCACTGGTACAGTCAAATTACTGATGCATGTGATACCTGGAACCTCAATTTCAGCATCTTACATGCTTGGGTTTCGAGTTACTCGTAAAGAAGCAAAGTCCATTTGGTAACCACGTGGCGATGAACACAAAGGGGGTCGCACTGAGAATTGAGGAGCGGCGTGTGATAATACGACGCGACCAGAAAACTTACTGAAGAATACGACCTGGCTAACATGTGGCCTACCTTGGGCATTGCCCTCGGGGCACGTTTTCCCCCGCGAGACCTACCGCTATAGAAAATGGGAGTAGGGTAAACTACACAAAACTCTGGTCGTTTGAGAGGAGGTTCCAGTAACTCCTAAGAAAGTGTTTCTCGGTAAGTATTATTAGGAAAAATACAAATTACTAAGAATTTGTGATATTATTGAAAGCAATAAGATTATTAAAAGTATTACTATTATTATGAATAAAATTAGTATTGAAATAAAATGAAGTGGTGGTCCCTTTCCATCCATTGGATGACGAGTTAGCCGTCGGCGCTGGAGAGCCGAGTGAACGTCCTCCCACTTTGAACGCTGACGCAACACTGAGCACAGTCAGAAATCAGGCCGGCCCATCAATGCGTTGGTGGTGTGATTTCGTGTTGAAAAAGTCATTTTTCAAAGCATCCATTCAATACTGCGTGCATCATAAATCATAGTGTGTATTGGGCTTAAGCCATATTCCCAGCTTTGGTGTTATCGTTCTCCTATCCTGTGTAAAGGACTCAAGCTTGTATAGTTAGGAAAAATACAAATTATTTTAAAAAATATTAATTTTATTCAACTCATAGGTGAAACACTACTGTATTGAAAACTAAATTTTATTTTATATATGTATCCTTCTTTCTCATATTTTCTCTTACAAATTATAATGCATTAATTTAGTCAAGTTTCAAGATTGTAATAGTCAAATTTTTAAAAAATTTTCCCCTTTATTTTCAGTTTGTAAAACCTGCATAGTAAGATACTTGGAATCAAGCAAGTTCTGTCCGATATGCGATGTCCAGGTTCACAAGACAAAGCCGTTACTGAGCATCAGACCGGACAAGACCTTACAAGATATAGTATATAAGCTGGTTCCTGGATTATATCAGAGTAAGTTCTATTTAGTGTTTATATGCTACTGGTGTCTCAAATTCTAGTCAGATGTTGGTTCGAGTTTATTTTATATTAGCGTTTTTGTTTCAGTTATTTGTATGAATTTTGATGAATACGGGTCCCCAACTTTGAAATATTCAGATACAATCACAAATCCAATGGAAGATAACAAAGATAAGATACAGAAATATTGTAATAAAACAATGTTATATCACTTAACCCTTTTACCCCCAGGCTATTTGGAACTTTCCAACCCCAGGTGTTTTTCTTTTTTTTTTTTTTTTTTCAAGCACATTTTGCAATATATATTTTCTAAATTGCTCTAACAGCCTTAATTTTCGTCATAGAGAGGTTCATGTTGGTCTCATTCTTTTGGAAAATGCCTGAAGTTTCTCATAAATATATAAAAAATATGCAAAAAAAAAGTGTAAATAGTTTTTTTGCAAGGACGTACCAGTACGTCCATGGGGGTAAAAGGATGAGTTTTGTGAAACGTACCAGTATGTCCATTGGGGCTAAAAGGGATAATACAGTAAGCAAAATGACATTTGTATTAACCAGTTATTTATTTCATATGAAAACCAACTATGTATTGACTCTTGTAGCTGGAAATCATAGGCATGGTGATCAGATTGAACTTAACCTAGGCCAAAAAGCTAAGAAAATTCAACTTAAAAAGATCATCCTGGAACCAATTGAGTTTTTAACTTGAGGACATTCTGTACAGTAATCCCTTTCCATATCGCTCCCTCTGTACATTTTGGATTTATAAATTATTAAAGGTATTATAGGTTGGTAGCGTCGCGGGCTTCTGTTTCAGAGGTCCCGAGTTCGCGTCCCCGCTAAGGCGCGAATAGTGTGAGACCTTCTACCGGGGGTACTCCCCAGGGTGGCGCCAGGTGGGGGGGGAGGTTAGAGGGGGCTAGTAATAGTCCAAGCTGGCTCGTGGTCGCCCGAGGAGATGGTGAAGGTCGTCTGAGGGGAGACCTAAAACCCGCAACTTTAACTTTTTAAATCTATATCATGGATTCCTATCTATGTCCAGGATTTCTGAATGCATTTGTTTTATATTTTTAATATTTCGTTTATATTTTAGTAAAAATAGTAATATTTGGGCTTATAGAAGCTTAGATTTTTATAGATAATAAAAAGTATAAGAAATTGATAAAATAAGGGAAAACGTACCTTAGTTTTCTATATCTAATTTTGTAGTTTTTCAAATATCGCCAATTTGGGGCGAGGGTGCTGTTGGAACATAAAACCTGTGATAGCCAAGTGATTACTGTAATTTATTTTTATTTTTATATCAACTGTACAGCATTGTTAGTTAAATGTCTAAATAACTACCACTGAGAAAAATTACTGTATCATAAATCTTTAATGATTTTAGTTTGTTCTGATACAAAATTCTATAGAATTAGTAATGTTTAAGATGATGTATCTATTAACAACAAATTCTAATTGTCTTCCCTCGTGAGAATTAACACTGTTAACCTCGTGATTTGGGTGGTTAAATGTTCAATGAAAAGGTTACAATATTGGTGGTAATTTTATTAATGTCATGGTTTAACAAATGTCCTTCGATGGTATCGTAGGAGAATTTCTTTAGTAGTCGGTGAAGTGGGTTTTAGTCGCGCTATATCTTAGTTCAGTCAATAGAGTTATGGAGAAGGAAAATGATGGAGAGACAGAAATTGAATATGTTCGAGATGAAGTGTCTGAGGAGTATGGCCGATGTATCTCGATTACAAGGGGTTAGGAACGAAGTAGTGGGGGTGAGAACGGGTGTGAGAAATGAATTAGCTTTTGTGGATTTAAATGTGTTGAGGTGGTTTGGCCATGTAGAGAGGATGGGAAATGGCCATCTGCTTAAGGAGTATGGCTGGTGTATCTCGAGTAGACAGAGTTAGGAACGAAGTAGTGAGGGTGAGAACGGGTGTGAGAAATGAATTAGCTTTTGTGGATTTAAATGTGTTGAGGTGGTTTGGCCATGTAGAGAGGATGGGAAATGGTCATCTGCTTAAGAAGGTGATGAATGCAAGAGTTGATGTGGGAAGTACAAGAGATTACCAAGGTTTGGGTGGATGGAGGAGTGAGGAAAGCCCTAAGTGACAGGAGGGTAGATGTGAGAGAGGCAAAAGAGCGTGCTAGAGGTAGGAATGAATGGCGAGCGATTGTGACGCAGTTCCGATAGGTTCAGCATAAGAAGCTTCATTTGCATGGGAGGATGGGCTGTGACACCCTAGCAGTACCAACCTAACTTGGCCAAGTCCCTCATCAGGTAGGGAAAAGAAAAATCCCTCCGCGTTTTTTTCTTTTTTGATGTCTGCTACCCCCCGAAATTGGGAGAAGTCCTGTGGTAGATAGATAGATGTCAGAATAATGTTCATGTCAATGTAGTATACACATACAGTAGCCTCTATTTTATGGATGTAAGATCCGAAGTTTAGTTTTCAAATGTATTGTTAAAAATTATTGATTAGATATTCAGGCCAATTGTTACCCCAAAGCTGGTAGTAGGGTATCAAATATCGAGCCCATGCCAGGTCTGCCTCAAGGTAAATCTCTAATATATTACCTTTTGAGAAGAAGATTACTATATAAAACCTATACCTCTGTCCAGACACACAACTGTGAAAGAAACATTGGGTTTTGGAAACACAGTATCGGCCCTTTTATTCCCAAGAATCAGGAATGGTGCCAACCCCACCCAGTGACTGTTAGAAGCCTGACTGCAAACATTCTTTTGCTCTATTTTCTTTTTTTAGAAGGAATGATCTCCCTCAAGACCAGACATTTTGGATATGGCAGAACACTTCTCAGAGGAGTTGTTTTCCTGCTCAATCATGACAATTTTCCGGATCCCCCTCGACTTCTCCGGGGAAAATATTTACCCGGTCTGAGAATGAAGTCTCCGCTAAATACTTGTATGGATAGATACTGTTTTATAAAATTACTATTATCATTTTTTGTCAATGGTAGTAGGTGAAGTTCTTTTGTTATAGTTTTAAGAAATTACTGTTAGTCGTTTTTTTTGTCAATGTCAGTAGGTGAAGTTCTTGTAATTATAAGATTTTTCATCTTACAGATGAGATGTGTAGACGAAGAGATTTTTATATAGGCCACCCTGAAGCAGATCCTCTCACGCCAGAGGATGGGGGAAAGGATTTGGGTCGGTGGTACATCTTGCCAGACGACCCTGTGTCCGTGGCGCTCCACCCGGCACCTTCCTCAAATTCCCCGAAGTATTTCAACCTCCGTTCGATGCCCGAGTCCACCCATACTTGTCACAGTGATAAGATATCGATGGATGACAGCAAAGCAACTTATCTCCATATGAAGGTTTGTGGGTTATGTAGATTGAAATTTCAGAATATGGAAACTGCTGTAATTGGGGCACAATGAATTCCAACAGATTAAATTGACTTTTGATTAAATCCTATGCTTTGTTGATTAGATTTTGAGCTTTTAAATGTTAAGGTGGGGTTTCATATTCTGTACTTTAGCAAATTTTATATGTACAGTACTAAAAATTCCTATGTACAGTACTAACAATTCCTATGTACATTACTAACAATTCCCATGTACAGTACTAACAAGGCCTATGTACAGTACTAACAATTCCCATGTACAGTACTAACAATTCCTATGTACAGTACTAACAATTCCCATGTACAGTACTAACAATGCCTATGTACAGTACTAACAATTCCTATGTACAGTACTAACAATTCCTATGTACAGTACTAACAATTCCTAAAGGTATGTAAACAAAATCATATGGGATATAAATCTATTTAGTAAAGTACCCTGTCTTATGTATTGGAGATTCCCTGTTAATTTTTTGTTAGGTGCTGTTGAGTGACTTCATATAATTGTACTCTTGTAAATTTTTCCTCCAGTAGAGATCCAGTACAGTATTTTTGAAGTCATTTCTAAAAACAGTTTTGTCATTCATGATATACATGATGTCTGTACTGTTTATTTATTTGTTGGACAGTTTTTAGTTTGTCAGGTACCTTCTATTAATTGATTATTTAGTATGTTATCATCTCAAACAGTAATGTTCCCTGTACATCCTTGTCTTATTTGATTAAATGCTGTATAGCTGTTTTTGCCTTAAATCTTATATAAACTTTCTCACTCGTTTATATTTTATAGTATCTGTAAATAAATAAAATGTCAATGATTTTAACCCTTTTACCCCCAGGCTCTTTGGAAATTTCCAACCCTTAACCCCCAGGGGGTTATTTTTTTCCCAGCACATTTTGCAGTATATTTTTTTTAAATTGCTCTAACAGCCTTAATTTTTGTCATAGAGAGGTCAGGTTGGTCTCATTCTCTTGGAAAATGCCTGAATTTTCTCAAAAAATTATCAAAAATATGGAAAAAACAATTTTTTACAGCATTTTTTTGAAAAGACGTACCGGTACGTCCATGGGGGTAAAGGGATGAGTTTTGTGAAACGTACTAGTACGTCCTTTGGGGGTAAAAGGGTTAAAATATGTAAAAGATACCTATCTGAGTACTGTTATCTGGTAAAGTGTGGACATTATTCTAAGTGCTATATATATCATACCCAGTGAGTTTCTAACTTATTTATTTACACTTCAATATGACTTCTCCATTCACAGAAGGACGGGCACCACGTACGATACCTTCAGTGCCCTGCGGGCGTCAGCATTGCTCAGTTGAAGCGGCTGTTGAGAGCGAAGTTTGGCGTCGGGCCGTCCCATCCGTTGGCCGTGCTGACTTGCACTTCCGAAGATCCCCTTAGTGATACCTTAACTCTCGTCGACGTGGCATACATAACATCTTGGCAGAGGGTACGCATGCAGCTTTTATGTTCGTGAACATTTACCAGAAGTAATGAAGGTTGTTCCGACGCTAAATACAAACCCTTTCACTCTTTATTAGGGATATACTTTAGGCAAAGCTGGAAGACTAGCCATAAGACTTTGAGCGAGGTGTAACTGCCCCACCGCTAGTTTGAGTGGGGTACGGGGGTTAGCCGGCTCCCCCGTTTACACACACCAGTGTTGTTCAGGGTTGCCGTTTCATGGAATTTCGTCTGCTACTGTAGAAATATTGTGACATCTGGCAACTGACTGTAGAATTTTTTTCTACATCCACAGTCCTTCACTTGAAGCATGAATCAGTTCATGAATAGGAAGAAAAATATGAAAAAAATTATGGTAAAATATGTTGATTTATGTAAATTCATCAAAATAATGCTAAATACTTGAAATCAGTGTAACTTTAGGTTTTAATATGACGTGGATAATTCCACGTCATGTAGAATAAAGATCTACATTTTTCACCAATCATGATGGGATAGAAAACGGAGGGAAATTTGACGTCACCAGCAGCTACGAATTTATGGCAGCTCTGTGTGATGGCAACACTCAGTATTCCACAGTGTTGTGTAGAAAAACGGCAGCCCTGGTGTTGTTTCGTCACTTTTTCTTTCGGCTTGGCCGAGAGCGGACGTGCTCTCTCCGCCTCCCAACTTTGTTGTCTGTCATCTGTCTAATTCATTTTTGCTTTTTTTCATTTCAGGTATGATTGCTTCTTTTGGCATTCATCATGCAAACCTGTCCAGAACCTGATGGTCACTTCTGCGGTACCTTCATGTCTTGGCTTACACCGACCCCATCGTTGTGTCCGGCCTGCAGAGGATGACCTTGTGTGCAGGATGACACCTGCGAGGAATGTCGGGATTGGTCTTCCTCCCAGTGGGATACCCTGGACATGGAGAAATTCGCAAAGTATTCCATGCAGGCTACTTCATGGCTGGGCCTATGGTTGGGGTTAGTGGGACACCAAGTCACAACCAAAGATTGGTCCAGGGACTCCATAAGGAAGTTGATAGAGACCTTCCTTTTGACGGGTACCCGGACCATTGAGTTCCTCACCCACCAGGTCGTCAACCTGCAGGCGAATGTGATACGCCCACGTAATACTCAAAAGAAGGGACTTGATAGTTGAAACGTTCCATCGGCAAGTCTCCAAGGCAGAATTGACCAGATTCGGGAATTCTAAACTAGAAGACTTCTCTCTTTTCAGGTCAGAAGACGTCGAGTGGGCGGCATAGCGGTGAAGGAAGTCCAACCATAATTGTCTCCTCAATAGGGCCATGGCATATCGGTCCTATGAAACAGCGACCCCTTTGAATAAGCTGCAGATGAATAGGACAGGAGGATCCTTGAGAAACGTATCGATGAAGCTCTTTTCTGCAAAAGACCAGAAGTGTTCCAAGCCCACCCTTGGAGGAAAAGGTAGTAGAGGTGGCAGCCGAGGCCGTTCCCGCTAGGACAGGCGATACTCCCACTTGCCCACCAGTGGGCAGATACCTGCAACACCGCAGAGGTGGCAACAGCGTGGAGCCGAACCCTGGATAGTCTCAGTAATCCGTTCCAAGTATCGTGTCTCGTTCACTCGACCTCTCTCTCCATTGACTCTGAATCCAGTTCCATCGAGCTCCTATGCAAATGAATCCACAAAGAAGCTGGCCCTTCAGGCCCAAGTCCAGACCATGTTGGAGAAGGGCATTCTCCAGGAGGTCCTTGATGAGTCCCTATGCTTCTTCAGTTAAATCTTTCTTGTGAAAAAGACATCTGGAGGCTGGAGACCCGTCATCGATCTCAGCTCTAAACAAGTTTGTTCGACAAACTCAATTCAGGATCAAGCCAGCAGACACGGTCAGACAAGCGGTAAGACCACAAGACTTCATGTGTACCCTGCATCTCAGGGACGCATACTTCCAGATCAAGGAAGTATCTAAGGCTCATCCACGACAACAGGTAATACCAGTTTAAGGTGCTGTGCTTCAGTCTTTCGATAGCTCCTCAAGACTTCACGAGGGTTTTCGCCTTAGAGTCAACTTTGTCCTATAGGATCGGCATCCATCTCCTAAGATACCTCGACGATTGGCTAATCCTAGCAGATTCGGTGGCAACACCGAGACAGACTCCTCACATTTTGCCAAGATCTGGGGATTGTATTAAATCTCGAGAAGTCATCCCTGCTTCACTCACAAAGACTTGTATACCTGGGATTGATCAGCGACACCAACCTGCAGAAAGTCTTCCCATCAGACGACAGAATACAGAGGCTGAGGAAGGTGGCACGCCCTTTCCTCCGAGAAGCTCACCCATCTCAGCAATGGTTACGTCTCCTAGGTCATGTATCATCCCTGGCTCGTATAGTGCTCATCGGCCACCCCTGAATTCGATCTCTTCAGTGGCAGCTAAAATCCAGGTGGGTTCAATACGACAACTCCCCAGATACGTTGGTCCCCAGGGGACCCGAGCAGCTGACGGAACTGATGTGGTGGGTGGCAGATGAGAATCTCCATAAAGGGGTTGAGCTTCTCGTCCCTCCCTCGGAATTGATGCTCTATTCAGATGTGTCAAAAGAAGGGTTGGGGGCCCTACATGATGCACCACACGGCCTCCAGGCTCTGGTCAGAGACCGAAAGTTACCATCACATAAATCTTTTAGAGATGGGGGCAGCCTGTCTAGTCCTCCAACAGTTTCAGCAGTTCCTGGCAATTTATTTTGGTGTTGATGATCGACAACACAACTTTAATGGCTTACGTAAACAAGCAAGGTGGTACCTTTTCGCACCCCCTATGCCATCCAGCAGTGGAGAAGCCTAGATGGGCAGAAGACAACTTGGTGTTCCTATCTGGCCACTTCATTCCTGGCAAGCGGAATGTGCTCATGGACAATCTGAGCAGAGCGACTCGGATAGTGGGCTCCGAGTGGTCTTTGAGTCGTCTAGTAGCCAACAAAGTCCTGACTTTGCGGGATTCCTCGAATGTGGATCTGTTCGTGACGTCACTGAACAACTGGCTCGTGCTCTACTGCTCCCCAGTCCCTGAGCCTCACGCTCTCTGGCAAGATGCATTTCAACAACGGTGGAAATTCCCGTTCTCTCTGATAAGGGTACTCGACAAGACCAGATCTCTCTCTCTCTCTCTCTCTCTCTCTCTCTCTCTCTCTCTCGTCTAACATCACATATTATGAAAGTGTATGAGAGGGTAATAAAAAAGAAAATAATGAACCATTTGGTCAAAAATAATTTGTTTAATATGGGTCAACACGGTTTCGTACCTGGAAAAAGTACACAGACCCAACTGATAGCTCACTATGAAAACATATACAATAATATGATAAATGAAAAAGATACAGATGTGATCTATCTAGATTTTGCAAAAGCCTTTGACAAGGTAGACCATAACATATTGGAGAAAAAAATGAGAAAGCATAATATTGTGGGAAAGATAGGAAAATGGGTAAAAGAATTCCTGCAAAACAGAAAACAGATAGTGGTTGCAAATGACGAGAAATCAGATGAAGCCCAGGTAATATCTGGTGTGCCCCAAGGTACGGTATTAGCTGCACTGCTATTTGTTATTATGATCTCAGACATAGACTGTGATGTTGAAAACTCCGTAGTGAGAAGTTTCGCCGATGACACAAGAATAAGTAGAGAAATTACTTGTGATGAAGATAGGAACTCACTACAAAGAGATCTAAACAAAATATATGAATGGGCGGAGATAAATAGGATGGTATTTAACTCCGATAAATTCGAATCAATAAATTATGGAAACAGAGAAGGAATGGTGTATGCATACAAGGGACCTAATAATGAGACAATCATAAACAAGGAAGCAATTAAAGACCTTGGTGTAATTTTAAATAGGAATATGTTATGCAACGACCAAATAGCAACACTGTTGGCTAAATGTAAAGCAAAAATGGGAATGTTATTCAGACACTTTAAAACAAGAAAAGCTGAACACATGATTATGCTTTACAAAACTTATGTGCGTAGTACACTCGAGTACTGCAATGTGATATGGTACCCACACTACCAAAAGGATATTGCGCAAATAGAGAGTGTACAAAGGTCCTATACTGCTAGAATAGAAGAAGTTAAGGACCTTGATTACTGGGAAAGACTGCAATTTTTAAAACTATACAGTCTAGAAAGGAGAAGAGAACGCTACAGGATAATACAAGCATGGAAGCAAATAGAAGGAATTGCTGAAAACATCATGGAGCTTAAAGTATCAGAAAGAGCAAGCCGAGGTAGATTAATAGTGCCAAAAAGCATTCCAGGTAAACTGAGAAAGGTGCACAGGACATTAATCCACTACGCACCAGCATCGATAATGCAGCGACTATTTAATGTGCTGCCAGCTCATCTAAGAAACATATCAGGAGTGAGCGTAGGTGCGTTTAAAAATCAGCTCGATAAATACCTAAGATGCATCCCAGACCATCCAAGACTGGAAGATGCAAAATACACCGGAAGATGTATTAGCAACTCTCTGGTGGATATACGAGGTGCCTCACACTGAGGGACCTGGGGGAACCCAAACAAAAAATAAGGCAATAAGGTAAGGTAAGGCTCTCTCTCTCTCTCTCTCTCTCTCTCTCTCTCTCTCTCTCTCTCTCTCTCTCTCTCTCTCTCTCTCTCTCTCTCTCTCTCCACGACGCGATCTACTCAAACGGCCACATGTGAATATCTACGACAAAGCCATAGCTTCCTTGCGACTTCATGCCTGGAGACTATCCAGCATATCCTCTCTCAGAGCGGCTGCGAAAAGGATGTCTGGATCCTTGCGAATGTTTTCGGCTTCAGTCTGCCAGGCCAAGTGGACTGTCTTTTGTTGTTGGTGTTATGTAAGGGGTATCTCTACCCTCGATACCGCTATTCCAACAATAGTGAAATTCCTCGTATACCTTCGTGAGGAAAAGCTCATCTCTGTCTTGGTGAAAGGCTACTGCTCAGTCTTGAGCCTTGCCTCTTGGCTGAATAGAGTTAATATTTTGTCTTCGTTGGAATTGTCTCTCCTCATACCTGCCCTCAGTCAGAAGTTAGACCATCCCAACGGAACGTGGTTTGCGTCGTTCAGTCCCTGAAGCGTGCTGTCTATGAACCATTACGCCAGGCATCGGATCGATACCTTACCCTGAAGACGGTTTTCCTACTCGCTTTGGCTTCAGCTAAAAGAGTCGGCGAACTTCATGGTCTTTCCTATGACGTCGCCCATTCAAGGGGATGGGGGGAGTTAACGCTTGGCTTTATCCTTGAATTTATCGCCAGGACTCAAAATCCGAGAGTAATGGAGCCTAGATTTGGGCCCTTCCAGTTTGGGAGTCTTTATAACGTAACCGATGATACAGATCAACTGTCACTTTGTCCAGTGAGGAGATTGTGGTACTATCTCAAGAAAACAGCAGCACTCTTTGTCAGCACGTGAAAGGTCAAGAGAAGTATCACCAATAACACCATCTCTGCTTGGATTCGCAATGCCATAGACTTGGCACTGAATCCCGATCCTCTTCCGACTAGACAACCCAGATCTCATGACGTTAGAGGCATAAGCATGTCCCTAGCGTTCAAGGGAAACTACTTTGTAACGCAGGTCCTACAAGCGGGCGCGTGGAAGCGTCAAACTACCTTCACCGCCCGCTACCTACTAGACGTGACTCACAGGTACATGGAGGCATTCTCCATTGGCCCTGTGGTGACTGCACAGAAAGTGGTTTAAATACCTCAGGTTCCTTGATGGACAACTAGCAGGTGGTTGAGGGCAAAGGTTACCCGGGATTAGTCTGGGAAGAATGTCAAGAATGAATGGCTCTTTCATTCTTTCATCTTCCCGTCTCTTGGGGAACAGCATGTCAAGAATGAATGGCTCTTTCATTCTTTCATCTTCCCGTCTCTTGGGGAACAGCATGTCAAGAATGAATGGCTCTTTCATTCTTTCATCTTCCCGTCTCTTGGGGAACAGCACCCATGGTCCTCTCCGAGCTGGCCTCACCTCTCTGTAGGTAAAACCAATTCCTCCCTGTAACTTATAGAAATACTACTTCTTGCACCCCCAAACCCCCTTATGAGGTGAGATTGGGTAACGTCTGTAGTTGATTCAAAGATTCCTGCGTTTTTGAGAATTCTTACATACATACATACATATACCAAAGGCACTTCCCCCAATTTTGAGGGGTAGCCGACAACAACAAGAAACGAAACAAAAAAGGGGACCTCTACTCTCTACGTTCCTCCAGCCTAACCAGGGATTCAGCCGAGTTCAGCTGGTACTGGTACTGGTACTGGTACCTGGACCAATATCACACAATCGCACACATTGTGCAGGCCGCTAACAGTGCATTGCGCGGAATTTAGCAAGTTGTCAGGGTTTTTCCCTGTTACAGGCGGAGCACGTATGAGAAAACTCCATGTTAAAAACCAGCCAGTTGGCTCGGACTTCCACCCTCCTAATGGGTGAGTCATCCTTGAGAAAGAGCAAAAGGGTTTGTATTTAGTGTCAGAACAATTGACAAATTTGAAAAATTCAGTGTCTGAAAAATTTAGTGTCAGAACAATTGACAAATTTAAAAAATTTAGTGTAAGAACAATTGACAAATTTGAAAAATTTAGTGGCAGAACAATTGACAAATTTGAAAAATTTAATGTCAGAACAATTGACAAATTTGAAAGTAATTTGTATATTTCCTAATGATACAAGCCTTGAAGTCTTTATACAAATTTGGCCCGCCACCACCTGTCCCCCTGTTTTTGCCTGCAGTCAAAAGTAACGAGACAATACTGGTGTCTGTGAGCGGGGTAGCCGGCTACATATGCTAATTAGCAGTGTTACTTACACCTCGTCTTATGGCTAGTCTTCCGTCTTCGCCAAAGGTACATACATATGTACCAACCCCCAATTTTGTGGGGTAGCCAACATCAAACAAATGAAACAAAAAAGGGGACCTCTCCTCTCTACGTTCCTCCCAGCCTGACAAGGGACTCAACCTAGTTCGGCTGGTACTGCTAGGGTGCCACAGCCCACCCTCCCTCGTTATCCACCACAGATGAAGCTTCATAACGCTGAATCCCCTACTGCTGCTACCTCCGCGGTCATCCAAGGCACCGGAGGAAGCAGCAGGGCCTACCGGAACTGCGTCACAATCGCTCGCCATTCATTCCTATTTCTAGCGCGCCAAAAGTATATCCCTAATAAAGAACTCAAGATTTGTATCTTTAGGAAAAATACAAATAAATTTCAAATTTGTCAGTTTTCTTTATAGCAGCAGTAGTATTGGTTATCAGCACCTTTTATTCCAATGTTATTTGATGTTTGTGAGAAAGCAATTTTAGAAAGAGTTAGGTGTGTGTAATTTTCCGTAAACTTACAACACTTGCAGCACATTTCAAGATGAACCTTTTAGCATCAGTATTCATTAGCTACAAATAAAAAAAATGGATGTAGTTGTTCCAACTTAACAAATACATTGCTATATACAAAGGAAAAATGCATAAAAAACATTTTCGTATGAAAAACACGTAAAAATAATCATTATATGTAATACTAAAAATGTTTTTAAAAGCCAAGCAAAATACTGTACAGTATCTATTCAATGGAAAATGTTCATATTCTTCTGTTAACCCTTTAACCCCCAGGCTATTTGGAAATTTCCAACCCTTAACCCCCAGGGGGTTATTTTTTTCCCCAGCACATTTTGCAGTATATTTTTTTTTTTTAAATTGCTCTAACAGCCTTAATTTTAGTCATAGAGAGGTCAGGTTGGTCTCATTCTTTTGGAAAATGCCTGAATTTTTTCAAAAAATTATCTAAAATATGAAAAAAAAATTTTTTATAGCATTTTTTTGCAAGGACGTACCGGTACGTCCAGGGGGGTAAAGGGATGGCTTTTGTGAAACGTACCAGTACGTCCTTTGGGGGTAAAAGGGTTAAGTACAGATGCACATGTAGTTGATGTATGTAAATTGATAGCACATTTGTGTGCTGGTTATAAGCTATTAGATCTTTTTTTATAAGGTTTTGCTTCATTTGTGATATATCCTCTTCATAGATTTTTGTACTATTACTTATCAATAATTTCCTGGTTACCTCTTTCCAGATATTTCTCTCATTACCTCTTGTTCCACACTGATGCCTGGCTTTGCATTTCAGACTGAACCTCTGCAGTTACAATACCGGATATACGAGAGAGCGAATAAAAAGATCAAGCTCGACCCAGAGTCGTTCAGCACCGAAGCTTTCAATTCCAATGAAGAAATGCCAAAGCTAGAACCGAGCGTCGGAAATGGCGCGAACATGTCGACCTACGCTTCTCTGGATGCAGCGGGAAATGTACTGGAGTACAGGTGCGCCCCACTTCTCCAAGCCTTCGAAACTAACGATTGTGATACGTCTATTAAGAAGGACGAGGAGAAGTGGACGAGGGAAGGGTTATCGGAAGCTGCGAAAAAAGCTGCCGAAGGTCAGGCAGCCAGTTGTAAAGAATGCGCAGCGGATGCTCTCGCGGGAGCGGCCGCAAAAATAGAGGAGACTGTCCAGGAAGAGAATTGCAAGGCGCTCTCGAGTGAAGGAAAGAAAGAGCTTGTGCAACCAGAACTGACGCAGGGCAGCAGTGGTGGTGATACTAGAAGCGAAATGAAAACAGACATTGGTGGGGAGAGTTGTGATAGTAATTTGCAGAAAGTAGCAAATATTGCAGACAGTAGTAATGTTGTTGACACGTATTTAACTTACGACCCGACTTACACGACACCCAGCAACGGTGTCAATGTTGGGGTCACGTTTATACCCAGCGAGATGGGTTATATTAGCCCGGCTGGAGTTCCTTGTACAATTATACCCAGCGGGAGCTGTGTTTCAGTGAGTGGTGATTGCATTCCGGGGGGTGTGGGGGTTCCTGCCGTGTGCAGTAGTGCAACATTGCATAGACCATTGCAAGGGGAGGTGGGCACAACCGATCACGTTAATGTTTGGGTGGCAGCTGGCCTTCCAAATTTGGTGAGTGAGCCTGCGTTGCTGGCTGTGGAAAACAAGCCTAGTGCTGTCGATATGAAAAGCGGAGAGGAGGAA
This sequence comes from Palaemon carinicauda, assembly GCF_036898095.1. Taxonomy (NCBI): domain Eukaryota; kingdom Metazoa; phylum Arthropoda; class Malacostraca; order Decapoda; family Palaemonidae; genus Palaemon; species Palaemon carinicauda. Next base: position 96,049,328 of record NC_090727.1, on the reverse strand, counting down.
GGAAAGGAGGTACAGCTGACTATAAGTGAATCTGGGATAATGAGCGCTAGTGGGATGGGAACTACCGTTGAAGGAATGGTCAATGCTATCGAGTCAGAGGCTTGTGAACTTTTGTCAAAAATTGAGAGTGGTTCAATTGCAGACGACTTCCCTCCAAAGACTGGCGAGAGGCAGGCGGAGAAAGAGACGTGTGTGGAGCCTCCGAGTGCGATGAATAAACAGCCTAAGGTTAAAGATGCTATTTCTCTACCTGCAGACAATGTCAAAAACAAAACGGATGAGGAAATTGTTGCTAACAATAAGAGGGGAGAGAAATTGAAAAGTGTGCCTGCGGCTGGAAATGTTTCAGCTTTGGCTAATAAACCAAATAATTCCGGTTCCTCAGATTCAAGAGCAGCAGCCGTTAATGAAAAGACGGACTCGGATACCCTCCCTGATCATTTAGCCAAGAAGAAGTCCTTGAGTGACAGTCACGATAAAACTTCAGACAAGAGAACAACAATAGAATCCAGGAGGTCAAGTGACCCGCAGCAGTCCAAGGATTCCAAAGAAGTTGGTAATCCGAGGGATTCCAGAGCGACCCATATTCCAGCGAGTCTCACAGCTGCAAGTATGGCAAATATGAACAAACCCCATCTCAAAGCAGGGCCGTCTAAATTTTCGCAACCGGAGGAAGCTAAGAACCAGGATGCTAAGCCAGGTAACAACGGAGTAAATGTTAGGAAGGAAGGGAAGCAAGAACCCCTTGGAAAACAATTACTGTCTGGCAACTTCAGGAAGTCGTCACAATCCATTGGGTACAGGACCCTCAAAACCCCTCCCAAGAGCTGGAACCCCACAATTTCACGAGAACAACTTGCCTTGGGAGCTGGAAAATCTTCCGGTGGGAAGGGTATGCAAGAACAAGTTCGTCCAAATAAATTTTTCAAAAATCGTAACAACCCAAGATTTTTAGGAAATCCCTCTGCCGGGGTGAAACCGATGTACGTAAATGTAATCGACGGCTCAAATCAGCAGAAACGAGGTGTCGTGCTAAAGTTAGATCCGAAAACTCTGGGACCTGTGCCTATGGCTGTAACTAATGATATCAGGTCCTCTGGTTGCCTAACGCCAGTTTCAAATTTAACTTCCTCTGTGTCTTCCGGTCTGTTGGCAACGATGTCTTCAACTCCGACGACGCTGTCTCTTTTGGGGTCATTGCCGATATCTTCGGATAGTCAGGCAACCAATACAGAAGCGGCTGTAACAGTTGCAACACCTAGAGTGGAGGACGCACCAGTAAATAGTACCAAAGGATCAACCACTTTGCCTACATCACTCAAGAGTGTAGCCAAAGAAAGTACAAATTCAAGTTCAAAAGTCATTGGTAAACATAAAACTACTGTTCAAGAAAGTCAAAGTAATCCTGATACAATTAAGACTACCAGTAGTAGTAGCAGCTGTAATACTGGTAGTAAAATGAACAACAAAATTAGTCCCACAGCCAAAAGTGAAATTGTGTCCACTGTACAAACAACTGTTGGTAATTCCAAGGTAGACATTAGCGGCCAATCTGCCATCGTCACTGAAGACAGATCTAAAGCAGGAACCACTATACAAGTTGTGAGCTCTGTTGGAAACATGGTGCATAATTCCAATTTGCCGAAACCAGCTCTGTCAACGGCAGTCCCAACTTGTGTAACGCAGCTGAGGGCAGCGCCGATAAACACGCTGAATCCTTCTAATACAGCCTTTCAATTGCAGCAGCACTTTGCAGTGGGGTCCCCAACCGTGGGCTTAATACCCTCTTCCGGGGTATCCCTTCCTGCCACTATAGGAACAATGCCTCTTCCATATTACACCAGCCCTACTCTGGGTTATCCAACTTATCCGTTTGTTTATCAGAATCCAGATGCCACCAGCCTTATTCCGTCACATAATTCCCCCTCGTTCATTCCCGCATTTTCCCCCTGCCTCTCCCCCCGACCTCCTTTGAGTCCCCGTAATATTGGGGGAGCCAAAATGCTGCAAGATTTACCACTCCAGTCCAACCTTCTTCCACTAGTGCCATTAGTACCCCAAGTTCCCCCACAAGCCCATTCCCCTCGACCCATGACCCCTCCATCGCCGAGAACCCCAACCTCTAACCAGTCTCCAAGACCGTACCCTTCACAGTCCCCGAGGCAGTCCAGCACAAATCATTCAAGACCCCAAACTCCCCACTCTCCCAAAACTTTAAGTACGGGGCACACAAGATCTCCAGCGCAGTCTCCAAAGTTACTCGCTGGACAGTCTGGGAAGCCCCAGTTAGGGGGCCAGTCAACTCAGCCTTCGACTCAGACGCCTGGTACTCAAGTTACGGGAACTTCTCAGTCGCCCAACTTGGCTTCCAAATTGAATGCCTGTGTACAAACTTCTTTCTCTCAAGCAACTATCATGCCTAAGAACAACATGAGTTTCGTCTCTTCTAAACCTCCTGTGCCTCTTCCTACTAAGAATGCATTAACCAGTCAGTCATTAGGGTTAAGCCAGCCGGTCGTATCTGTTAGTAGTTGTTACCCGAACAGTTCTCAGTCCCCAAAGCCTTCCAGACCAAAAATGCCTCAGTCTCCTAAGCTACCCAGCTCAGTTGGCTGCACTCCATCGTCAGAGACACTCATCAGAACGGGAAGTACAACCCAGGCTGTCCGACCTCAGACGCCACAGTTTTCAAGATGCTCCACCCCCTCTTATTCGTCAAGCGACACGAGAACAACCAGCGTGAGCGCTCCAAGAATGGCAGCTACCAGTCAAGACCGTTTGCAAATAGCCATACCACAGTCGCCTGTGTTTTCCATGCCTATACCAGTTTCTCAATTCACATCAATCCCATCGGGAGTAGTATCAGTTGCGGGGTTGTCGGTACCACAGGTAAATAATAGTTTCGAGGCGGCAACATTGTTGCACCCACAAACATTGCAAGTATCTCTGGCACACACCTTATCAGCATTATCTCAGAGTAGAAACAGTACTGGAAACTCAAGTAACACTGCTGTGAGTAAAGGGACTGCAAATCTGCCTGAGGTATCTTCTACAATTTCATCTTATATTCCAAATACATATGCATCTCTGCTTCTTCCTCATAATAGCATACAGAATATCCCACCCTTTGCCACAACAAGCAGCGTGACCCCAACCCTCGCAGTAACTGGTACCCCAGCATGTATATCGGCAGTGCCAAGCTGCACTTCGCTCACCCAGAACTTTCCTTGCAATAGTAATGCTTCCTGCGTGAACCCCACTCCATCCCCCTTAATCCCTTCTCCTGGGCATACTATTCCATCCAGTAGTGCAGCAGAGTTTCCCAAAGTGTCATCCATTGCGCCCGTTGTAGTTTCGGTTGCAAACGCAGCCGTGTCGGTGTCGGGGAACATTAGCACAAGTTCAAAAGTTTCGGTGACAAATACAGTGTCCACCAGCTGTCCGGCTGTAACGGAAGTATCTCGTGATACGACCAGAAATGTGACTTCTACTGCAGTGTCTGTAAGTTCATCTGTAAATTCATTACCTGCAATCACCTGTAGTGTTTCGTTGCCTCAAAATGCCGTAACATGTACTGTACCTACTTGCTCTGGTACCGCCGCTATATCGAGCACGTCGTCAGTTACGCCGCCGGGAATGTTGTTGCCCGCTACATCAGTGACCAGTAAAGTCGAGGAGTTACCCCTTAGAGCGTCGTCCCCTCTCGATGTACATAAAAGTTCCGTAGCAAATACCTTTTCCATAAGTACAACTGCTAGCGTAGCCATATCTCCAAGTATCACTGGGAGTTTTGCCGTACCTTTAAACGGTACGACCGACGTCGTGTCGTCCCAGTGCAAGACGCTAAACACCCCGGACAGTGCGGCTAAAAGTTCTCTGACCCAGAGTAGTGGAGTACCGAATCCCAGCGGTGATAGTGATGTGGGTGGTAAACCTTCGGTGATGAATGCGAGGGAGAGAGGTGGCAACGTGCCCCAGCCAAGTGCCTGTACCCCAGTCTGTGATGTGACACATGTGATTGATGCCAAACTTCAGTGTGCTGAACCAAGTGTCAGCAGCAGTGATGGCCCCAGGCCATGCCTCAAGAGTTAAATGTTGCACAGTTAAAATAAAAAAAAGGGCAGCAGTGTTGTTGGGACGCCACAGGTCTAAATATATAGGACTTTATATGATACTATGGTGTACCTAACCTGCCAGTTATTTTGTAAATTATACAACACAGATATCCTCTTTGTTAGTGTGTTTGAAACATTTCCTCTCCAGTCACTTCTGAAGTGCTAGTTAGGGATACTTATTTTTGATCTTTATGATGCCTTCCTTTGTCCTAGCCAAGTCTTACAATAAAAAGAAAAAAAAGCTTGTCATGGTGATGCCAAGAGTTTCCCGGTCGTATAACACACAGGTATGAATCCTACGAGTCCACGGAAGCGGAAAACATCGGTGATTGCGCAAAAACGTTTTCATACAATTCTTATCATTATCATGGCTGTGGTTTGCCTATTGCATTTCATAGAATATTGGGCAACAAAATTTACTACTGATTACGAGATAAGAGGTTTTGCGCAGTGAGAAAGTTGTATCCGTTTCAGTGGACTCGTATGGTTTTTTTTTATTTGCATACAGAATACAGTACAGTAATAGGTAAATGTATCCTCTTAAACCTTCTCATCAAGTCAAAAATACCTGAGAAATGATACTCCACATTTGATACAAATTCGCTTGCAAGTTTTGAACTACTCGATGGGTCCACCATGGCAACTCAATTTCGAAAGCACCTTTTTGCACGCTCTTCAAAAAAAAAAAAACCTTTGTGTTCTTTAGATTGTACAGGTGATGAATGTTGGGCCAAAGTAGTAGAGATCATCCTCTTTGTTTACTTGAGCAGTGTCGAAATACAGGAATAGTACAAGAATGCTAGTTAACCTTTGGAGAGCCTTTGAATATGTTTTCTCGAGTATGCATTCTATAGTCTCTCGGTTATCTCTTGTTTGTGTTGTAGGGGGAGAAATCTTTCATCCCTCTCGTAAATATTGTTTAATCCACTGAAGCGTAAAATATTGCTGGTACATTTCCAAAATGAAGGCATTCCTTGTCTTTGCTTTTAAAGTTTTTTTTTATTTAGAGAATTTGTTAAACAATGTGTTAATACAGTATTAAAAGATTTATGATCTTGTTGAGATTTATATCACAGTACAGTTATGTTGATGCTTCACTAAGAAATGTTGAATTTAATAATTTTAATGAGTTGCAACATACTGTATAACGTAGAGTATGCCTTTTCTGTTGCATTTTTGTGTCCCTACCATTCTGCAGAGAGACAAGAGTATATGATTTGAAGTTTTGACTCCATAGTTTTACAGAAGAGGACTATTTTTCATTCTTGTCAGCATTTTAAGCAGGCTTCTACTGCGGTCTTGAGGAAAATGGCTGGCATGTAAACATTGTTTTTTCTTTTTCTTGAATAATATTCACTAATGACACCAAGGATATTTTTTTTTCTATAGAAGGAGAGGTTTGTAATATTTGTAAAAAACAAACACATAGGTGGTTAAATCTGTTGGATTTTTAGAAATGTATTGGCACGAATTCATGTGTGTTCTTCTTGTGTTTGAATCTTATCACATAGACTTTTGACAATTAGTATTCGAGGTGATATCTCATATGGTGGATAATCATAATCGTTATATTTTAGTTGATTGTTGCCATATATCTGTTACTGTTTAAAGTTGTATTGCCAAATACATGAAATTATTTGCATTTGTATTTTGCCATAGGAATGTTTTGTGAGGCAAAGGTTCCGTTCTCTAAAATCTGGTCCTGGGGCCTGTTGAATTGTGTTATGCCTCTTTGTGACTTTGAAATCTCTGTTTCTTGAAGGACATCTACAGTTTTGTGTTCTGTAAACCACCAGTTATGTGTGACTTTTACTTCGAGTCTTTGTGATGGACTGACACAAGAAGAACGGTAACCGTTACGAGAGATTATCCTTACGATTCGAAGATAAGAGCTCAAATCTGTTACGTATTTGCTCAACAGTCTGTCAACCATACTATTTTTATGGTAATAAGGATGAGTTTGTAAATGTTTTATATTCTGTTGATTTGATTCAGAGTCTAAGTTTTAAAAGTTATTTTTTTTTTCATGGTTGACCTGTATTGACACACTTTTATTCCCTTGGTTGTCTCTTGTGGTTTATCGCAAACCACACGTATTAGTGCAGTAATGACAAGCACATACAGTACTACAGCTTTTATGCCCCTAGGTTAGACATGAAAGAAGTTACTGGGAAAGATTTCGACAATTCGTTTTTATCTCTCAGATGTGATGTCTCTTATGATATCGGCGGTAGCAGCTGCTGTCCGATTTCGAGGACTGCGATTGTTTTTATTCTGAATTCAGATCTCCGGTGACGGCCGCGATGCCGTCGCCGTCTGAATATTTATTTTTTTTACGAGGATAGACAGTGATATTATTGTAGTTAAAAAGTTAAATATGAAACACTTTTGGGATGATTCCCACTCATTTTCCATAGTATAGATTGAATAGTGTTTGTTATGAGAAAAAAAACCTGTAATTGTGTGTGTACTCATAATTAAGCTTTTTTTTGTGTTTAATCCCACTCGGCTATTATTTTTCCATTACGGGGATTCGTCGGCGGAATAAATTGATGTGTGTAAATATATATTAGACAGCTTTACTCCACGTTTGCTTCCATTTTTTTTTTTTTTTTTTTGTATAACATTGGTTTTGGAAAACACCCCTTGATACTTGACCAAAAAATAGCATTTTTTTTTCTTTATATAAGCATGGCTATCTTTTCTACTGAAGAATCAAATTGTGAAAGAAAAATATGTAAATTCATTTTTATTTTGCTTAGTGACTTTTTTAGCTGCTGTGCCCTTTTCAGATATTATAGCTATAATTTTATCTTTAGTTGATACCAAAGTGAAGTATAGAAACTTAAACTAGGTTGGTTACTGGCAATTTAATACACCTGAGAGACGCCCTTCTAGCCCTCACCCGAGCTTCTCTTGGAATTTCCGTAGGACAGTGGAGGTACAGAAAGTCCTTAACTTATGGACGTGATAGGTTTCAAGAAGCTTTTTGTAAGCCGAATTGTTTAGAAGCTGAATTTTGTTAAATTTTGGGCTGCGTTAGGCTTCACCTAACACAAATACATACGATTTTCGATAAATTTCGTCTTACCGCATTGAATTATATATGTTATTGCAGTATTTCATTACGAACTTTTAAAACAATATCGGAGATTTATAATTTATGGTTTCTGTTTGTTTCCGAATGTTCGTAGGTCTAGGACCATCTGTCATCTCCACTACACATTTGTATAATTTGGTAGCTAACATCAAAACACAGTTGTGATTGAAAACTCAAAAGAAGTTCGCTTCGCATTCTTTATTCCTTTTTTTTTTTTTTTTTTTTTTTTTTTTTTTTTATAATGTAAAGGTGACTTGCTTAACCTTTTTGTCCACATCCTTTTTATTCCATTTTTTGGATGTAATGGAAACTTGCCTAACCTGTCCAAAACGTAACATTCTTATTGAATAATAAGCTTTATCTTCTGTACTTAAAAATTGTGTATCATTTGTGTGTCAATTGAAGGTGCACGCCAATAGTGTCGTACTCATATCTGTACAAGTTCGTCAATCTGGGAGGGGGTGGAGCACGCAGAAATGTGGAGGACCGCTGAATGCATTATTTTGATTTACAAATTGGTTATGTTTCTTTTATCTTAAATTAATGCCCTTTGTTTTCTATAGCTTCATTGTTAACCCTTTTACCCCCAAGCTATTTGGAACTTCCCAACCCTTAACCCCCAGGCATTTTTTATTTTTTCAAGCACATTTTGCAATATGTTTTTTTTTTTTTTAAATTGCGCTAACAGCCTTAATTTTCATCATAGAGAGGTCAGGCTGGTCTCATTATTTTGGAAAATGCCTGAAGTTTCTCATAAAGTTATCAAAAATATGCAAAAAAATGTTAATAGCAGTTTTTTGCAAGGACGTACTTGTATGTCCTTAGGGGTAAAGGGATGAGTATTGTGAAACGTACCAGTACGTCCATTGGGGGTAAAGGGTCAAAACTTACACCAAACCACAGAGAATGCTTAGTCAGTTATTATGTGTCCATATTACTTATAAGTCCTTGAGATTTCTGGAGCCAACCCCCTTTTTGACAAGATCTAGTCGTGGGTGACAATCTTAAAAAATTAGAAAGAGGAAATATATACAATTTATATACAGTATACATATATATATATATGCACAATTTTCTATTTTGTACAGTAATGAATTGTTTTAGATGGTTAGTATAATGAAGTTAATTCTTGAATTAGATATAACCTACTTTTTTTTTTAATAGTAGCTTAAATGTCTTTAATTTTAAACTTTCTTGTATCGGTTCAACTTTTGGGGCTCGTAGCTTGTATAGAGGTGTGTAGATAGTATTATGTTCCGCTTAACCTTAAAAGTGATACACTTGTTTGTTTATACATATCAGGCAATTTTTTTCTTTTATGGAAACCCATCTCTAGCTTTGAAATTACAGTAGCAGACGAGTTACTTGGTATGGAAAAAGGTGCATCGTGAATATTTAAGAAAATTGCCGCCAGGATTGTCCAATTAAGTGGCTCGATTAATTTCTGGAGTAATGTCGAAGGACTTGTGGTACTTTTTAGTGTGAGATCAGGATATTTAACTATTTTATCTAATGTTCCGTGGCTCAATGTACAAAATTATACGAGAATGAATTTTTAATTAAGAAAGCTATATCGTGAACATTAACATCTAATTTCTGGGGTTGTGTCGAAGGACTGTCATGGTACTTTTTAAGAAGAAATTAAGGTTTTTGACTCGACAAAATTTCACATCTCATGTTCTGAAGGACTGTCATGGTACTTTTTAAGAAGAAATTAAGGTTTTTGACTCGACAGAATTTCACATCTCATGTTCCAAGGCTCAATTTACGAAATTATACGAGAATAAATTACTAATTGTTAAGAAAGCTGTGTATTGCCACTGACCTTGAATTGGAAGTTATCCCTTAGCAGGTGAATGTTGATCCCTTATTATTTAGGAGTGATGTGTATTTACATAATTTTTGAGAGAATTTATTCCAAAAGAATACTCATGAGTGGTTTGATAAGATTTGGTACCTAATAGCAAGGGATTTCTCTGTAGTGGGGTACATTTTTAGCATCTACTAATGATTAAGAAATTGGACTTTTCTATCTTTTAGTACTTTCTTACGTGTGTGTGTTTGTATAGGAATTTCCAATTGGTAATGGTCAACGTAGTCTAATCGAGTATTGATACAGAAATTTTTTTTTGTTGATAGAACAGGTCACAACTATGACAGTGAATAACATATCTGGTAATTTTAAAATCCAGTAATATATAATGTATGTTTCAGATTTTTTTTTTATGGAGTTTTGACATAAGAAAGTATGATAGAACCTTGTTTGGGTTGTTGTTCTGTTGTTGGTATACGGAGTGATGGAGCACTGTGCTATACCAGTGAATATATTCACGTATAGAAGGCACAACTATTTTTGCAGGGCAGCAGACGCTTTTTTGTTGCATAGCGTTTATTCTTGCTGCGAGTTCTTCACGTGTGGAGCATAGATGTGTGTATATCTACTTTTGGGACAGTTTTAAGCACAGTGATTTACTTAGTACAGTATTAGTAATAATTCAGAGCTATAGAAACAGTTTTTTTTGCAACAATGGTACCTATACAGTTGTTTGTTTTCCAGGGAAATTGTTTGTTAAATCTCACACACGAATTTCCTGTTATTTTCCATCTGGTAGGCACACTTCTATGTTCAGAAGTGAGAAATGTCTTGCATAGATTTATTTTTCTCTTTTAAGATGTTTTATTACATTCTACGTTTAATCTTCTCGAACCCAGATATGCATTTTGTAAATGCCATGAAAAATAATTTCATTTTCTCGGTTTGCCTTTGGCTTCATCATTGCAGTTATCAGTAATTGAATTCCTCCAGATATTTGTAATCCTTTTCATAGCAATAATGAAAATCTTCCATTGATAAGTCGTGTTACTTTATCGAGAATCTTTTGTTGCTTCTATCACTTTTTTCATGAATCACCATATTTTTTTTTTAGTTTGAAAAGCACTTTACTCTTCTTCACTCCTGATTATACCCCACCAATCTGTGATTATCATCTTTTGAGATTTTTTTTATCCATATTGTTAAACCTAATGTCAAACTGAAGACGACAATCAGGCTCGGGACGACCGAGGCCTCGTCACCACCGCGGCAGATTTATCCGTGACGTACGGAGTCGTACGCAGGTTTTCATAGATGAGAATTGTATTGTTAATTTACAATGTGTGTTGTATAAAAACTACCTATGTTAAAATTTTTATAAGATGAATATTACTAGACTAGTTGCTCAGGATGCTTAGAGGTGTGTGATTGGCCCAACTATTATTATCCTCTCATTCTCTCACTCACTCACTCTCTCTCTCCCTCTTTCTCTTATTCTTCCATCTGTACCTGTTTCACTGTTGGTTTTATGTTATAAATTTTTTACATCCAGAGTCTATGTTCAATTTTATGTATATGTAATATGTACAGCTATTCAAATTTGCTTTTAATACAATGTCATTGCAGTTGATCTTTTTGCTTTAGCCTTTTTAGATATAAAATGGTAGCATAGCTGGTGCCTCTGTATCGGCCCATCCCTTTGACGAAGGAATTAGCTAAACGGAAGACAGCCTGTGAATAGTGGTTTTCACGCGCCTTTGCTTTATACACGACACCCACAAGGTGCTCGCGCGAGGGTAGTAACCTCTGCATTCCTTGCTTTTATCTTTCTCTGGTATAATTGGAAGGTTTTATCAGAAAAGGTATAGTAGAAGGACCCTTTTCACCGGCCGCCACAGGTCGACCCAGAAAACATGATTATTATTATTACTACTTGCTAAGCTACAACCCTAGTTGGGAAAGCAGGATGCTATAAGCCCAGGGGCCCCTACGGGGAAAGTAGCCCAGTGAGGAAAGGAAATAAGTAACAAAATTGAAATAAATATTTCCTACGTAAAATATAAAAACTTCACAAAATAGGAAGAGAAATAGTATGCCGGAGTGTACCCTCAAGCAAGAGAACTGTAACCCAAGACTGTGGAAGACCATGGTATAGAGGCTATGGCACTACCCAAGACCAGAGAACAATGCTTTGATTTTGAATTTTCTTTCTCCTAAAAGAGCTGCATATGATAGCTAAAGTGTCTTCTACCCTTACCAGGAATAAAGCAACCACCATTAACCTATTATTTTATCAAACTTGTGAAGTCCCAATATGTCTTTATATATTTGCAGTATTGAAATCATAGCTTACAAGAGGTCTCCGGTACTTTAAGTCATGTTGATGATGACGGTCTTGAAATTACTCTCAAGTTTCGATATACGTCGATTCTTGATGTACAGTACTGTAAAGTTATGTACTGTCCTAATAATTCTATAATACACGACCCATTTAATGAACTGTGATTGATGAATACTGTATTTTGATAAAAATCTGCACATGGAATTAATGAAAAATGACAGAATATGGTATGCAGAATAGCTATAATATAGAAGAGATTTTCATATATGGCTGCACTCTATCTATTTCTACTGTTGATTCCTCAGTTTCATTATAGCACATCATTTTCAATTTCAACTTCATGTTGTCTACCTGGCAATAGTACCAAACTAAGGTTGTGGTATTTTTTAAAAGATGTGACAAGTTCATGATCCCATTGTCTTTGAATTAGTTGTCTATTGCTCAAAGGGTATATAATAAACATCCTCATAACTCAAGCAATTGAATTTTGAGAATGCAGTATAGTTGTGGTAAGGAAAACCTTAATGGAAATATTTTAGGCAACAGCCTGAGACAATTCACTGAATACTATGATATCTAGTTGGCCTACATTATCAGTCGATCAATTTATCAAGGTTTGAAGATTATCCAGTCTTTGAATGGGTGTAATTTCTACTCATACCAGTACATATTTGTGTACTTAGAAAGTTAGGATGCATAGTACTGTATGGATATGAATACATACATACACATACCAAAGGCACTTCCCCCAATTTTGGGGGTTGGCCGACATTAACAATGAAACAAAACAAAAAAGGGGACCTCTACTCTCTACGTTCCTCCAGCCTAACCAGGGACTCAGCCGAGTTCAGCTGGTACTGAATATAGATAAATATAGATAAAAAACAAAAAACTTAAGTACATGACCCTGTATGATTTCTAAATTAAACTTATTTCTGTTTAAAGGAACTACCTTGGATTGGTAATGAATATATGTCAACTGGCAAAATACAGTCTCTTATAGAAATAACGTGGTCTTTCAGCTTGGTGCCAAGGATATACTACTAATAAGAGTAATGACAAATATATTCCTGTGTAATATTTCATGTTCGAAACGCTTGCTGCTAGAAATTCCTTTGTATGTGGGTAAATATAAATTTACTTAACCAGAATAATTGAAGTGTGAAATATAAATGGCATTAGGTTTTATACATTTTATTAGTTCATCTGTGGTCAATAACAGGGGACGGTGGCCTGTGGCACCCCTAGCAGTACCAACAGAACTCGGTCGAGTCCCTTGTCAGGCCGGGAGGAACGTAGAGAGGAAAGGTCCCCTTTTTTCATTTGTTTGATGTTGGCTACCGCCCAAAATTGGGAAGGTTCCTTGGTATATGTACAGTAAGTATGTATGTATGTATACATTTTATTAGCAGTTCAGTTCACTTCACCATAAATTGTTAATCTTCAGAATGAAAAGGAATTTATCATTCCTATGTAGTTCAATGAGATATGGAGTCCGAAATACCCGAAAGAAATGCAAGTATCAGGTAGGGTCAGCCACTTCACCCGATCACCCCAAGGGTCGCCCACTTGCTAGCCTTTAAATTACCTCCATTCCCATTTTCTTCTATGGAGTTGTCTAACTGTTGAACTTTAGCCACATATTACAACTCGAGTGTTTTCCCCTAATTGCAGCTTTTATTGGCCTCCCGAGCCCCAACACCTGGTCATGGTGGTCCAGATTCCATACACTCAAAACCAACAACTATAAACCTACCTGAAAAATGGTTATATGCATGTTTATCTCGCCAGAAGTTAGAATGCTGTGATAACCTTTGGTTTAATTATCTGGGAATATCCACTGTAGACATATATACCCTTAGGAAGCTACTAAAGGAACCTTCCATCAGGACATCATGGCTATCTCACCCAAAAATAGATTTTTCGCTTCGCTCAAAATCCGTTTTAAGGGCCTCATATTACCCAGTCTCTGTACAAGGCGAATACAGTACCTACAATTTTATCCATAAACAGCGAAGGAAAAGCTAATGCTAAATAAGTTTTTTATGATAATGTAAACTAGAAAAAGTTTTATTTTTTTATTTTTATTTTTTGATTTTTTCAATTGTGGTTGTGGTAGCCGATGTGGTAACATCCTTGACTTGGGTTCGAGTCGCACTCAAATTCGTTAGTTCCTTTGGTTGCTGCAACCTTACCATCCTTGTGAGCTGAGGATAAGGGGTTTGGGGGAGCTTATAGGTCTATCTGCTGAGTCATCAGCAGCCGTTGCCTGGCACTCCTTGGTTCTGGCTTGGGTGGAGAGGGCCCTTGCACGCTGATCTTATGTGTATATGGTCACTGTCCCTTGCTTCTCCATTCATGAGCGGCCTTTAAATGACAGGATTCATTCACATCCTTAAGAACTAGCCTATTTTATATCTTCATCTAGTTTTATGTGGTATGAAATAAATCTTTAATGGCCTATCTTTCCGTTGCTATCTCTGATGTGAACCCATTGATATTTTTTTTTAATAATTGATTCCCGTATATCCAATTTGTTTGATTTTTCCTTTTCCTTAACATCGATTATTTCTCTCCCCATTTCTATCCTCTCACTTTATTATCTTATTTTATGTTACTTGTACTAACATATATCTTTCTATGTTTCAGTATTTTCTTCTTTATTTTTTAATTTTGATTTAATTTTATTCATTTTAGGTTCCCTTTGAGTAATGGAAGAGTCCTAGAAGTGTCATAAACCTAAAAAAAATTGCAAAGCCTTCACAAAATTTAAATCTTCAAAACTAAAACAAACTTATAAAGTTAAATGTAGGCATCAATTACATTGTATGACTACAGTTTGGTGATAAAAATTTCGTATTTCTAACCAGTAATAAATTGTAAAATCCACTATAATTATTTCTTTATATGTCTATTGTTTGAGGAAAATGCCTGAAAGTAATTTAAAGATAAAGTATGATCATAAATCCATAAGAGAAAAGAAGACGCTCTTAAATTTGAATTGTTTTTCGTCATGTTGCAGACGACAGTACTCACAGCTCACTTGTAGGCTCGACTACTAGCTCGTCCCCCATCACTTTGAATGGGCACTAGTAAACAAAAGTTTTAATACGAGTCTATGCGGTCCCGCTACTACTACACACTTTTCAAAAGGTAAACAATCTTAGAAGTCAGCTGGTATAGTGATATATGCTCGTTTTATCCTGCAGAACTGGAAAATAAGTAAGAAGAAACTAAATAAGACGATGAAAGTGAGGAAGTACCGCCTGGTGGAGTATTTGCGTAACCTCATTGCTTCATATACCTCCAATAAAGGGTTTAAGGTAAGTTCAAAAGTGTCTTATCCCACCAAATTGTAAATGACAGCTTTGAAAGCAGTTTACACACATCAACATTTACTCTACAATTTCATTATAAATACAAAGAATGGAAATTCACATTCACGTTTAGTACTTAGACCCTTTTTAACAAACAACGTGCTAATATATATGAAGCAGTTCAAGTACCTGACCTTTTCTAGTTGGACGATTTAGTAAACAAAAACCCAATCATTGTGCCTCGTAAAATAAAGCTATGCATTCGGGTTATGCATTACAGGGTTTGATATAAATTTCAGTTAAAACCATTAGTTCTTTATTAAACTTCAACAAGCAATCGTCCGCATATAAAATTACTCGTTTACCTAACTTTGTTATAGAATATAATGCTGTTGTTTGAAGTTCATTCATACATTAATAAACCGAAATATCAAATGCATAGTCTACCTGATATTTAACTCATGGCTCGTTGTGGATAAGAATATGTGAAACAGTTAATTCTAGGGTTTTAGAAACTTTTTTTTTTTTTTTTTAGTAGAGAATGTTAGGCTAATTGTTTACTGAGGAAATTATCATTATTTCTAGTTTATCTGCGAATATAGGATTATACTTAATATTGATTTAAAAATCTATCATTATCATCAACAAGATCAAAACTAACTTTTATTTTACCACCCCAAACTTTACTTACTTTCTTTACTCTGAGGGCTGTTTTCCTGGTCCTATACAGGAGGGGAACCTTACTCTCTACTGTACATGACCTCCCCATTCATTTTATCATTTTCGTTCGAAAGTATTCAACATTTCACACCGCATATTGCCTGTTTATTGTTAAATCATCTATTATCAAAGCACTCACAGAACAAGAAAGACTTCAGTTTCCTCTTGAAAGCATTAATATCTTCAATCTTTCGGATGTCTCGTGAGAGCATATTGTATAGTCTCGGGGCCATATATTTAAAGGCTCTAGAGCCTACAGTAGACATATATCTAGGTTCCAATAACTTGAAACCATTTGTAACTATTTTCTTAGCTACAAGCTAACTGGTTTGATTTTTTTTTGTTAATTTTGAATCTTAACACCAGTGATACACGGTTTATTCCAATTTCAGATGTTTTTTTAGTATTTTTGCTAGTACTATGTATAGATTTGTATAATAGCAGGGATGATAATAATTATAACACACCTTCACCTTTGGTCAACACAAGTTGTCATCTTTCGATATCCATGAGCTAAACAAGCTCTTGACAAAATATGATTACTTTGCTAATTTTCATTAGTCCAGTGAATTCCTCTTAATAATGGTAATTCTGATCATTCACACCCCATTGTCAAACTTAACCTAAACCCGCAGCTGCGCTCTACAGCTTCGAAAGCCTTACACGGAGCCTCAAAATCTTTGCATACTTTAGTTCCTTCTGCTTCTTAACCCTGGCCATCCACAATTCTAGTCACTCGATTAGACAGCTAGAGTGTGAGGTAGAAGATCGAGCAGGTTATTCTGATCCTAGCTAAAGTAAGAGCTTCTCATAACAGATGGACTCCCCAACTCACAAACATTGAGATATAAACAGAAATCCAACTGAAAATTGAGATATAAACAGAAATCCAACTGAAAATAACTAAGATAAGATAACAAAATATTGTGAAAAACCAATATTATATCATTTAATATATTAAGCAAAACAACATTTGTAATAACTAGATATCCATTTCATATGAAACCCAACTAATTATTAACTCTTGTAGCTTGAAATCATAAGAATGGGATTCAGATTAGGCTTACCCTAGGCCAAAATTTAACAAAATTCAATTTACAAACAATTCGTCTTGCAAACAGTTTCTTGGAACCTATTAAAATTGTAAGTTGTGGACCTTCTGTACTCTCATATTACATTTGTCGTTGGCACGGCATATTGTATGATTCCTTTAAAACTCTGAAGGGGTTAATGAAGTCTCAACTAAAATTGTATAAGTTTTAATGGTATTTTAATTTTATAATTACTTACATGGAGAAAGCACAGAGGATAAGTTTTACTATGTGTAGTGAGGAGTACAATTTCTTTCAGTTCCTATTAGCAATTATGTTTCAACTTAGTTTTTTAAGGAAATGGGGTGTATACTGCACAGCAGTAAGGCCTATACTTTGTTGAAAGAATGGCTGCCTTACGTGGCTCATCAAAGATGTGTCAAGTAATTTTTGTCTAAGGGGAAGTACAAAGAAAGAAGTCAATAGCCATATAACATTGAAATGGTGTTTCTTATTTGGTCAATGAGTTAAGCTATGCTGGGCCTAGTCAGTACTTGGATGGGGGGACTGCCTTTAAACACCAGATGCTGTTGACAATTGAATACTGTAGGAGTTTTTGTTTTATAAGGTGAATAATGAAATGACTTGTAATGCTCCCTTACCAATCAAGTTAGTGATCAACCTGTTCACCAAACTGTTTAGCTTGTTTAACTTTCTTTTGTTACTCTCAAAGGCCAGAGAGCCTTTTCTTGTGGGCAGTAAGTGGGGCTTGCCTTCCTAGTTGTTTGAACGAACCTAACTTCATTAGTCAGGGTTAGTTACTGGGTGCTTCTTTAGTAAGTTTTGAATGTTCTGTGTGTATTACAGTTGGTTTAGTTCAGCTACGGTATCTCCACCTCATGTGAAAACGCAGGCTCTTGCGCTATCAGCTGATAAGAAAGTCAAGTTCCTCTCAGAGTCTCGATGCCTTGACTTACTTTATTCCTTTTGCAGCTTAACCATTGCTTTACTACAATATAGAGTTGGGCAGCTGGATCCTTATACTGTACTCTATTCCCCTCTTGCTAAAGTAAGCGAGTTTAAAAATATATTTTTAGTGTGAGAAATGGAGTTTCATATTGTTGACGCCTTTTTAGCATCGTTTCTTATAGGTGATCGTTTCAGCTCAGTTGGTGCGTTGCATCACGAGGTTGCTCCAGATGATAGCGCCTATTCCTTCACTTACAAGCTGGGCCTCTAGTTCATCATGGGGTTAATTTAGAGAGCTAATTTCTTACTGCCAGGTTGTTAGTACCTTAACGAGTCTGGCTTAAATAAAGACAAATATTATATTGGATTTCCTATATTTTCGGCTCCGCTCTTCTAGTCGCTTTATATGACATCTAGATTAAAAGGCAGAAGATATTGTATGTTAGCTGGATCAATATATCCCACCTCTTGCTAAAGCATGCGTTATTAAAACAATATCTTTTTAAATAGGGATATGGCATTTCATATCCAAGAGCCTTTTCAAGATTTTTCATTGTTGATGTAGTATCAGCACAGCTGGTAGATTACATCTCTCGTTGACTCTGAATAACAGTGCATATTTGTTTGCCTCTAGTTCATCACAGGTGTACTTTAGTGTGGTAATTTCCTACATTCATGTTTTAATTACAACTCTGGCTGTATAAAAGTATCATATTGGATTATCTGTGTTTAGTTAAAGATTATAGTTAATAATGATAGAAGGTTAATATTCTAGTTAAATGTACGAATATCCCTTTGCCATTAAATCCCTTGGGAGTTAGGTTTTAATTACAAGTCTGGCTGTAAAAAAGTATCATATTGAATTATCTGTGTTCATTTAAGGATTATAGTTAATAATGATAAAAGGTAAATTTTCTAGTTAATTGTACGAATATCCCTTTGCCATTAAATCCCTCGGGAGTTACGTTTTAATTACAAGTCTGGCTGTATAAAAGTACAGTATCATATTGGTTTATCTATGTTCATTTAAAGATTATAGTTAATAATGATAAAAGGTTAATACTCTAGTTAAATGTACGAATATCCCTTTGCCATTAAATCCCTCGGGAGTTAGGTTTTAATTACAAGTCTGGCTGTATGAAAGTATCATGTTGAATTATCTGTGTTCATTTAAGGATTATAGTTAATAACGATCGAAGGTTAATTTTCTAGTTAACACGAATATCCCTTTGCTATTAAATCCTCCGAGAGGTACCATTCCCGGGACTTCTAGTTACCAAGGAGGGTACATTTACCCATGGTTGCTATTTCAGCCATAGGCTTCAGTAAGTGCACACCATTAACTTTCAAGTTGTAAACAGGATCAGTGTTAGGACGTAGCATGATAGATATCTAGTATAGTGCTGAACTAAACAAGCTTATTATATTTTTAAGGTATGGTCTGATGCAATTTTCATCAGAGTATTCTGTTATGTAGGGACAGCTGTTTCTACAGTATACAGATGGTCCCCAATGATAAAAAAAAATACTTTAATAAAACAATAGTGTTACTGCATATCTTTTAACCCTTTTACCCCCAGGCTATTTGGAACTTTCCAACCCTTAATCCCCAGGCGTTTTTTTTTTTTTTTTTTTTTTCAAGCACATTTTGCATTATATATTTTTTAAATTGCTCTAACAGCCTTAATTTTCATCATAGAGAGGTCAGGTTGGTCTCATTCTTTTGGAAAATGCCCGAAGTTTCTCACAAAGTTATCAAAAATATGCAAAAAAAAATGTAAATAGCAGTTTTTTTGCAAGGACGTACCAGTACGTCCAAGTGGGTAAAGGGATGAGTTTTGTGAAACGTACCAGTACAGTACGTCCATTGGGGGTAAAGGGGTTAATACATAAGCGAAATTATTAGTTATTTATTTAATATGAAACCCAGCTATTTGTTGACTTTTGTTGCTGGAAATCATAGGTATGAGACTCGGGTTAGGCTTTCCTTAGGCCAAAAGTTAACAAAATTTGACTTACAAACAGCTTCTGGGAACCAATTAATTTTGTAAGTTGAGGATCTTCTGTATACTGTACTGTACCTTAAAAAGCCAGTCTACAGTACAGTACAGTTCTGTATTTTTAATTACTTTATTAACCCTTTTACCCCCAAAGGACGTACTGGTACGTTTCACAAAACACATCCCTTTACCCCCATGGACGTACTGGTACGTTCTTACAAAAAACTGCTATTTATATTTTTTTTTGCATATTTTTTATAATTTTATGAGAAACTTCAGGCATTTTCCAAAAGAATGAGACCAACCTGACCTCTCTATGATGAAAATTAAGGCTGTTAGAGAAATTTGAAAAATATATATTGCAAAATGTGCTTGAAAAAAAAAAAACGCCCGGGGGTTAAGGGTCGGAAAGTTCCAAATAGCCTGGGGGTAAAAGGGTTAAATGAGTGTGACCAATTGAAAGACCATAAGTATCTCATCATGGGAAATTAAATAATCTACTGCACACACTTGATTGACTATTTGGTAGACTAGAGACTAAGTCTGGTAATGGAATTAACATTACAAATCATTCTGACAACCAAGATCCCAACAAAATATGAACAGGGTTTTCAATCTCTCAAGTGTCATGAGAACGATGAGAGTTAATATGAGCAAAATAGCTGGAGAAAATAATATAAACTGGCTTAACTTTTAAGCTTTCATCTTTATTAGATTATTATACAAATAAATTCTAAGGTTACCCTACAACAAGTTACGTATTTAGTTCTTACACAGATGGGATACATTATAACTCTAAACTACTAAATACAGTTACTGTACTCTCAAAATGAGTCTATCACATACATGACATGAAATAAATCTGGGCACGACTAGATATTCATAAATTTTGGTGAAATAATGCAATTTATGGTACAATAAAACCTTCCTTATAAAAAAAAAAAAGTATGGGAACATTTTTAAAGCACATGAAAGTAGAACATTATTATAACCACATATTTGGCTATGGAAAATGAATGACTAAATAATATGAAGAAAATTAAGCTTCTAGATTTGATCCCTGAAAAGAACTTTCAAAAGATTCAATTAAGAAAGAAAAATCAAAAGTAAAGATATATATAAAACGCTTTACATATACGAAAGCCTACACAAAAGTAATTTAAATTTTTATACAATCTAAATAAAATACTGTACACTAAAGTGAATATATTTCAGCATGCATAAGCTGCCAGGTATCACATGTACGAGTACCAGACCAAATTTAATTCTAAAAGGAATTTCTACGACCAGAAAAGTATGTACAGAATATATGACGTAACGTGAACCATGGCAGATTGAAAATGTTTATGTAACTACTGAATGTTATGATTTGAATTGGCCTCTTAAGCCTAAACTTTTTATACCACAGTTTTTTTTCCATCCTTCAAATTTCACAGTTGACGAAGCATGAACAGGGGACTTAATTAGCTATAACGACTTCTCAATTATATAATAAGGAGAATATCTTAACTAGAATAAGTTCCCAATTATATAATGAGAATATCTTAAGTAAAATAAGTTACCAATTATATAAGGAGAATATCTTAATTAAAATAAGTTCCCCATTAAATAAAGAGAATATCTTAACTAAAATAAGTTCCCAATTATATAAGGAGAATATCTTAATTAGAATAAGTTACCAATTATATAAGGAGAATATCTTAATTAGAATAAGTTACCAATTATAAAAGGAGAATATATTAATTAAAATAAGTTACCAATTATATAAGGAGAATATCTTAATTAAAGTAAGTTACCAATTATATAAGGAGAATATCTTAATTAAAACAAGTTACCAATTATATAAAGAGAATATCTTAACTAAAATAAGTTCCCAATTATATAATGAGAATATCTTAAGTAAAATAAGTTCCCAATTATATAATGAGAATATCTTAATTAAAATAAGTTCCCACGTATATAAGGAGAATATCTTCACTAAAATAAGTTCCCAAGTATATAAGGAGAATATCTTAACTAAGATCCAATTATATAAGGTGAATATCTTCACTAAAATATGTTCCCAAATATATAAGGAGAATATCTTAACTAAGATCCAATTATATAAGGAGAAAGTGCTAACTAAAATAAGTTCCCAATTATATAATATGGAGAACGTTCAAGATACTGAATTGTCAAGAACATTTCTGACGCATGGGGATACCAGGAATAAACTGTTAAATATTTTTGTTATTATTCAATTGATCAAGATTCATATAGTCACCCTCATAAACTAACTGCCTAAGTCCTTTTCTCCACTTGTTGGGAAATCAAAAAGAAACCTTCTCATTTCCTAATTCTAAATATCATTGTCTTGAGTTTCAATTCACAAATTCTTAACCCTTTTACCCCCAAAGGACGTACTGGTACGTTTCACAAAAGCCATCCCTTTACCCCCATGGACGTACCGGTACGTCCTTGCAAAAATATGCTATAAAAATTATTTTTTTCATATTTTTGATAATTTTCTGAGAAAATTCAGGCATTTTCCAAGAGAATGAGACCAACCTGACCTCTCTATGACAAAAATTAAGGCTGTTAGAGCAATTTAAAAAAAATATACACCAAAATGTGCTGGGAAAAAAGTAACCCCTTGGGGGTTAAGGGTTGGAAATTTCCAAATACCTTGGGGGTAAAAGAGTTAATAGAAGAATTTATGAATAAGAATTTGTTAATTGAAGCTCACCACAATGATATCAAGAATTAGGAAATGAGGTTTTCTTTTTTATTTCCCAACAAGTGGAGAAAATGACTTAGGCAGTTAGTTTATGAGGGTGACGATATGTAAAGGAAACATTGGCTAAAACTAGAAACCTTATAAATGATGTAAGTTTGAACACAATTTGCATATTTGTTATAATTTCAGTGGCCACGTCATGTACGAGTTTTTATTTCTCATACTAGTACAATTTCAGTCTGACATGGACAGTTTTTTCGATAAACGTAATATTCAAGTTTTCGTTGTTTTAAAATATTTGACTTGAAATTACTCACAAAAAATGTTCCACAAAGATTTCTTCAATATAATATAGTACGTTGGTTATATGAAATCTTAAAACGTCGACATTAATCGTGACGTTCACGTATTGTACCGTATAGGTCCCCTCCTTGGGATATGATCTTCAAATCATTAGGCACAATTATAAATGGTTTCCAAACTTACAATTTTCACTGGGATTTCTAGTCAATAGTTCAAAATACTTCGTGCTTCAAGCCAACTTGAACAATACCCAGGAATACCTTAGTTTTTGGCACTTGTAGAATTATGTCTTGCATATTTCCATAAACAAAAGGGATTTTGACGAAGGAAAAATCTATTTCCGGGGAGAGACCTGTGACGCCCGGTGAAAAAGTCCTTCTTTACACTTTTTCTGATATAAATCTTCCAAATATACCAGAGAAAGATAAAAGCATGGAATGCAGAGGTTACTACCCTTGCGCGAGCAGTTTTGTATTCACATATAAGTTTCCATAACTATGATGATCCTTACAAATTTTGTTTTGCGCAAAAAAAAACTTCCTATTTACCAGGCTATGGGTAAAAGCAATATCTAAAGTGGATTTTAAATAATAGAGATTAATCTTGGGACAGAAATTTAGAAAATGGAATAACTAATGAACCGTCATATGCATACTAAGCAAGACAGGGAAATATTCAATGTACTACTGTACTGCTATATATGTTCCAGAATGTCTAGCAGGGTAATATTCATACAGAATAAGTTAAGCAAAGAGTAATACATTATATAAATCAAAAAAATTACAGCATCAAATGATAAAAGTTAATTATTAATTGAAACATATGATTTCATTACTACTTCGGAAACATAGAATAAGATAAAACATGAGTCATAATCTTCCCTCAAATAAATAGTGGAAGAATTCAGGCTTCTAAAAGAGTTACAGTAATGAACACGATGCCTTCCTATTTAAAAATACGAGACCAAGAAGGGATAGGCTAGGATAATTTCAGCTTTCAGCATCCTATATAACCTAAGGCATCATTATTTCTTTCATGCTACGGTTTTAAAACATTACATCTGTTGTAGTTTAAAATATTTCCGAGTATCATTAAGTACAGTAGATGAAATTTTGTAAAAGAATATGTGAAATTTAACACGAATTACAGTGTATTCCCTTAAAGTTGAGTGTTCTTTCCAAGCGTTGAATTTGATTCGAATGCTACGAGTTACAATTAAGAATACTAAAGCAAATTTCATTATTAATATTAATTTCTTTCTAACGTTCGCACATTAAACAACGGTATTGTTGAATGAGAGGCAGCATTTGTGTTATTCTTATGATAAAAACAATATAATTTAATAATTACCAACGTTCAATTAAGTTAATGTTTAGCTCGTTTTTATTTACTTTATAATCCCAAGAATAATTTCCTCTAAAATGGAGCTTGAACAACATAAAAAACGGATTTTGACGAAGGAAAAATCTATTTCTGGGCGAGGGACCTGTGTCGCCCAGTGAAATGCTCCTTAAAGCACCATTTCAAAGGTATAAATACTGCTAAATATACCAGAGAAAAAAGTTGCATGGAATGCTAGGAATATATCCAGCTCGCTCACCCCTAAAGGGTGTCGGTATTAAAACTGGGGCGAGTGATACCACTACCAGAGATCCCTTTCCAATTAGACTTCTCCCTCCTCAAAATCCCCCGTTACTACGAGATGTCGTTCACTGCAGCTACTGCCTCCCCCCCACCACCACCACTACTCAACCTTCTCCCATCATTCCTTATTTGATTCAAAGTACCTCTGAAACAAGTAATCAAGATTTCTCTTGATCACTAATTACAAAATAATATAAACATCTCAAGGTTACGTGGATTGCTGTATATAAAATAAAAGACCCAGATTTTCCTCACAAGTTGTCCAAAGACTTTTAAAACACAATATAAAATACCGAGAAACAACCTTTAACATGTATACTCAGTCATACAAAATTAGGAGCAGGTATACGAATACTTTTGCTTAGATAAAAATCTTTAAAACACAAGACAATTAAGAGTATACTCAGTCATACAAAATTAGGAGCAGGTATATGAATACTTTTGCTTAGATAAAAATCTTTAAAACACAAGACAATTAAGAGATTCAGAAAGCATTCAAAAGAATGAAATTAATTTAACTTGTAATATCATTTAAAACACAAACCATAAACGTGCAGTATCAAATATTTACATGCTCTCACCTATCAAGATAAAAGAAAAAAAAAATTGCCATTAAAGAGGAGACACTAAATTCAATAACTACCGTACCTGTTTGGAATCAGAACTACAGTGTAATAGATATATAGTGATAGACTGATACAAAAGTTGAAACTTTTCTAAATCATTAATGCTGCCCCTGAATAAAGCTAAAATAATACTCCTATTATAACTTCATTTTAAAATAATCCTACTTCCACATTATGAAAGAAAACTAAAATAAAATAAAAATCTTACCCAAACTGACATTAAAAAAAACACAGCCTTCTTTTTGTCCCCATTAATATAATCTTCATATAAAACTTTAGTCCAATACATTATAGTTTCTTACATTAATCAATCATATTAACCCTTTTACCCCAAATGGACGTACTGGTACGTTTCACAAAACTCAACCCTTTACCCCCATGGACGTACCAGTACGTCCTTGCCAAAAACTGCTATTTACATTTTTTTTTGGCATATTTTTGATAATTTTATGAGAAACTTCAGGCATTTTCCAAAAGAATGAGACCAACCTGACCTTTCTATGACAAAAATTAAGGCTGTTAGAGCAATTTAAAAAAATATACTGCAAAATGTGCTTGAAAAACCAAAAATTCCTGGGGGTTAAGGGTTGGAAAGTTCCAAATAGCTTGGGGTTTGCAAAAGGGTTATTACCAAAGAGATAAGTTTGCAAAGAGCAACGATTACTTTAGCGTGAATTTTTCAAATAACAATCGATGTCTTTGCCTCACCAGTATCAGGATAAAAATTAAACGACGTGAGAAATTAGCCAATCAAGCATCTAATAAAAGTCATAATCTATGAGGGACCAAGATGTGGAGTTTCCATCTTAGTTTGAATTATATCTCCTAATATTTATTTTATGGAAACCAATTTTATGAAATTCAAGAAAAAACAACACTCAATCATCTGCAAAAGATCTATCCCCCTATCACCCAGAGCTTTCTTCACTCCATCCATCCCCCAAACCTTGGCCTTGATCTTGTACTTCTCCCATTAACGCTTGCATTCATCACCTTCTTTAGCAGACAGCCATTTTCCATTCTCTCAACATGGCCAAACCACCTCAACACATTCATATCCACTCTAGCTGCTAACTCATTTCTTACACCCGCCATAATATATTTCTATAAAATAATAAAAGATAAGATTATCAATGATCACCTCGAGTAAAGAACTGCTGTACCACTGAAGAAAACTAAACAATGGTAAGGTACTGCAAAGGACACTGAAATTATATTAACATAAGGAAGGAGTGAAAGCGATGAAGAGAAAATGCAGATCAAAAGCTCACTTTGGTGTAAAATATATAACAAATTCTTATAAGATATAATACTCCTATACTGACATAACCATTATGTTGTCTGAAATATGTAAAGTACTTTAAAGGCAATTAAAATTACAGCAAACGAAAGCAAATTTTAAATAGTACAGTACTATAATTCCAAAATAGGATGACGAAACTTAAAATGAAAATTATAATTTCTTCCGCGGTAAATAACAAAATGAAAAAATAAATATATTTTTCCACGGTAAATATCAAAATTAAAATGAAAACTATAATTGCTTCCGCAGTGTATATAACAAAATTAAAAAATATATATTTTCTTCCACGGTAAATATCAAAATGATCTTTTTTTTTATCCGAAGTAAACATCCAGGAAACAATAAAATTTAACAGTATAAGATTCCTTACATCAGATCAGGCTAGATGACTTTACTTAAAATTCCCTACAGCTATTATCTACTGCCTATATTCACAAGAGGTATCCCTAACTGTATAATTATCTAAGCATAATTTACTCTTTGAATAAAGTTTAAATAACCGTCCAATATCTATTTGTAGACGTTTTCTTCTTTCATGTTCACGTGAGACCTTCCAGAAGTCCCGGTTTCCGCTCACACTATAGTCCATTTCTTTTAGCGAGTCATATTTGCACCCTTTTAGCATGAAAAGTTTCCTGATCCCTGATTAGTTGGACAAGATAATTCTAACCAATCAGCGACCAGGAAACTTTTCCGAGCTAAAAGGGCACTGTTGCGAGTCTGTGCAAATATGACTCGCTAAAAGAAATGGACTGTAGTCAAACAAGTCGACATTCTGGGTTATGCTAAATTAGGATATGTACTGTACAGTAAAGATGCATCCTTGTTTAAAGGTTGCTCATGAATGGCAGAGGCAAGGGACAGTGACATTGCCCTATCAAGCAGCACAATGCCTTGGAGATTGACCATATATACATATGATCAGCACCCAAGCCCCCTCTCCACCCAAGCTAGAATCAAGAAGGGCCATGCAATGGCTGCTGATGACTCAGCAGATAGACCTATAGGCTCCCCCAAACCCCCCCATCCTTAGCTCACAAGGATGGTGGGGTTGCGGCGACCATAGGAACTAACACGTTTGAGCAGGACTCGAACCCCAGTCAGGGATGTTACCACTCAGGCCACGACAACCCTTGTACTGTAATATGCCTTGTAACCTCTTTCCTCTTGCTATGCAGAGCATGAGCTGTAATATGCCTTGCAACCTCTTTCCTCTTGCTATGCAGAGCACGAGATCAGGAATTTCCATTCTGTACGCTTGGTAACAAGCAATACTCTAAGTGACGCCTCTTTCCTAAGATAACGTATCGGTTTCCACTCTCTTGCCTACGATGTACTGTTTATAAACCAGTCTATCGTCTGCTGAGGAATTAAAATATTCAACTCGGGTCTGAGATTCAATCTTGTGTGAAGTGGAACACCATTAGTCAGAAACTACTGTAAGTTAATTTACTAGTCCGTGTGTCTGCAGCAGAATTCCGAATATTCTTCTGTTATATAATGTTATGATACTGAACAGTAACAGTTACTGTGCAAAAATGCATTACAAAATAGGAAACATTTTTGAAATTTTCTACTAAAATGGGTTAAAATTAACTGAAGTTGTACAGGGGATGGATTAAACCTACAACTTGAAAAGTGAAGAGAATAGAAGTATTAAAGCTCAACTAGAGTCAGGGTAACAACCTACAAAAAAAACGAAGGATAACGCCAATAGAATTGATCTGGTTACATCATGCGTCTACCTACGAACAAATATCCAACGACAAGCAACATCATCTTGCTACAACTACTACAATCTCTTGTCTACAAATATTATTTGAAGATGGGTAGATAATATCTTCGGAAAGAGATAGATAGAAAGGGAGAGAAATGAACGAATGTACACTTTTATCTAATACTTAATGAATTACTGCTCTCAAGCTAATCAAAACTGGCCTCTGAAGAGCTTATGTTTATCCTTCATATGTTTCTGCAGGTTATCTTTTCTGGAAAATCTCCGGGCGCATATATTACAAATGAAAGGTTTCTCGCCGGTGTGGGCGTACATGTGACGACTGCACTTGAATTTGTCGAGGAACAGTTTGTTGCAAAAGGGACACGTGTAATTGACCGTCCCCTGTCTCGCCTGGTTCTTTTTGCCCGCCCTTCCCGTCGTAGGGGTGCTTTCCGCTTCCCACTGGGCCGACTGCGGACTGTGCGTGTAGAGGGACTCCTCCTCCTCCCCTTCGGCTACGCCCATCACCACTTCGACTGCCGCCTGCAACTGAACATCCTGCAAGATCAAAACGCTATAAAAACATTACCAGTAATGAGCCTGCTTTCTGCATGCTCATTGTGTATATATTATACAATCTTTGTATTTGAGGCTAAAAACCGCTAGAAATCTTTCAAAATACTTACAAATTTAACAATGAATTGCGAGTAGTCGTAAAATTTACAGGTGTATCTAGCAAGTAATTCTTAATATGACATTTTATAGAATAATGTAGTGTGCATAACTTGTAAAAATATCATCCCATGCCCGAATAAAATTAATCATTCCTTTTTTACTCAAGACATTTCTTTGATCTAAATACTTTACCTTCTGAGTCAGGACTAGTTCATGTGCAACAAGATTTTTAGGCCTCACACCATTAAGTGGTTGTGAGGCCTCTTTGATTGGCACATCCCACTGCTGGTAGGTTCTCTCAGACTTACACCAATCCTGAAGCATTCCTTAAAAACCCTCTGCATTTTGTAAAATGGCAGTCACATCAATCAGCAACACAGACAAAATTATATGAAATAAACAATTTAGAAGTCATTAGAAAGTTTATTTTCATGAAGAAATGCACCACAGCTGACAAGAGTTCATATTCATCTTATTGGAATGTTGAGAATTAATGATTAAAAGTCTGTAATATGAGTAACTATAGTCCATTTCTTTTAGCGATGCATATTTGCACCGACTCGCGGCGGTGCCTCTTAGCTCGGAAAAGTTTCCTGATCGCTGATCGGTTAGAATTATCTTGTCCAACCAATCAGCGATCCGGAAACTTTTCCGAGCTAAAAACGCACCGCTGCGAGTCAGTGCAAACATGCATCGCTAAAAGAAATAGACTATAGACACCTAAAGTGAATGTCCCAAAAAACCAGAGACTGTATACAAAAACTGACTCGTTTCCACGATTGAGGGTCCAAGAGTGGAATACTGTATATTATCAGATATTACTCAATCCTGTTGCACAGCTACAACAATCACCCCCAATAGAACTACATTCCTAAGTACCGTACTATGATGTGTATAATGTGCTTCAGCATTATAGCATCCTCTTTTTCCTACTAGGGTTGTAGTTTAGCAATTGATGATAATAATAATAATAATAAAAATAATAATAATAATAATAATAATAATACGACCCATACGTCTTGCGTTTAAACGTGGGAAGAAATCATACCTCGTGGACGCCAGACGGCCCTGCGATGTCATCGGAAAGAGGATGCACGGCTTCTGCTTGCGATAGCTCGGTAAGATCTGGCTGCTGGGGTAGGAACGATTCGCCAGAGGCGGTCCCTTCTCTTCCGTCATCCTCCATTTCTGCAGATACCGCGGCACTTTGACTATTTGAAACGTCGTCATTGAATTCGTCCTTAATACTCGCTTCAGTCTGAAAATATACAAAATAGATGATTTGGAAGGAAGCTATGTATTATTCAAATATAATATTTGCATTTTAACCCTTTTACCCCCAGGCTATTTGGAATTTTCCAACCCTTAACCCCCAGAGGTTATTTTTTTTCAAGCACATTTTGCAGTATACTTTTTTTAAATTGCTCTAACAGCCTTAATTTTCGTCCTGGAGAGGTCAGGTTGGTCTCATTCTCTTGGAAAATGCCTGAAGTTTCTCAAAAAATTATCAAAAATATGAAAAAAAAATTTTTATAGCATTTTTTTGCAAGGACGTACCGGTACGTCCATGGGGGTAAAGTAATGGCTTTTGTGAAACGTACCAGTACGTCCTTTGGGGGTAAAAGGGTTAATATCTATTATTGCCAGATAAACACACGGTACTATAGTACATTAATGAAGGTCAGCAAATATCTGGAACTAATAATCGGTCCCATAACCAACCTTGATCTCCTTAGCTATGTTTGCTTCATGTACTTCGTGATGATATTGTCTGTCTGTCTCAAAACCCATGACTGAGGTCGCAATACTCTTCAGGCTGCCCAGGTTGTCATGGGGTAATTCCCTAGACAGTTCACTTAAAGGTACTGCTTCGCCCGGAATCCTCAGAGTTGTCTGGTAGGTATCCTGAGTTTTGTGTAATTCGTACGTATGAGGATGGTGCGCAAATGTCTGAGTGGCGTACGTAGCAGCGACTCTCTCTTCCTCGAGTTTCCTCTTCTTATTGCAAGTAGGACTGCCAGAAACGTCTAACGGTCGGGTAGTCTTCTGAAGGAGGAACATCTTGTCGACGGCATTCGCGTGGTTGTCCCTGCCGCATGCGTCGTCGGCGGTCCATTCCTCCGGGCCGCATAAACTTCTGATCTTCAGCAAGTCAGCGACTTTCATCAGCCGGGGTAGGTCTTTGCGAGCAATCTGCAGCACTCCGTCGTACATGAATTTCAGCAGAGCTTCTAATTCGTACTGCTTGATGTCGGGTAATACTACGACGGGGTGCTTTCCAACGGTGTACTCGAACACCCTCTCGAAGAACTGGCTGCATGTTGAAAGCACAATCTTGTGAACTGAATAGAACTTCCCTTCACAAGTGATTGTGGCATCAGTAAACCTTTCCTGCAAAAGTGATGAGAAAAATTGATTAAATTATTTTGCAATAATAATTTCATATTATCTTTGAAAATGGAGTTTTTATGATAAAACAAAGTTTTATGAATACTTACCTGGCAGTTTTATATATATATAGCTTCGAATATATATATATATATATATATATATAACTGCCAGGTAAGTACTTTTCATAAAAATGGAGATTTTATGATAAAACAAAGTTTTATGAATACTTACCTGGCAGTTATATACTGTATATATATTTAAAGCTATATATATATATAACTGCCAGGTAAGTACTATTCATAAAAATGTTGAAGTTTTTAAACAACACAGTATTACTGTACAGTACTTTGCTTTCTACACAAACTTCTTTGCTTTAATTTTTTTTTCAATACAGATAACTTAAAGAAATTCTTTGAATAATTTTCATTACCTTATGCCATAGCTGAGACAACTTGTCATGGAACTGCTTGGCATAGTTGTCCCAAGACAGTGCTAGAATTTCTTCGTCTTTCACGTCCATCTGATGATGAGAAAGCAAGATTTAAAAATTTCTCATACGATCCATCAACTACAAAAGGCCTGATGACCATCCAATTCCTAGCGTCAGTGACCTTAGATGTCAGGATGCCAGAAAACTTTAAATCAATCAATTCCTAGTTATCATGGTCCTACTGTACTAAGCGAAGCTAACCTATGATTCTCACAATACCAAGAAAAATTCAATTATATTTTACTTAACCCTTTTACCCCCAGGCTCTTTGGAAATTTCCAACCCTTAACCCCCAAGGGGTTATTTTTTTCCCAGCACATTTTGCAGTATATTTTTTTTTAAATTGCTCTAACAGCCTTAATTTTTGTCATAGAGAGGTCAGGTTGGTCTCATTCTCTTGGAAAATGCCTGAATTTTCTCAAAAAATAATAAAAAATATGAAAAAAAAAATTTTTATAGCATTTTTTTGCAAGGACGTACCGGTACGTCCATGGGGGTAAAGGGATGAGTTGTGAAACGTACCAGTACGTCCTTTGGGGGTAAAAGGGTTAAAGTACAAAACACCATGTAAAACCACATATTGATTTATTAATCTCAGGATTAGGACTAATTAGAGATGTCAACAATCAAGACATAGATGTATTGTACTTTTTTGTACATTACTTAAATGATAAAAAAGTCGAAGAAATTTCAGTTTTCTCATTTAAATGTGAGGGGTTATTTTATTAAGATGTGAACATGTACTAAAACTCAAAAAAATTGTTACAAAACATTACCAAGGATCTTTATTAATGATAATTGACTATGGACTAGATGTTTACCAATTCAGTCACCAGAATCTGCAAGACTCATCTGTCCCAAAACTTGACTTTGTTAAAAAGCAATACAGTACATTAACCACTTAACTATAGTCAATTTCTTTTAATGAGGCGCATTTGCACCGACTCGCAGCGGTGCACTTTTAGCTTGGAAAAGTTTCCTGATCGCTGATTGGTTAGAATTATCTTGTCCAACCAATCAGCTGAAAGGGCACCGCTGTGAGTCGGTGCAAATCTGCCTCGCTAAAAAAATTGAGTTTAGTCGAATGGTTTGAGACCCTAGCCTTCTAGTATACATCAACGACCTTATATTTGGGCTGCGTACTGGATGACGTGTCAGTGAGTGTAAGGGATCCAAAGGTTAGTCTCGGCACTTCTTAAGTGCGAATTAATGAAAAAGAGCGAACAAATTAGGACTGGAATAAGAAGTCTATGCCAATGGCCAAGCAGCTGGACTGGGAAGTCCTTCAGTGTCATCAAACTCGATAAACAATTTGACCCACAATCTTACAGTTGAATTCAACTAACTACAACTGGATACATCCTACCCTAACATAAGGTTCAACATCCTGCCTTTCTACCTGACTAGTGTGGGAGTGACTAGGTTAGTAACCTTAACCCTTTTACCCCCAGGCTATTTGGAAATTTCCAACCCTTTTTTCAAGCACATTTTGCAGTATATATTTTTCAAATAGCTCTAACAGCCTTAATTTTTATCATAGAAAGGTCAGATTGGTCTCATTCTCTTGGAAAATGCCTGAATTTTCTCAAAAAAATTATCAAAAAAAAAAAAAAAATGTAAATAGCATTTTTTTGCAGGGACGTACCGGTACGTCCATGGGGGTAAAGGGATGAGTTTCGTGAAACGTACCAGTCCTTTGGGGGTAAAAGGGTTAACATAACTTGCACTTCTAAGAGGCAAGCCCTTAGCCATCATCTGCAGTGATAATTGACAAATGACAATTACAAACTCCAGATCAGAACTTCTTCTAGGAGGGCACTCCAAAATCAAACCATTGTTCTCTAGTCTTGAGTAATGCCATAGCCTCCATACCATGGCCTTCGATTGTCATGGGTTGGAGTTTTCTTGCTTGAGGGTACACTATTCTATCTAACTTCTCTTCCTCTTGTTTTGTTAGTTTTTATATTCTATAGAGGAGATATTTTAGCAGAAACTGAAAAAACCAACATTTTTAAGCACTGGGAAGAAACTGTAACACAGATGTGATTATGCGTCAACAATATTGTACAAAACACTATACAGTTTTTGCTACAATCTGGATATGAAAATTGTGCTATCATGCACACTTTTCATGCTATAAATTCCTTTATAAAATGCTACTTAACAACTTAAAATCGATTAAGAGGCTTTTAATCAACCGAATTATGTTGCAAAACAACTTTAGATCAATTAAGAAGCCTTTAGTCAACTGAATTATGTTGCAAAATTGTGCTTATAAACAAACAGAAATGACTACTAAACACAGGATAAAAAATGAATTTAACCTAAAAATCAAGTACAGTACAAGCAATTAAAACTTATAATAAAACCCATTTGAATTATAAATAAAAACTTAGCTGATAAGTATTTCATACCATGTTAATTTCTTTTGATATAGTCTTTGGATGCATGGCAAAAGCGATTCACAGGGTACCGTAAATCTTTACCTATGCACCGGCACTAGTAAACACTGAAACTAACCATTAACCCCAACCCAAATTGGGTCGCCATGTCACTATTAAGAAATTAAACATTCTTTAAGTATGTACTTATTTCAAAAGTATCTAACATTAATAACTATCCGATTTTAAGCGTTAATTTAGAGGGGGGATGGGTTTCAAATCTGGGTCACATAGGAGTTCAGCATCACAGATTTTGTTAGGTAATAGTCAAGATTATATGTACCAATGCAATACACGTTTTTTCTGTTTTCCATACCATACAACCAATGTTACAATACTATGTCCCAAATTATTTTAAGACTTGTTGGGATATTCTTTAAAATGACTCATTTTGTATAGGAGATGAAAAGCTTTCAAAGTATTCATTAAACAAATAAAGTTTTCAACTTCGTAATGTAATCTATCAAAGTTATTTGGTAAATTATACTTATAAACTGCCGCACACTAGGTTAGGTTAGGATGCAATCTATCCTTCTGCTGGGTATACTACCTAAGGCTACATTCCAAGAATAGAAGTGGCTATTCTTTTCCAACGACTATGGTCGGACCTATATTCGGGGAGTGTGTAAGTGGATGGAACACCAATCGGCTAATACGCATGGAGCTTTTGTATATCAGCGGCCAGTTCCTTCCATGTGGATTAAAACTGGACACCAACTAACCTAAACTTTCCCCCCCTAACCTACAAGCCTTGGCCTCGCCTGCTTACCTAGGGGGGGGGGGGGGGGGAGGGAAGGCTGATGCCCCCTGCGACCCCCCTTACACTGCCGTATTCTAATCATTCATACAGGCGGCCGCTATCATACATACACCCCATGCGTATAGCGCAACATGTACCGCTTGCCAGAACAGAGTAGTAATAATAAAACGTTTAATTTCGAGCCACGGTGGAGCGAAGACCAGTAAGTGAATAAGTATCGTTAGTCTATTAACCAACATACTCGTACATAAAACAAAACGGGTGATATCGATTATGGATAGGGAGGATTCTCGTTTTCTATGCGCCCGGGTTTAGTGACCCAACGATCTACACACGTACCCTATATTCATCCCAAAATGAGTTTGTTCAGAACTATATTTATCACTCAATGATCATATTTACACCTATATCTATTCCTCAGTGAATATGTTCAGACCAATATTTATCCCCTATGAGTATGTTCAGACCGATATTCATCCCCCATGAGTATGTTCAGACCGATTTTCATCCCTCATGAGTATGTTCAGACCAATATTCATCCCTCAGTGAATATGTTCAGACCGATATTCATCCTTCATGAGTATGTTCAGACCAATATTCATCCCTCACTGAATATGTTCAGACCGATATTCATCCCCCATGATTATGTTCAGACCGATATTCATCCCCCATGGGTATGTTCAGACCAATATTCATCCCTCAGTGAAGATGTTCAGACCGATACTCATCCCTCAGTGAAGATGTTCAGACGGATATTCATCCCTTAGTATGTTCAGACCGATATTCATCCCTCAATGAATAAGTTCAGACCGATATTTATCCCTCATAATTATGTTCAGACCAATATTCATCCCTCAATGAATAAGTTCAGAACGATCTTTATCCCTCATAACTATGTTCAGACCGATATTCATCCCTCAATGAGTAAGTTCAGACCGATATTCATAACCTATGAGTATTTTCAGACCGATATTAATCCCTCAGTGAATATGTTCAGACCGATATTCATCCCTCAGTGAAGATGTTCTGACCGATATTCATCCCTCAGTGAATATGTTCAGACCAATATTCATCCCTCATGAGTATGTTCAGATTGACATTCATCCCACAGTGAATATGTTCAGACCGATATTCATCTCTAAATAAGAGGGTCATCACAGGTAGGGACATAGCCCAGTCTAGCATAGCCCTGAACAGCTGGGATCGGCATTGCCTAAATAAACGTCAGCATAAAAATCAAATACTCATCAACAATAAACGACATCAAACTAACCTGTTAATAATTTCCAGAAACTTTTATCGGAAAAAAGTGATTATTTTGGGTTACGATATAACTATAGATTCCACTCTTTGTGCAAGTCTATATATAGCCAGATGAATAAACTCACTTATCCAAGAAATCCCTTTTATATTATCACACTTAATCATAGAAAACTTATAGACAGACGCATTTATATAGCACAATTAACACTAAAAAGTAAATATGTCCGAATTTCAATACAATTTACAGATGACAAGCTAAGCTTCTGCTGTTCAGCGCATCCTCCATAAGGGAGCCTTATGTTCAGATTCGTCTGCAGCGAAGCTGACCAATCACAGAGTCTCTTAGAAAATGGACCAATCAGAGAGTCGCTTACAAAATGTCTAGGCTCGGAGTTTGTTATGATTGTGGAGTTGCCTAGTGTTGATATTTTCATTTTATCTTGCACACTTTTCTTATTGTAATCAATAAATCTAGTGATTAACATTGGTGCTAATCGATTTATTAATATTTTTAGATGAAATTAGAATATTTTGATAAATCAAAAGGCAATTTATTAAATGTATCACTGATTTAGAGTTTATTGGTATACAACTATTGTTATGATTGTGGAGTTGCCTAGTGTTGATATTTTCATTTTATCTTGCACACTTTTCTTATAGTAATCAATAAATCTAGTGATTAATATTGGTGCTAATCGATTTATTAATATTTTTAGATAATATTAGAATATTTTGATAAATCAAAAGGCAATTTATTTATTGTATCATTGATTTAGAGTTTATTGGTATACAACTATTGTTATGATTGTGGAGTTGCCTAGTGTTGATATTTTCCATTTTATCTTGCACCTTTTTCTTATAGTAATCAATAAATCTAGTGATTAACGTTGGTGCTAATCGATTTATTAATATATTTAGATAAAATTAGAATATTTTGATAAATCAAAAGGCAATTTATTTAATATATCATTGATTTAGAGTTTATTAATATACAACTGATTGGTTAGATTTAGTATCCAAATAGCTCCTCTTTATGTGTCTTTGTCATAATTTTTTTTTCGGTGAAATTTATCGATGTATTTGAATAAGATTAGAATCCTTTAATAAATTAAAAGGCATT